>NC_061116.1:122184190-122470593 GCF_002878395.1 Capsicum annuum
AATTGTTAAGTGCAGGAATTTTAATGGGGATTTTATTGTTTTGAATGAGGTTTGGTAGGTGACTTAGTTGGTTGAATACGGTTATGTGTGAAAACTTTAAAGGTGATTTTTTTTGTTTTGACTGTGGTTTGGTAGGGGACTTTGTTTGTTAAAATAGTTAAGTGTAGGGAATTTAAAGGAGATTTTTTTTTTTGAATGTGGTTTGGTAGGTTACTTCGTTGTTTATAATGGTTAAGTGTAGGGACTTTAAAGTGAATTTTTATGTTTTGTATATGGTTTGGTAGGTGACTTAGTTGGTTGAAAACGGTTAAGTGTAGGGACTTTACAGGGGTTTTTTTTGTTTTGAGTGTGGTTTGGTGGGTGACTTAGTTGGCTGAAAATGGTTAAGTGTAGGGACTTTAAAGGAGATTTTTTTGTTTTGGATGTGGTTTCGTAGGTTACTTTGTTGGTTGAAAACGGTTAAGTATAGAGACTTTAAAGGGGATTTTTTTGTTTTGAATATGGTTTGGTAGGTGAGTTAGTGTGTTGAAAATGGTTAAGTGTGAGGACTTTAAAGGGTATTTTTTTGTTTTGAATGTGTTTTGGTAGGTGACTTAGTAGGTTTAAAATGGTTTAGTGTAGGCATTTGAAAGGAGATTTTTCTGTTTTGAATGTGGTTTGGTAGGTGACTTAGTTAGTTGAAAACGGTTACGTGTAGGGACTTGAAAGGCATTATTTTTGTTTTGAATGTTGTTTAGTTGGTGACTTAATTTGTTGAAAATGGTTACGTATAGGGACTTTAAAGGGGATTTTTTTGTATTGAATGTTGTTTGGTAGGTGACTTAGTTGGTTGAAAACAGTTAAGTGTAGGAACTTTAATGGAGATTTTTTTGTTCTAAATGTGGTTTGGTCGGTGACTTAGTTGGTTGAAAATGGTTTGGTTGAAAATGGTTAAGTGTAGGGACTTTAAAAGAGATTATTTTGTTTTGAATGTGGTTTGGTAGGTGACTTAGTTTGTTGAAAACTGTTAAGTGTTGGGACTTTAGAGGAGATTTTTTGACTTACTAGAATATAGCAAACATAGTGAATTACACTTACAGGAGGGGCGCATTAAACCCAAGGTTAGTTTTACATTCAAGTTAGATTAAAAACGTTAAATATGTGTGTGAGTCTAAAGTTTAAAGATGCTCGATGGATATGCCTCAAATTTGGGAAAGAGGGTTGATATGGCACTAGGAATATTGCATAGAATGAAAAGCCATGATTGTCATGTTTTCAAGGAACAATTACTTCCAATTTCTTTTATTGATTTATAGGAAAAAATATTGAACCAATAGTTGAGATCAGTTTGTTCTTTAAAGACTTATGTGCCACCACACTAAAAGAAGAAAATCTGGTGCGAATGGAAAGCAATATTATTGTTATCTCCAACAAGATGGCGAAGTTTTTTCTGCCAGCGTTGTTCAATCTGATGGAACATCTTCCTATTCGCCTTGTGCATAAAGCTCGGCTAGGCGGTCTAGTTCAAACTAAGCAGATGTATCAATTCGAACGGTAAGCAATTGCAACATATTTAAATTCATACATATCTTTTTTAAATATAGTAAACATCTAATCTTAAGATTGTGCAGGGCAATTGAAAAATTGAAAAGGGATCCCAAAAATAAACATAAGGAGGAAGGGTTTATAGTTGAGGTATATCTTGCAAGAGAAACATCTCAATTTTGTTCATACTACTTTCGTGATGAAGTTGCTTATTCAAGAAACCGGCCAAATCGTCATCAGGATGATGTGAATGAGCCTTATTTGCAACTGATATCAATTTTCAATCAATCTGGTTGTAAGGCTAAAATGACCATACCTTGCCGGTTCACTCCCACGGAACACAAAACAACAACTTTGTATGTCTTGCTGAATTGCCTGGAAGTTGAGCCCTTTCTGAAGTAAGGAGATTAAAATTTTAACATATCTTATTTGTTTATTCATTCTCTTAAAGAAACTGATTGTGTTTCACATGTTGGATATTCAGTTCATTAAAGACTCAATTCCACGAAAATCAAGTGTATGCATCCTTTGCAACATGGTTTACATATGAGGTTCGTAGGTGTATTAATATTTCTACAAATTTTAAACATTTACACATTTATCAACTAACATATATATAAATATATATGTATATATTTTTAGGTACACTACTCACTAAATGCAGCTGCATACAATCAACTCTTGAGAGATATTTCTTTGGGTCTAGTTGAAGCTCATGCAATGTCCTATTATACAGTAAATGGGTTCAAATTTTCCACCAAACAACACTTCAGAAAAAGAAAAACAAACAGTAGTGGTGTTTGGGTTGAGGGTGATGATGATGTTGATTAATTTGGCATCATACACTAGATCTTAGAATTGGAGTATGCTGGTTTCCCAATAAAAAAATTATCCTCTTTTGATGTAAGTGGTTTGATCCAAGCACAAGAGGCACAAGAGTACATAAAGAGCATAACATCATTGAAGTGAAGCACAATAGGTCATATCCTGTTTAAGATCCATTTGTTCTAGCACGAAATGCTAAACAATTGTATTATGCTCCTTATCCATTGCGTAATGACAAGTCTAATTGGTGGGGTGTAATAAAAACAAAGCCTATGGGATGGGTGAAAGTTGACAATATTCTCGAGACTGCATATCAAAAGGAAATGCAGATTGATCACCAGCTAGTGGACGTTGACTTAGTGGATAATTTGAATCACCCAGAAAATATATTTGAAGAAGTTAATATTGTATAAGAAGAGGCTGAGTGCGTAGAAGATGAGGAAACTTCTGAAGAGGGTGAATGGTTTAGTGGAGAGTTTTCAGAAGAGGAGGATTAGTTGTGTAGGTTGTATTTATTATGTATTGATGTCTTTATGCTTTGTACTATATATTTACCTTTATGTTTCTCGTTTAAGATTGATATGTAATATACTATTTAAGATTGTTGTTTTCACTGTTCCATACTTTATATAGTAATAAAAATATTCTTGTCTATCTCATTTTGTTTGAGCGATTTGAAATGTTAATTAGTAACTTAAATTAGTTATTAGGAATGTTTTCGTATATATTCATTTTGTAGGAACTACTTGTTAACTTTATATAATTTAGATGTCAGGCAGAGGTGACAAAGGTAAGGAAAAAGTTTATCTTACAAAACCGAAAAAGAAAAGACAACATCTGCCTTATAAACGACTAACACATATTCATATATCTGAGGGTCGATTTGCTGACACGACAGCACAACCCTTGTATTCTAGGCCATCCCAATATTCAGTCCCTACTTCTACGCATGTGGGGCCACTTCATGGGTCTACACCAACCCAATCTGCTCCCATCACCATGCCATAGGCACAACAGTATTATCAGAAGGCCGCTAGCATATCCAGACGTATGCCATCATCGATACCATCCTGTAGTAGTCACACAACACACAGTGATTCTGCTGGATTTATTAGGTCGTTGGATCTTTATCTTGGAGGCACTGCATCTACTGCTTCAGATCCGCCCACTTCAGTGCATCCACCATCACTTGATCTGCAACCAGGGATAGAGATGATTATGGGAGGCTTTGTCTCATTCCATTTGCAACAACATAAGATTTCTAAATATAATAGCATTATTTATTTTTTCATTACTATATTATTATGATTTATGAAATTACTGTTTGATCTTGTGTTGTAGGTTTAGGATGAATGCTAAAGTTGGATAAGCTATGAGAAAATGCATTTGTTGGAACCTCAACGGCTGTTGGACCAGTTAGCGTCAGGTTCCAGAACTTGACATGGAGTGAATGTTTAAAGAATTTAAAGTAAGAATTAAACTTATCGACTACTTAACACTTTGTTAGAACTAATGATTGAATATTATATTTTTGTTTTTTTTGTAGAAATTTTACTGGTGGGATGATTCGAATACATTTCTTATAAGGAGGAACTTTTTTAGAAGATGTAGAGTCAGGTTTAACGGTCTGTTGGATTATGCCCAAACCAAGTTGGTAAAACCTGACTGGATTACTGAACCCTTATAGAAATTGTATCTTTGCCTTTGGAATAGCAAAGGATACCGATTGCTGAGGTAAAAAGGAAGGAAAGCCCCGACATCATCAAAGGGTGACTCCCTACATACTACGGGTGTCAGAAGTACCTTTGCTGTGCAGGAAAATTGGTATGTAACTTTTATAGTTTTAAATATTTGTTTCTATTTAAATTTTTAATTGTTTGAACATTGATAACCTTTTAATATGCAGGAAAAAAAGGTAGGGAGATACCACACGATGAGCTATGCGAGGAGACTCATCTGAAGAAGAAAAAGAACCCTACTGATGAAGATGTCTGGGTTAAACCACATGCAAAAACTGGCCATGTAAGAAACAAATATTGCATTTATGAATCTTTTGCTCAAATTTGATAGTTTTCAATTATAAGTACTGTAATATTTTTTGAATTTTAATTTTAACTTTACTTTGAATTAATATAGGAAAAATATAGGCAGCTACTTAGTGAGTATCATAGTACTCAGCCTCTTGAAACTCAGGGTAACCACTACCTCGACATGTAGAGGAGGAGTTATGGGAAAAAGTTGTGGGTTCTGCAGTTAGAGGCCATTACTACGAATACCACAAAAATTTTTTTGGTGACAATATTAGGTGTTCGTTCGACCCTACATCCTCTAGCACTTTAATTGATAGAGAAGCCATTGAAAGACTAGAAAGCATGGTTTCTAAACTCACTGAAGAGCTTGCTGAACAGAAAAAGGAGAAAATTCATCACAAATCAGGATACTGTAGGAGCAGTTCAGGTCTTTTATTCAGACTACAAGGGTTATTCCTCCGTGTCCTGGAGATGCTGTTTGGACTGCAAAAGGACTTGCCCCCTAGATGATATCAACACAGATGATGATATGGAAGACGAGGATGAGGATGAATTCGATGATGATGACTTTTAGTTTTTTTACTTTTGTATGTGTTGTAATTTGAATTTAGATATTATGTTGTAGTTTGTACATTTTTTAAACTATTGTTGTAGTTGTTAACACTTTTGAAACTATTGTCGTACTTTGAATTTACACGTTATATTGTAGTTTGTACTCTTTTGAAACTATTATTGTGTTGTACACTTTTGAAAGCATTTACAATTGTTGATTTTAAAAAAAATTCACAGAAAACCGACCATAAGTGGTTGAATTTTCAAAAAAGACTAAAAAACCGACCACATGTTGTTGATTTTCTATTAAAATTAATTAGATAATTAAATAAAAAACCAACAACTGGTGGTCGGTTTATTTTTATCTTATTAAAAATTATTTTTCCAAATTATAAAAACATAATAATAAATTTTAAAAATAAATATATATATTTTTTAAAAACAGACCACTTGTGGTCGGTTTTTAAAAAACTACCAATTGTTTACCGACCACATAATTTGGTCGGTTTTGTGGTCGAAATTTGGGGAAAACCGAACACTTGTGGTCAACTTTCCTTTTTTTTTTTTATAGTAGTGATACCTTTACGGTAGTGAAAGCAATAGCTTTTTGAAATCTTGAATGAATAATTAGTGAGAAAAAAAAGTTCAAAAAGTTGTACAGGCTAGTCAAGGCAAGATAAAAGAGAGTCACATCTTGAATCATGCAAAGTGTATCAAGGATGAGGAAGACAAAGTATTGTGATGAAGATACATATTAAACGGATATGGCAATCAAATGTCCATATACGCTTGAATGAAGAGGAAGATAGAGACATCGTGCTGGGGGAGCAGTAGCACCCATAGAGGTGTTATGATTTTGGGTTTTATAGGTATATCTAGGTGGAGGAGGTTAAAGGCATTATTAGTAGGATAAACATGAGAAGAGCTACCGTACTATACAAAATTTCAATGGAATTTTAGAAGAGTTCCTATGGTATTGTAGGTCATTTGGTTGATTATGTGTTATATATGCATTTTTAGACAACAATCAAGCCGAGGTTGCAAGAATAAGGAAAACTTAGGTTAATAAAATTATTTTAGGCTTGGATTGAGGCAAGGTATGGTTTAATATAGTTGAAACCCAATCTATTTCATGTGTGCATGATAACTATCCCTCGTATTACTGGTTATAATACCCCTTTAGGGAGAGTGAATGAGCAAATGATATCTTAAGTGTTAATTACATGCAATGAACTTATGAGAAAATCTTTTTGACTATTACAAGTGTTAATACAATTATCATTATGGTTGTGATTATTGTGATATCTACTGGTGATAGTGAGAGAAAGGTAATTATACATCTTTATGGGATTCGGTTCTATAAGGTTGGTTGATACTTTGGAACATGGACAGGAGCTCTTCCCCTACAGGTCATGGTTATTGGGCGACCACAAGATCCTTAGCGTGCATGTACAAGGTACTTAAGTGACATGTGCTTATGTGTTGACTTGTTATATTGGTTCCTTGAGTAAATCGAGGTTTTATGTGTTTACTTTCTATTTTTATTTTCTTGATATAAATTGAGATTCACTAGCATTGCCATGTTTAGTATTGGAATCGGTCCTTGAGTGGTTTGGGTTTAGTTGCAAGGTTAGTGTGACTGCATATTATTGGTTTAATAGTGTAATTGAGACATGGTTGACCTATTTGAAGGAGTCATGATTGTTGACTTCAAGTTATGTTCGTTGTCATGGTCTATTAAATTGGGTTAAGTGTTATAAACTCAAGGTAAGGTTACATGGTAGGTGTTCATGGTTGTTTTTGCTTTCATATTACTAATTTTGGGTTGGCCGATGACTCTGCCAGTGCACCATTACTTCTTGTGTACTGATAATATATATACTTTTCTTTTGGTTGAGTGTAGAATATTTTTTGGAGGTTATATTCACAACTCAGTTGTAGAGTAGGTAAAATTCAGACTCATGGGTGAGGTACATCTTCGGGTTGCCATGCGTTCTTCACTTGGTTTCTGGTCCATTGTTTCAGAATTACACAATTTTAGTTGTTTGGGGTTGAACCCTTTTATTGAAATTTATAGTTTTTTGGTACAATGACTTTCAGATTAGGGGATTGTTTAGGTGTTTGACTATTTCCAATAGTTTATCATAAGATGTTTATGATATTATCTTATTTAATGCAAAAAACTAGTTTGCCTTATTTTTCGCTAAGTGTTAGGTTTGCACATTTTTGGGGTCAGATGGTTTACCAACAGGAGTTAGTATGGGTGCTACTCATAGAGGTTTGGGTCGTGAAAACAAGCTGATAGATGAGTTGGAAAAATGACAACCCCCTAACAAGTCATCAACCCAGTATCAAGTTTAGGAAAAATGAGTGACAATTTGAAGACAAGTTGACAATCTAGTGAATGAAGCATCAATCATTTGAAGGGATATCAACTTTAACTTCAAGAAGTCCCCCTTGACTTAATGACAATAAGGATGACCTTTTGTAAGGGATAAGAACCCAATAAATCTACCTCTCTTGATGACATGGAAAAAAAGATAGGTTAGAGACAAGAATGTCAGATTGCCCAGGTTCGCGAATGAACCTATATGAGGCTATCATGCTAATATTAACTAGCTGAATAATGAGGTGGACATATGGCTTAACGCTATAGGTATTAGTCAGTTAGGGAATTATTATCTTGGAAAATGCCAAAAATTGTAACCTATGAATAGTTATCTTCCTTAATTGTACGAGATCTTCTCCCTAATTCTCTTATAGTAGTTTTACATGCCCTCCAAGGTTATTTGTAGATCTTGGTAATTTTCTTAGTTATTTTTGTTTATGCTTTGTGAATTGTAACACCCCAGAAGTACCCTCTGGACATCACACGGTGCTCAAAACTACAAATAGTCCAAAGCTAACCCTTTAATCCTGCTTAACTTGGAACTCAGAAGAAAAGTAAACTGACATATAAATATGAAGATAACTGAATTTATGTCTTAACTGAAAGTCTTTAACTTGGAAATATTTAAACAGACATTTTTAACTTTAATATGGGTATGAACCCTAATTACAAATCATATAACTTTAACTTTCAAAAATGTTTTAGGTGCAAAGATGGAAGAATATCCTTGTTCATTAACCCCACATACCTCAATTAGATGAATTCTTGAAAACATCGTGAAATCGGAGCTTAAATTTGAGAGTTCTTGAGAGAAGAAACTTGGATTATTGTTCTTGAGGAAGGGTTTCTATGAGAGTAATTTTGAGGGTAATGAGCAAATAATGCCCCTGTGAATATTATAAATCGTGTTTTGGATGACTGGGGTTTAGGAAAAAGGACCAGAATTACCCCTTTGACCCCTTTTAATCGTGAAGTTGGACTAGTGGGGGAGGGACATCCGCAATGCTGACCCTATTTTGATAGAGTGGCTTCCATGATGCAGACCCTATTCCCTAGGAATGGCCTCTGCGATGCATACCCTATTACTTGGGAATGGCTTACAAGGCGTGGCCCTATCACGGAGGCTCACTACCTTTCTCTCAAAACGCGCCTCGATTCCTATTTGAAAATCCCAAATCTCTTGAGAGACTTACCCTTAACCTCCCCAAACATGTTATAACTCAAAAACCACTGTCTCGGGGTCTGGAAGGCCAAGATAAAAATCCATAAAGTCTTGGAGTCTTGAAAATGACTAAGTCCTCAACACTTAGAGAAAATTTCAAGCCTTGGACTCTTTAAGCGTGCAACTAGAAGCTGAAACAAGCTTAGAATCCTATGGTGTATTACAATATTTTCCCCTTGGAACTATTCATCCTCGAATAAAATAGGTTAAACTTGGGTACTAAGGAAACTAAGAGTCTATACTGAAAACTGATAAGGTGAAACATGATCAAATAACTTGGTCTGAAATATGGTATATGCTACATGAGTTGAAATAATTTCCTAAATACATCTTGTGAAATGAGAATAGTTGTATAGCTGACATAGAAAACAAGAAGAGTTTTACTAAAGAAAATCATTACCTTAAGTTGAGTCTGAATTTATAAGGAAAAGATGAGGGTACCGGGCTCACACATCTGTTTCTACTTCCCAAGTAGCTCCCTCCACAAAAAGATTTCTCTGTAGAACCTCAACCAAAGAAACTTATTTATTCCTTAGCCTACGAATCTAATGATCTAGGATCTCAACTGGGATTTTTCGTAAGAAAGGGTATTCTTAATATCCACATTTTCTAAAGGAACAACATAAGCTAAATCACTAATGCATTTCGTTAACAACGAAACATGCAACACCGGGTATACTGATGCCAAACCTACTGGCAACTCAAGCTCATAAGTTACCTTCCCAAAACAGTTCAAAATTCTATATGAACCAACATAGCAAGGACTGAGCTTCCCCTTCTTTCCAACACTCTTCACTCTTTTCATAGGCAAAATTTTCAAATAGACCAAGTCATCAATATCAAACTCAAGATCCCTTCTCCTCACACTACATAATATTTCTGACGACTTTGGGCTATCTTTAGCCTCTATCAAATTAACTGATCTTTTTACATCTCCTCAAACACTAAATCTATCCCTATTAAAGTAGCCTCGCCTACTTCAAACCAACCAATAGGTGATCTATATCTCCTCCCATATAGAGCCTAAAAAAGAGCCATCTGAATACTAGAGTGATAACTATTATTGTAGGAAAACTCAACCAAAGGTAAGTGGTTATCCCAACTACCCTTAAAGTCAATAACACACGCCTTCAATATGTCCTATAAAGTCTAAATGGTCTTGTATGCCTAATCATCTATCCGAGGATAAAAAGTTATACTTTGATGAACTTGGGGACCAAGACCCTTCTGAAAGGTGTTCCAAAAGTGAGAGGTAAATTGAGTACCTCTATCTGAAATGATAGACAATAAAACCCTATGAAAGTTCACCAACTCTCTAAGATAGAACTTGGCTTAATCCTCAGCTGAGTATGAAGTATGAATTAGCAACAAATAGGCTGACCTGGTCATTCTATCTTTAATAACCCAAATTAAATCATGCTAATGATGCGTACGAGGAAACCTTGTAACAAAACCCATGTTCACCACCTCTTACTTCAAAATGGGGATATTGTACTCCTCAAATGTACAACTAGGCCTTTGGTGTTCAACCTCAACTTGTTAACAATTCAAATACTTAGCCATAAACTATGCAATATCTTTCTTCATACCACTTCACCAATAGATTTCCTATAAGTCACGATACATCTTAGTGGCTTCGGGGTGAATAGAATACTGCGCACCATGCGCTTCTGTTAATATTCACTATCTCAGACCATCAACACACGGAACGCATAACCAGCCCTAAAAACAAATCACTCCATCTCCCCCTTAGGTTAAGACCTCTACCTTGTGTTAGCTAATTGCCTCTTTCAACTTAACCAAATTTGCATCCCTATCTTACTTTTCTTTTACTTTTGCAATCAATAAAGATTTTGATGCATTCTGAACCCAATTCTACCTTCGGCCTAATCAACCAACCAAAGAAATAACCTAGCAAGCTGATAAACCTCACAAACTAACTCCTTCTTATCACCTTTGACATGGGCAACACTACCTATAGACAATCTACTAAGGGCATCCACCATTGTATTATCCTTTCTTGGGTGATACAACATACTCATATCATAATATTTCAATAATTCCAACCACCTTATTTGAAGAAGATTCATCTTTTTTGAGAAAATACATACTAAAGTCTTTAGAAAATACATACTAAAGACTCAAAAGGCCTTTCTCAAAATTTTGAAGGAAAAAACCACAGCAGCTAACTCTAAATCATGAGTTGGGTAATTCTCTTTGTGATCCTTAAGTTGCCAAGAGGCATAATCTATCACCCTCCTATTCTGTATGAACACACAACTTAAACTAACTCTAGAAACATTGCAATAAACTATGAATCTGTCTAACTCTTTCGGTAAGGCTAAAACTAGTGTCGAAGTAAATCTATCTTCAACTCTTTAAAACTTTTCCCACACTTATCCGACCATATAGACTTCTCTTTTTTTTGGGTAAGCTTAGTCAATAATGCGGCTATAGAGGAGAATCCTTTACCAAATCATCTATAGAACCCAACCAAATCCAAGAAGCTCTGGATATCGGATAGAGTGATGGGTCTAGGCCAGTGCGTTACTGCATTTGTCTTTTGAGGATCTGTATGAATACCAGCCCCTAAAATGCCATTCCCTAAGAAGGTCACAGATTCCAATCAAAACTCATATTTTACCAAAATCCACATATAATTGACTATCCTTGAGGGTCTGCAACACTATTCTCAAATAATCTACATATTCTCCTCACTCCTAGAATACACCAGTATGTCATCTATAAAGATAATCATAAACATGTCCAAGTACTGCATGGAGACCCTGTTCATCAAATATATAAAGGCTGTAGGAGCATTTTTTAATCCAGATAACATAACCACAAACTCAAAATAGCAATACCTCGTTCAAATGCTATTTTTGGAATGCCTTGATCCATAACTTTCAATTGATGATATCCTGATCTAGGTCAATCTTAGAGAACCACCGGGCACCTTAAAGCTGATCAAACAAATCATTAATTATAGGAATGGGATAGTTGTTCTTGATGGTAACCTTGTTTAGTTGTCTATAATCTATACACATTCTGAGAGTACCATATTTCTTGTGCATGAAAATGACTGAAGAACGTACGGAGAGATAATGGGTCTTATGAAACCTTTATGTAAGATGTCTTTAAGCTATTCCTTTAACTCTTTAAGTTTGGCTAAAGCCATACGATATGGAGGGATAAAGATAGGTTGAGTATCAAGAAGAAGGTCCATACTAAATTCTATTTCTCTATCTGGAGGTACCCCTGGCAAATAATCAAGGAACACCTCGAGAAATTCATTGACTACACGGACTGATTAAACTATTAGGACTTCAGACTTAGTATCTTTGACTCAAACTAAATGATAGATGAACACTTTTGATATATACTTTCTATCCTTAGGATAAGAGATGAAACGACCTTTGGGAGAACAAAAGTACCCTCCTTTTAAAAAAATACCTTATCAGGAAACTTGAACTTCACCATACGGGTGAGACAATCTATTAATGCATACAATGAATAAAGCCAATTCATCTACTATCTTTAACTCTGTTTTGTCTGGTAATATGATCTTATGAAAGATAGTGATAGGATACCTATTATAGACTCGTTTTATAATAACTGACTTACCCATTGGGGTGGAAATTGAGCAGGTCTTAGAGAGATTTTGAAATACCCTAAGTCTGTATCTCGCCTGCTACACGGTGCTAACAACCCAAAAAGACCACTAGCTAACCCATGACTGGTACCTGATGTGAGCACTGAATAATAAAGAAAATGTGATAATAAAATAACGAAGTAAATTTGAAAACTTCTATAAGGTTCAAATCTGAAAACATTACTATAAACGAAAAACTGAATGCTAGAAAACAACTATCTGAAAACACTCTAGTCTGATAAGCCTCTAAACTATCTGAAAAATAGAGTTGATAGGACAAGTCCCCAACTAACTACAACTGACTACTAAAATAACTGAAATGCTAAAATAATCATGTCCTCAAAATATGAGAACTCACCACTATGTTTTCTACTGAGAAGCTATACTACTGAGGATGCTTTGGGGCCCTTGCGTCTGAACCTATGATATAAGACATCGTAGCACAAAACCATGCGTCCGTACTTTGAATAAACTGGTATGCTCAGTGAGGTAGGCTGAAATGCATGGGTTCATGATGTATGAACATTACTAACTGAATTACATGAATATGACTAAATAAAAGTGCATGCATGAATACATAGACCGTAACTGAAATCATGATGATACCGGATACAAAGTTTGAATACTAATTTACTAATATCTGAGTTTACTGATACAATATTATTGATTATCTATATGACCATATCTGACAGTCCTGAACTCCGTAGAACTATACTGAGTTCTAATCTGAGACTAAATCTAAAACTGAGACTGTGGGAGGTAATCATCTAACTGACATGCCCCTTTTCTAAATAGATATGAGGTCCAACCTATAACCCCAGTTGGAAGGGTGCCAGTACCATGCCACAGGTAAAGAAAACTAAAGAAATACCCTCATTTGGCAGGTACTCTAATGAAAATATTGGAACCCTCAACTGACAGGTTAAAAAACCTTATCAACCCTCGACTGGAAGGCTTGATGTCTCAACCAATGCTGGCTATGTAGTTTTGAAATGCAAGGATTGCTTCTAAGAATTACACCCTCTACTGGCAAGTGAGTCCCCGTCCTTGGGTTCACTCGGTGCTAAATCCTACTCCTAAATGAATAGACATTGAATTGATTTCCTAGTTCAGACTAGGCTTGACTGAACTATTACTCAATTGGAATGGATTAGTACTGAGTTTACTAAGTTTTCCTGGATTCTGGAAATGACTAAAAGTACCGCTGATCATGACCTGACTGAGAATATTCTGTAACTAACATTAGCTCTAGGTATACAACTAAATTATCGGTTATTAAATACCCCAGGACTCGATACCATAAAGAGTAAAGTGTAACATAAATCTTGAAGGCACAAGAATGAGCACATGTTCATTATTTACTTTCCAAGGCATTTCATCAAACATTTGTAAATTTTGAACTTGTACTTGTATAAGGATGCATGCTATAATGTCATAAGTACACTAACAATTTACATAGGCATTTCGACAAACACCTTCAAGGCATAGCTTTAACATGGGAATCCTTTAGACATTTAGTTCTTTCATGAGTTCATAATTATGATGAAAAATGGATGAAATTTCACAATTCATTCACTTAGGCATTTTGGCAAAAACATGGGAGGCATCACACATAAATAATAATTCAATACATCATGACTATATTAATCACTTCAATTTCAAAGATTTGAACCCACATGTTAACATAAATTCATGAAATTCATTAAAGACATCATCTTGGAAATCACACAACAAGATTAACATCAATACAAACAACCCACAACATGGAAATCATGATTTAAGATTTTAAAAGGGTTTCTTGAACTCCAAGGGTGAAAGGGCCCTTGCACAAACAATTCACATACCTTTATGCTTCTTTTTGGGAAGATTAATGGTAGAATTCTTGAGATTTGACTCTTGAATTAAAAAACCCTAATGTTTGTTCTTAAGAGAGTTTGGGAGAAAGAATGAGATTTTGCCCTATAGGTTGATTAATTTCATGCTAAGGCTAATAAGGTGGGGAAAATAACCCATTTTCCCCAACAACCCGTATTAATATAATATTGAATAGGGCTGCCCTCGCATCGTGACCCCTTCTTAGGTCAATTTGCCATCACGATGCGAGCCCTACTCGGGTCAAGTAGCCATCGCAGCACGACCCTTACTTGGGTTGACTGGCCCTCGCGATGAGGGGCTATTGCAATACTTTAGTATTTTGGGCATCCAAAGTCAACCTTACGCTAGTTCAAAAAATCCAAAACTCACCTGAGATGACCTACAAGTGACCCTGATAATGAATTAATTAAAGAATCAACTAACTAAGGCTGGGAAGGTCGGAAATAAAATCCTCCAAATTTGGAAGGCTGAAATGATTCTATGTCTTGATACTTAGCTAAAATATTCTATATCTGGGGACCCCTTAGTAAGCTTTAAAGGGCTGAGTCAAGCATAGAATTTTGTGGTTTCTTACAGATTTTTAAGACCTACCCTAAAATTCACAACAACCAATGGAGTTACATATGAGCGATTTGATACTAGGTCTAATAACATATATACATCAATGTCAAAGTCACGAAGAATAACATTGATAACATCATGTGAGCTCTCATGCTCCTAATAGGATGATAAAGCATAGAATCGATTCTGGCACTGGCCACCACCTGTGCTGGAAGATGTGCCCTGTGGAGGGACTGGGTAACTTGGCTAAGCTGTTGGTTTAGTAACCTGAGTCTGAGGTCAAATATCCCTACTTCCCTACTTAGCATACAAACACTCTTTAATCTTGTGGCCTAATTTGCAACACCCATAACAACCCCCTTTGCCTATCAAACACTCACTAGGACTGGTCCTACCACACTTGATATATGTAGAATAACAGGGCCTTTTACCCATACTATTTTGAGACCTGAAATTCAAAGTTCTGCCCCACCATTCCTTCTAGGTCCTGGGTGCAGGGGCATTGGATGAAGATGGTGCTGGCGCTGATTAATAACCCTAAACTACAAATGACTTCCCTCTCCAAACCTTGTCTAACTATACTCAAACTGTCTAGTCCTATCCCTCTTATTTCTTTTCTCTCTTTTCTTCAAGTTTTCTACTCTAATATGTTAAGCATGAGTAATTAATTGAGAAATATCCATATCTCTAATCAGCATAACAGTCCTACTCTTCTTGACCACCAAATTAGACACCTATTAATAATCTTACTCATACAATCTCTAGAATCAGATAACAATTTGGGAGCATACTTAGCTAGCTGAGTAAAATTAAGGCAGTACTCTTTCATAATCATAGAACCCTACCTCAGGTTCATGAACTCCTCCACTTTAGCCTCCCTCATCTCACGTGGAAAGAAACCTTCCAAAAAGACATTTTGAGATACCTGCCAGCTCATAGAAACTACATTCTCACCTCTACCTTCCTTTCACAAAACAACCCAATCATAAGCAACATCCTTCAGCCTATAAGATGCCAATTCTATACTCTTCTCCTCAGTAGTATGCATAATTTGAGTAATCTTTCTCACCTCATATATAAAGAGTTAGGGATCGTCATCCACCTTTGACCCATGGAACTTATGTGGATTCATCCTCTTAAAGTCATGAATCCTGACTGCAGCTAGATTACTATTTTACCGAAGTGGGACTGCCGCTTATTTGTTGCCCTGAATATTGTATTCAAAGCTTGGGCCAATGCTAGAAAGGCAACCTAAAATTCAGCATAAGACACATTTCACTCAGAGGGTCGGCGTGCAGGGGTGGTTGATCACTGTTTTGGGCATCCAAACTCGCCTTTGATCTAGTTTAAAAAATCCAAAACTCGCCTGAGATGACCTACAAGTGACCCTGATCATGAATCAATTTAAAAATTGACTAAATAAGGTCGGGTGGTCAGAAATAAAATCCTCCAAATTTGGAAGGCTAAAATGATTCTAAGTCTTGATACTTAGCTAAAATTTTCTATGTCTGGGACCCCATAGTAGGCTTTAAAGGATCGAGTTAAGCTTAGAATTTTATGGGATCTTACAATATCTCCCTCTTGGGATCATTCATCATCAAATGAGGCTGACTAAGCTGAGATTACTAATGTACTGAACTTATTTACTGGACATGAATAATGAAACATGATTATCTGTCTGGCATTACTGATAACTAAATATCATCCTGAACATGCATATCTGATGTATAAATACATGATTGATCTAACTTATAAACATATGACTGAATATGAAATAGTGGCTGCTACCAAGTTTGTAATGGAAAATCTGAGCATGAAACTGAGTAAGTTTTTAAGGAAAACTATTACCTTGACCTGAGTCTGAGTTTGCAGAGAAGAGGTGTGGATACTTGGTCTGCATATCTTCTTCTTCTTTCCAAGTAGCTCCCTCAATAGACTAATTCCCCTAAAGAAATTTTACAAGTGAGACTTCTTTGTTCCTTAGTCTGCAAATACGATAGTCAAGGATTTTCGCTGGAATCTCTTCGTAAGGGAGGTTGTTTTGAACATCTATGCCCTCTATGGGGACTACAGCTGATGGGTCACCTATAGTTTTCTTTAGCAAGAAGACATGAAACACTGGATGGACTTAAGATAGATCTGAAGGCAACTCAAGCTCATAAGCTACCTGTCCCAAATGGCTTAGAGTTCAGTAAGGACCTATATATCAGGGACTGAGTTTCCCCTTCTTGCCAAACCTCTTCACCTCTTTCATGGGAGTGATTTTCAAATACACATAGTCACCAATATTGAACTTAAGAAACTTTCTGCGCACGTCTGCATACGATTTATTTTGGCTCTGAGCTGTCTTAGGCCTTTCTCTGAACAACTAAACTTTTTCCAAGGTATCAAATACCAAGAGAGGCCCTACCACTGCGCCCTTACCCACTTCTAACCAATCAATGGGAGATCTACATCTCCTCACATAAAGTTCCTCAAATAGAGCCATCTGAATACTAGAATGATAACTGTTGTTATATGAAAATTCAATCAAAGAAAAGTGGTCATCCCAACTACCTTTAAAGTCAATCGCACATGCTCACAACATATCTTATAAAGTCTGGATGGTCCTTTCTACCTGACCATCTATTTGAGGATGAAAGGCTGTACTGAGGTAAACTCGGGTACCAAGACCCTTTTGGAAGGCATTCTAGAAATGAGAGGTGAATTAGATACTTCTATCTGAGACAACAAACAATGGAACACCGTGTAATCTGACCAACTCTCTGATATAGATTTTTGTGTAATCTTTAGTTGAATAAGAGGTATGGACTGGTAGGAAATAAGCAGATTTGGTCATCCTATCTACAATGACCCAAACTAAATTATGCTGACGACGAGTACAAGGCAAACCCATCACAAAGTACATGTTTATTTCTTCCCACTTCCAAGTAGGAATGCTGAAATCTTATATGGACCCACTAGGTTTCTGATGCACAATCTTAATATGCTGATATGTAGAGCACCTAGCTACAAAATCTGCAATGTCTCTCTTCATCCCACTCTACTAATAGATTTCCTGCAAATTATGGTACATCTTTGTGGCCCCTAGATGAATAGAGTAATGTGCACCATACTCCTCTACAAGAATTCACTACCACAAGTCATCTACGCCTGGTATATATACCATGACAACACAAAACACTATCCCCCCTTGGGAGAAAACCTCTATCTTCCTATCTCTGACTGATTCTTTCAACTTGACTAGACTGGAATCCCTATCCTGATTTTCCTTCACCTCAGAAACCAGGGATAATTCTAAACTACTCTGTACCAACACACTATCTTCTGCTGAGTCAACTAAGTGGATACCTAGTCAGGCAAGCTTATAGACTTCCTAAGCTAACTTCTTCTTACTGTCCTCAACATGAGCAACACTACCCATAGACAGCCTATTGAGAGCATCAACCACTACATTGTCCTTGCCCAGATGGTATAGCACACTCATCTCATAATCTTTCAACAACTCTAACCACCTTCTCTTATGGATGTTAAGATCTTTATGGAAACACATACTGCAGGATCTTAAGGTTTGTGAACACATCAATATGTACCCATAAAAGTAATGCCTCCAAATCATTAAGGCAAAAACTATTACTGCTATCTCAAGATCATGAGTAGGATAGTTTTTCTTATGGGGTTTAAGCTATCTGAAGGCATAGGCTATGACCATACCTCTCTGCATGAGGATGTAATCCAAACCTACTCTGGATGTATCATAGTGGACAACAAAGCCATCAAAACTATGTAGTATGGTTAAAACTGGAGTAGTAGTGAGCCGAGTCTTCAACTGCTGAAAACTCTTCACACAAGAATCTAACCACTAGAATTTGACCTTCTTCTGAGTTAACCTAGACATAGGGGATGCATTGGATGAAAATCCCTTAACAAATGATCAGTTATAGCCAGCCAAACACAAGAAACTCTTAATATCTAATGAAGAGATAGGTCTGGACTAGTTTCTTACTGCTTCGTCCTTTTGGGGATCAACTCTAATGCCATTATCGAAAACTATATGGCCGAGGAAACCTATTGACCTTAACCAAAATTTGCACTTACTGAATTTGGCGAATAGCTGATGGTTTGTGAGAGTCTGCAATAGTATTCTGAGATGGTCTACATGATCATGTTCACTGCGGGAGTAAACAAGGATATCATCTATGAAGACTATGACAAACATGTCCAAGTAATGCTTGAAAAAAGGATTCATGAAGTCCATGAAAGCTTCTGGGGCATTAGTAAGACCAAAGGGCATAACTAAGAATTTGAAGTGACCATACCAAGTTCTGAAGGCTATTTTTGGGATATCACATTTTGTGACTCTAAGTTGATGATAGCCTGATCTGAGGTCTATGTTAGAGAAATAGCTGGCACCTTAAAGTTGTTCAAACAACTCATCGATTCTGGAAAGTGGATATTTATTCTTGACCATAACTTTGTTTAACTGACGGTAGTCAAAGCACATTCTGAGAGAACCGTCTTTCTTTCACACAAATAGAATTGGTGTGCCCCACGGGGACACACTGGGTCTGAAGAATCCCTTATCTAAAAGATTCTTTAACTAATCTTTTAATTCTCTGAGTTCTGTTGGAGATATTCTGTATAGAAGAATAAAGATGGGCTGAGTATCTGGAAAGAGATTGATTTCAAAAACAATTTCCCTTTTGGGAGGGACTTTAGGAAGATCTTTGGGAAATACCTCTAGAATTTGCAAGCTACTGACACTGATTCAAGAGTAAGGGTTTTTGATTTGGAGTCATACACTCAGAAAAGATGGTAGACGCACCTCTTAGATATTATTTTCTAGCCCGAAGGTAAGAAATGAGATGACCCCTAAGTGTTGAAGTACGACACCTCCACTCTAGGAAAGGTTTATTCGAAAACTAAAACTGGACGATTTTATTTTTATAGTCAACTGAGGCATAGCAGGAATGAAGCCAATCCATGCCAAGAATGACATCAAAATTAGTCATCTCTAACTCAACTAAGTTTGCTGAAGTTCCTTTCTGAGATATCACAACCGAACAGTTCTTGTATACTCGCCGGGCTATGATGGATTAACCTACTAGGGTAGAGACTAAGAAAGGCTCTGCCAGGAATTTGGGTCTGACTCTAAAATCAACTGGTATATATAGAATAAAAAAAGACAAAGAAGCTCCTAGATCTAGCGAAGCATAAACATGCAAATATTAAACTTATAACGTACCAGTGACAACATCAGGAGAATTTTCCTGATCCTGTTGGTACTGAAGAGCATAGATTCTATTTGGGAGCTGCCTACTGGTGGCACTGGATGAGGCACCGTGCTGATTTGGGTGACTGGAATGAGATAGATGATGGTGATGCTAAACCTGGGAACCTAACTGGGGATAATCTCTGACTCCGTGGCCTGACTTGCTACATCTGAAACATACATCACTTCCTGATCTACAGATAACTTGATAGTTTCTGCCACACTGCTGGCAGAGAGAATTTTTTTGGGCACTACTAACACTACCCTGAGGTGTAGAGCCCGATGCCCTATCTCTGTTTCCATATCTAAATTTGGCATTGGAGCACTAGCTGAGGATGGGGCTGGAACTGAAGATTTCGAATGGAACTGAGAACGATTCCCACCCTCTGACTTAGGCTGAGCAAAGTTGAAACTACCTATTCTAGCCCTCTTGTTTTGCTTATCTCTCTTCTTATTCTTCTACTTTTCGATCTATTGAGCATGGACCATCAGTCTAGACAAGTCCATCTCACTAATCAGCATTGCAATTCTGCACTCCTTGACCATAATATAATTTACCCCAGACACAAACTTACTCATCCTAGACCTACTATCTTCTACTACGTGAGGAGCATATCTAGATAATTAAGTAAAATTTAGAGAATAACTTTTCACCATCATGCTGCCCTACTTCAGATTGATAAATTATAGAACCTTTTCTTCCCTCAACTCCTGTAGGAAGAACCTATCCATAAAAGCAGTGGAACACTTCTCCCAATCTATGGGCCCTGTATCTGCCACCCTTTATGCATTCTACTATTTGAACAACGAGTGAGCCATATCCTGCAACTGATATGCAACTAGCTCAACACTTACTAGCCGTCACCCCCATAACATCAGTAACTTTCTACACTTGATCAATAAATTCCCAAGGTTCCTCACCTGAATTAGACCTGGTGAAAGATAGAGGGTTCATTAGGGTGAAATAACAAATCCTGGCAGCTGCTGTATTGGCCGGTACAATAGCTGGGCACTTATTTTGGGTTGCTACAACATGAGCTAAGGTGGTGAAAGTTGTTCTGAGCTCCGCATGGGGGACATGTTCGTCTAGTAAACCTGGCTGGATGGGCTGGAGTTCTGGCTAGTCTCCGATTCCTCTTCTTTTAGTTCTTTTGGGAGGTATGATTTGTAAACGGAGGAGAAAGGATTAGAATGAGAGTTTAACTGAAGTTCATGATCACTCGTGTGACTTGAATACTTAAAGAAGGGAAACTGTTCCTAAAATATCTCGTAGCCTCCTATCCATAATTATAGCACGCTATACACCCATGCTCAAGACTCTACTAAATGTGGAGTTTAGACTTCCACGGAATCTATTGAACCTTAGGCTCTGAGACCAAGTTTGGTAACATGCTGAGTCTGTATTCCAGATGCTACACGGTGCTAGCAATCTCGCAGGACCACTAGCTAACCTATGACTAGTACCAACTGTGAGCATTGAGTAATAAAGACGCTGTAATAACAAAATAAGGAATTAAATATGGAAACTGCCATAAGGTTCAAATCTAAAAACAATACTATATACAAAAAACTGAATGCTGGTAAACAACTACATAAAAACACTCTAGTCTGATAACTCTCTAAATTGTATGAAATATGGAGTTGATGGGACAAGTCCCCAACTAACTCTGACTGACTACTGAAATGCTAAAATAATCATGTCCTCAAAATATGAGGACTCATCACTATGCTGTCTGCTGAGAAGCTGTACTAATGAGGATGCTCTGAGGCCTGTTTTTCTGAACCTATGATATAAGACATTATCACACAAAAGCATGCGTCAGTACTTTGAATGTACTAGTATGCTCAGTGAGGTAGGCTGAAATTCATGGGTTCATGATGCATGAATAATACTAACTGAATAACATGTACATGACTGAATGGAAGTGCATGTATGAATACGTAGACTATAACTTAAATTGTGATGATACTGGATACTGAGTTTGATTACTAATTTAATGATATCTAAGTTTACTGATACTGTATTACTGATTATCTGGATGAACGTATCTAACAATCTTGATGTCTGTAGAACTATACTGAGTTCTAATCTAAGACTGAATCTGAAACCAAGAATGTGGGAGGTAATCATCTAATCAACATGATTCTTTTCTAAATAGATTTTAGGGTCCAACCTATAACCCCAGTTGGAAGGGTGCTAGGACCATGCCACAGGTAAATACAACCAAAGAGATACCCTCATCTGACAGGTACTCTAATTATAACAGTGAAACCCTTAACTGGCAGGTTAAAATAGCTCATCAACCCTCGACTGGCAAGTTTAATGTTTTAACCAATGCTGACTAGGTAGTTTTGGAATGCAAGGATTGCTTCTAAGAATCACACCCTCTACTGGCAGGTAAGTCCCCATCCTTGGGTTCACTCGGTGCTAGATCCTACTCCTAAATGAATAGACATTAAATTGATTTCCTAGTTTAGACTAGGCTTGACTGAAATATTACTGAACTGGACTGGATTAGTACTGAGTTTACAAAGTTTTCCTGGATTCTAGAACTAACTAAAAGTACCATTGATCATGACCTGCCTGAGACTATTCTGTAACTGTCACTGGCTCTAGGTATACAGCTAAATTATTGGGTATTAAATACCCCCAAGACTCGATAGCGTAAAGAGTAAAGCATAACATAAATTTTGAAGGCACAACAATGAAAACATGTTCATAATTCACCTTCTAAGGCATTTCATCAAACACTTGTAAATCTTGAACTTGTATATGTATAAGGATGCATGCTATCATGTCATATGTACACTAACAATTCACATAGGCATTTCAACAAACACCTTCAAGGCATAGCTTTAACATGATAATCCTTTAGATATGTAGTTCTTTCATGAGTTTAAAATTAAGATAAATAATGGATCAAATAGCACAATTAATTCACTTAGGCATTTTCGCAAACACATAGGAGACATCACATTATACTTGGGCATGAATATTAATTCAATACATCATAGCTACATTAATTACTTCAATGTCAAAGATTTCAACCCATATGCTAACATAAATTCATGAAATTTAATAAAGACATCATCTTGGAAATCACACAACAAGATTAACATAAATACAAACAACCCACAACATGGAAATCATGATTTAAGATTTTAAAAAGGGTTTCTTGAACTCCAAGGGTGAAAGGTCCCTTGGATGAACACTTCACATACCTTTATGCTTGTTTTTGAGAAGATTGATGGTAGAATTCTTAAGATTTGACTCTTGAATTGAATACCCTAATGCTTGTTGTTGAGAGAGTTTGAGAGAAAGAATGAGATTTTACCCTATAGGCTGATTAATTTTGTGTTAAGGCTGAATAATGTGGGGAAAATGACCCATTTAACCCCCACAACCCATATTAAAATAATGATGAATAGGGCTGCCCTCGTGCCGCGACCCCTTCTTGGGTCAAGTAGCCATCACGACGCGACCCCTACTCGGGTCAAATAGCCATCGCGATGCAGCCCTTACTTAGGTTGACTTGCCCTTACGACCAGGGATATCGGGAACCTTTACTATTTTGTTCATCCTAACTCTTCCTTACGCTAGTCTAAAAAACTCTGAAACTCACCTGAGATGACCTACAAGTGACCCTGATCACAAATCAACTTAAAAATCGACTAACTAAGGTCGGGAAGGTCGAAAATAATATCCACCAAATTTGGAAGGCTAAAATAATTCTAAATCTTTATACTTAGCTAAAATTTTCCAAGTCTGGGACCTCTTAGTAGGCTTTAAAGGACTTAGTCAAGCTTAGATTTTATGAGGCCTTATAGATTTTCAGGACATACCCCAAAATTCACAGCAACCAATGGAGTTACCTACGAGAGATTTGATCCCAGGTCTAATAACATATATACATCAATGTCAAAGGCACGAAGCATAACATTGATAACATCAGGTGAGCTCTCATGCTCCTGACAGGATTATAAAGCATAAAATCGATTCTAGTACTGACCGCCACCGGTACTGGAAGATGCGCCCTGTGGAGGGATTGGATGACTTGGCTAAGCTGTTAGTTTCGTAACCTAAGTTTGAGGAAAAATATGCGTACTTACCTACTTAGCATATAGACACTCTTTAAACGTGTGGCCCAACTCGAAACACCCATAAAAACCCCTTTTCCCCATAAAAAACTCACTAGGATTGGTCATACCACTCTTGGTATATATAGAATAACTGGGCCTTCTACCCATACTATTTTGAAACCTCAAATTCAAAGTTCTGCCTTACTTCTCCTACCTGGTCTTGGGTGCAGGGGCGTTGGATGAAGATAGTGCAGGAGCTGATGAATAACACTAAAACTGCGAATGGCATCCCCCTCCAGACCTTAGCTGACTATACTCAAACTGTCTAATTCTATCTCTCTTAATTCTTTTCTCTCTTTCTTTTAAGTTTTATACTCTAATATGTTAAACATGAGTCATCAATCGAGCAATATCCATATCCCTAATCAGCATGGCAGTCCTACACTTCTTGACCACCAAATAGGATACCCAGTAATAAACTTACTCATATAAGCTCTAGAATCAGATAACAATTTGGGAGATACTTAGATAGCTGAGTAAAATTAAGGCAGTACTTCTCTGGTTTATGAACTCATCCGCCTTAGTCTCCCTCATCTCACGTGGAAAGAACCTATCTAAAAAAGCATTCTAAAATACCTAACAACTTATAGAAGTTGCATTCTCAACTCTTCTATCCTTCCACAAAACAACCCAATCACAAGCAACCTCCTTCAGCCTATAAGATTCTAATTCTACACTCTTCTCCTTAGTAACATGCATAATTTGAGTAATATTTCTCACCTCATCAATAAAGAATTAGGGATCATCATCCACCTTTGACCCATAGAACTCATGTGGATTCATCATCATGAAATCATGCATCCTGACTGTAGCTCGATTACCATTTTTCTGAAGTGGGACTGCCTCCTGTTGCTTGCCCAGAACATTGGATTCACAGCTTGGGCCAATGCTTGAAAGGTAGCCCAAAATTTAGCATAAGACATATTCTCATTCAGAGGGTCGGTGTACAGGGGTGGTTGATCACCATTTCCGTGTGCATCGACTCGGCGAGGAGGCATAATTTTTTATTGTAAAAGCATGTGTTAAGCCAAATAAAGACAACTATAATCACGAGAGATCATGAAATAAATGATGATTCCTAATTGGTTTCTTAGTTTGTTGCTCATAAATATGGTGCACTTCACATCCATGATCAATACTCTACGTAATATGGCTTGTCTGACTCTCTTGGACTCTTTAAAACCTTAGGCTTTGATACCAAGTTTGTAATTCCTCAGAAGTACACCCCTGGACGTCACACAGTCAGGATTACGAGTAGTCCAAAGAAAACCCTTTAAGCCTACTTAACTTAGAAATCAAAAGAAAAGGAAATTGACTTATAAAATCTGAAGATAAATGAATTTATATCTGTAACAAACAAAAATCACCTCCCGGGACATCACACGGTGCTTAAGGCAACAAGTAGCCCCAAGTTAATCCTTTGAGCCTATTTCTACTAATAACACTCATTTCAAGATAAAATAATACAAACACTAGCATAGTCATATCATATGAAAGGAAATACAAAGAAAATACTCGGTCCAAACGACCAAGACATACCGGAAAACCTCAATACAACCATAATCTAATAACTATTCTGACAAAGACTCTACTAATCCATGAACTAGAGAGCCATTGGGACAGGTCCCCAACTGAGTCGAAATGAACTGAAAGTAATAACATAGTCTCTCAAATACTGAAATGTCTGATGATAGGTCCTCGAACCATGAGGACTCACCACTGTAGAGATATAGATAGAGGTACTCAAAAGTCACTGATGAGGCTGGGAATGAGTACCTAAATCTATATTATAAAACAATGTAACATATAGATGTATGTGTGGATCATCACTTGGGAATGTACTGAGTATATAGGGGTGCATGCATTTATATAAAATAACATCAACACTTTTTAATCAAATCATGCAAGCAATAAGTAATGAATCACATGGCTTAAATAAGTATGAAATGTAAAGCTCATGAATCATGTAGACTGGAGCATGTAACACAAAACTCATGAGTCATCATAGTTTAACTTTAAAATTAGTAATCTTTTCTTATTCTCATTACCCATAGGCTAAGGGAAACTTTAAACAATACTTTTAACTCATTCATATGTCTCATGGAGAGTAAAACTTCTTTAATGCTCAAGAACTCATAACTCTTTTGAACTCAAATACTTGGAATTCAAAATCATATAACTTTGGAACATACTTGAAGGCATTTCATTCACGTTAGGAAAATATCTCATTTCAAGCTTTAGGAAAAAATACACATATCAAGGGAAAGTGTTTTAGTTTTAAAGGAAAATATCTTATCTCAATGAAAAAATACTTTAGTTTAGGGAGTTTCTCTTAATCGACATAAACCATGTGAGCTATATGGAGTCTAACATTTTGTCCTCCTAAGGAAGAGACCTCACATTGGGATAAACGCCATACTCTTGAAGTATATCCTAGGTCTAGTGATTAATAAACAAACTCAGCCTTGGGCTCAATATCAACTTGGCCTTAGGCCCAATAATACTCATAAACTTGGCCTCAGGCCCAACCTACGGTGGCACGTAGTTTTGGGGTAAGAAACTGTAGTAACTTACCCGCTCGGTGCTAAATACTACTCCCTTTAGATTATCTGCCTCATCTCGTAAAAATTCACTTTTAGAAATAATATTATGGTTCACCACGAGCCCAATAATCAAATCAGTAATCTCATGTAGTAGAGTGGATTTCAAAACACCATAACCATTAGGTCAAAAAATTTCTCAATAATCTCAGAATACTCAAATCATGGGTGCTTATAGAACAAAAGTTCATAAAATCACAAGTCTCAAGTAGGGCTTAATGACTCATAATTCAATCTTAAGTTAAAACTCATCAAAAGCATAATAGATAGCATATAGATTCATAACTCATGTAGAAATCTGAAAATTTCAGCAATTTGTCTCAAAATCTCAACTTACTCATATACTTCAATATCTCAAACATTTCAACTATTAACTTCTTAAGGATTAAAATCATGGGGTATAGACCCAGCTGCAATTTCTCAAGAAAACTTGTAAAAATCATGCCATTAGACTCTCAATTAAAGGGAAATATCAAAATCTTGAAACCAATAACCATGGGTGAAAAACCCCAATTCAATTTCATGTAAAATCTCATAAATTGCAGAGAATTATAGTTTAAATAAGCCTTTGGGCACAGGGGTGAACGGATTACCCTTGTTCAAAATCCCACATACGTTAGATTATGAGATTGAATGAACAATCTTTCTCTAAACTCTTCTTCTTACTCTTGAGAAAGGGTTCTTCCAACCCTTGAACTTGGGGAACTCAAATAACAACTCAATTTGTACAATCTATGGTGAGTTTATAGATTTCTTTGAGAAGGGTTTTAGATTTTCTCTTGAGGGAGAAACCCTAGCCTTTAGATGTTTTGGAAGATAATGAGGCTACCTAGTTTTTTTTGGAATATATCTGAGGGTTAAAAGAGAAAATACCAAAAATCCCCTTGTTAAAATGAGTGAAAAACACTGAACTAGGGCTGCGACGGTCGGAGCGATGGTCCATCGTAAGTCTGACGGTCCGTCAGGTCATCCGTCGCACGTCATCTAGGAATAGGACACACTGCCTTGATGCGACCGTCAGAGAGATAGTCCATCGTAAGTCCGATGGTCTGTCTGATCATCCGTCGCATGATGGCCAGGGTGAGGCCACACTGACTTTGTGCGATGGTCATAGCGACGGTCCGTCATCTTGGCCGTTGTACTTGGGTGAAAAAAAAAAGTTACTGCCTTGGTTGCGATGGGCTGAGTGGTGCTCCATCGCAGACTCGACGGTCCACGTATCGTCCGTCGCACCTGGGTGGTTCCGACTACTTTCGGTAAAACTGCCATAACTTCTCACCCCGATACTGGATTTGGATGAAATTGGTATTGTTGGAAATATAATTCAATTCTCTACATGAAAAAAAGTAAAATTTAAGAAAATTCTATATGGTTTAAACACCAATCACTTGGGAAGTCACTTCTCAATCTTCTATGACAAAAATTACACTTCACTTGACACGCTCTAAGGTTCGGACTACGAGCAAATTTTGCGGGGTCTTACAATATCTTAACTAAAAGTGTTTAACTTAGAAATATTTAAATAGAAACTTTTGAACTTAAAAAATAAAAAGTCTCACAAGTATCTACTTCTGATTAGAGAGCCACTGGGATAGACCCCGGCTGATTGAACATAAAAAGAATTTTAAATATCTAAAATACTTCATCAGTATCAAAGGCTAATAAATTGGGTCCTCAGACTATGAGGACTCACCAAAATTCGAGATGTAGGTGGTGATGCTCGTAGTCAATCATAATGCTAGAAATGAGCAACAGAACCTACATTATAAGACAATGTAGCACATAGACTATATGTGGGTCAGGATCTATGGAATGTATTGAGTATGTGGGGGTGAATGCATAAGGTAAAATCATAACTTAATATTCAAATAAACTTTCAATAATGCATGCTAAGTGTAAATTATTACCTAGGATATAAATAAAACAAAAAACTGCAAGGTCATAATCATAAATGAAGAAGCATAAGAGTAAACTTTGTGAGTGACGAAAGTTAGTTTTTAAAAGCCTTACTTTTTATTCTTTCTTAGGTAGGTTCTTCTAACCGACATTAACCATGTGAGCTACCATGGAGTCTAATGTCTTACCCATATTGGGGAGGGTTGTTTAACCTTTGCAATTGGAATAGAACCTTAATCTTAGTGATAACTATACTTTACTTCATACTTATTGAGAAAAAGATTAGTCTATTTTTGTATGTAGTTTTTAGGAATTTAGGATACACTCATCCGCATTCCTTTCTCTGTTCTAAATACTACTCCTAGGGTTCATATATGTGCTCATACTTAAGAAATCGACCTTAAACTAGAATAAGGGTTTGTATAAAAGAAACCAATTATGCTTTTTTTTGCTTTAAATCATAATTAAGATGAACAATTATGACTTTCAAGTTTTCTATTCGAATCAAAAGATGAAACTTTCTTGTAAACTTAGTGCTTAAACTAAAGCCTTAAATCTCATACTTTCTTTCATATAATTGTAATACAATATCATGCTTAAAACTCAATTGGGAATCTTTAATAAATATCTCAAATCAAACTCATGATATTTAAATAATAATAGAGAATCTTCAAGTCAAAACCTAAAAAGATGAGAATATGTATGCACTTTAATACTTCAATCATATAATAATTTCATAAACTCAAGACAATATAATTTGGGTATGAACCCTAATTCCAAATCATATAACTTTAACTTTAAACATGTTTTGGGAACAAGGATGGAAGAATATCATTGTTCATAAACCCCACTTAACTCAATTAGATGAATTCTTGAAGAAATCATGAAATCAGATCTTAAATTCATGAGTTCTTGAGAGAAGAAGCTTGGATAATTATTCTTGGGAAAGAGAAAGGGTTTCAATGAGAGTAATTTTACAATCAATCTATCTTTACACATGTTTTCAAAACTAAAACTAAAGAAAGAAAAAAAGTCAACAAAAGGGGCTTATAGGCCTTACCTATTTTCCTACATCTACGTAAAAGTCTAATAATTCAATCAATGTACAATAATTCAATCAATGACTTTGTACAATAATTCAGACTTTGTACAGTATCTTGTCTCCGTTGATTTTTTCGTATTTGCTCCATTATTGCTCCTTATCTTATCTTTCCAGCTGGCATTTTGTCTTCTTGATTTTTATTCTAGATGTACCTCTGGAATAATATTATCTTCTCCATTACACCTCGAACATTGGTGATCTGGATATTTATGTCCAATTATCTTACAATATCTTGTTAGCAGTCCATCTGAAATAAATCCTTTTTTTATTGCTCTTGCGGTAGATTGTTTTTCTGGGTTGAGTAGCATCATTATCCATTGTCTTACATCTTCCATATCTGCTTGTCGTAGCTCTTTTGAATTTGAGTAAATCATTTGATGATCTCCTGAATAATAGCTCCATATTGGGTTTCCGTTAGTATAGTTATTTGCTAGTTCTTGAATGATAGTAGCTAGTCCAATAAGTCGTTTATTTGCATAAAAATCTGGTATCTCAATTCTGGGTATCTCCGGTTGCTGCGTAATATCTTCTGGTATAATCATATCTCTAGTTAATCCTATCTTTACAACTTGTATAACTAGTTTTATTTCGTTATGGAGTGTCCCAACGTCTCCTTCTAGCTCTGGATTTTTAATGTCTTCCGATCGACATAGCTCTACACACTGCTGAGTTAGTTGATTTGTAGCTATAGACTTCAGTTAAGAATTTATAATAGATGAAAAAATATATGAAAACTACGAAGGATCAAAAATAAAAATAGTATTTTCTAATCTAGGACGAAGATATAAGAAAATAGGTGAACATTTATATCTAATGTTAGAAAAAGAAGAATTAAAATTAGAAGATAAATTAACAGCAATGGTAAAAATAGAAAAAGAAAATAAAGAGATAGATAGGAAAAAGGAAATAGAAAAAATAAAACAACAAACTACTGAAGAAATACGAAAAATAGAAGAAACTAAAAATAGTAGGATTGCTGAATTAGAAAAAGAACTACAAATAATAAAAGAGTTGTATGAACAAAGACAAAAAGAAAAAGAAGAAAAAGATAGAGAACAGAAATTACTAAACGAGATAAATCAATTTAAGGAAAAATTAGAAATAAAAAACGAAGAATTAGTAATAAATAATATAGATATTGAAGAGACAGATAATTATGAGTCCAAAGATAGTGAAACATATATAGAAATATTTCGAATGGGCTTTCTATTTGTATTTTGTTAATCTTAGTTTTCCCTGTTATTTTATGTTTTGTTGTTAATACATATAGATTTTTACATCTTGTTGTGAATATTTTACTTCCTGGGGTTAATTCTATTCCTGATATTTTCCAATATAATACTAGTGATTTTTCTATATTTCTATCTGTTACTGCTACTGAATAATTTGCACTTATTATAAATTTAAATTTTTGATATATTAGATTTCCTTTTACGGCAGTTATTATGCTTTTTTCTATAGGTTTTATTGCTATTTTCAGTTAAATTTGCAAACCATAGTTTTACTGATCTTATTAGAGTTTTTTCTATATATTCCGGTGCATCTGTTATATTTATATTATTATCTAATAATTGTTTTGTCATATATCCTATCCATAATTGTATTGTTTTTTCTGTATCTATTACACAGTCTAGATCTAAAAAGTTATAATTTTTACTCACTATTTGTTTTGGTATCCATTTATCATATTCATTATATTTTTTAAACTTATTCTTATAATATATAGGTTTTCTTATTTCTGGAAATAAAGACTGATAATGATATGTGCCTAGATCTACCAAGAAGTTTAATAAATAATAAAAATATAGCAGAAAAAGAAATAATAATAGGAGTTAGAAAAATAAAAATAGAATTCGAAGTAAAGGAAGAAATGCAAAAAGCAGATATAATATTAGGAAATGGGCATATAATGCCCTTATGAATCTTATAAATCTTATTTTGGACGATTGGGATTCAGGGGAAAGGACTAAATTACCCCCTTGACCCTTCTTTAATCATGAAGTTGGACTATTGGGGGAGGTACCTCTGCGGCACGAACCCTATTCCATAGGAATGGCCTCCGTGATGCGAACCCCATTCCCTGGAAATGGCCTCCATGATACGAACCCATTCTTTGGTAATGGACTCTGTGATGGTACCCTATTCCTTGGGAATGACCCATGCAGCACAACCCTATTATAGAAGCCCACTACCCCCGCTGTCCAATCACGCCCTAAATCCCATCCGAAAATCCCAAAACTCTTCCGAGACATACCCTTAATCCTCCTAAACATTTTTAACTCAAAACCCAATATCTCGAGGTCGGAAAGGCCAAAATAAAAATTCATGAAGTCTTGGGGTCTTTAAAATGACTAAGTCATTAACACTTAGTAAGAATTTCAAGCCTTGGACCCTTAAGTATGCAACTAGAAGCTGAAACGAGCTTCGAATACTATGGGGTATACATGAACATCTCTAGTTGCTTGGATATGTTCTCAATCTCGCTCATAGCATCCTTCGTTCACTAAGATTTGTTTACGTCACTTATTTGCTTCTATATATATTTTATACTTATTTATTTTCTTTTATCTTTTGGTTATCAAATCACAAGTAAATCAAATCTATAATAAGGTTAAATCATACCATTTGCTTTTGAATCAACTACAAATTCAACCATACCAAATTCATGACAAGTAGAAATATTGTCCTTGATCTTAATCACTTGACCTTGTGCTTTTTCAAAACATTATATTATTTCTATTACCTTTTTCTCTGTCATACCTACCTACTTTGATTGTAAAGAATTTGCATATAAATGCTCTAACCTAAGCATTGTTCAAATGCTTTCACTACTGGAAATTACCTCTATGGCGATGGTTCAAAAACCGTTGCCATAGAGCTATCACAATAGTTTGGAAGGAGTCCCATATGTGAGCGTTGTCATAGATCTACGACAATGGTTTATGCGATGGTTATGGAAATCGTTGTCATAGAGCTATCTATGCCAACGGTTTGTACACCTCCTATTAGGATGGGTCCACTTAGCTATAGCAATGGTTTTGAACCATTGCAATGACAATAAAGTGTTGGACTAACCCTATTGAAACACTTTATTATTCTATTACAATTATTTTAAAAATCTACTGTAACACTTATTTGTATTTTGCAATGATTTTTCACGACCTATTGCAACTATTTTGGATACCTATTGCAATAATTTTTTGGCCTATTGCTACAATTATATATATATATATATATATATACATATATATATATATATATATATATATATACATACATACATATCACAAAACAATATCTTTCATTTATATAATTATCCAAAATATACAACAAACTAGTAATCTAAACCCAAAAGCAAAATCAAATGATTAATTTTCCTACACATCATATCAAGTTCGAGTGATGATTAAGTTTGAAGAAATTCCATATCAAAAAGATCAATATTAAAATATTTACAACAACAATTCAAAAATCTTTTCAGGTCAATATCTACATCACTTCTTTCTTCATGATCTCATTCTTCATTTTGAACACTTAAGAGAATAAATAATATCAATTATACGAAAAACACTCAATTAATATAGATCGCAAATCACTAAGAGATATCTTCAAGAAAACCACGAGTTGATTGTTAGAATCACATCCATATTTGTTTAAACTCTAGTATTTTATATTTGTATACTGTAGAAACCACAAAAGTAAATTCTCTTCCACTTCTAATGTTATATGACAATTAACATAGATGGACAAACATCCTATTTCAAGAATGTCACAAAATATTAGGATATATCCTAATAAAAGTGAAAATATTCTACAGGAAAGAGGTAATATAAAAAAATATGAAAAATGAAAACAAAAAGCACTCTTATATATATATGTGTGTGTGTATTGTCCATGAAGACATATTTGCAGTTCCTATTTGAAACATAAATTGCTTATATTAAAGCAAAATGAATGGTTCATACATAGAGTGAAGACGTTGCAGTTCAAAAACACACTGGTGGTGTGATTTGGAACTCACTGTCTGTAATATCTTAGCCCTGATTATGGAAAAACAGTATACTTATAACTAAAAATATAATAGATTTGGACAAATGCTACTTTTAATCGTATTTTCTTAAGTTGCAATTATACATAGAATGCTTAAACTTAAAAACTTTGTAGCAATTTGCATAGATAAATCTTTACTTACATCTAGCAGGATAAGCCACCGATTGGACATAGAAGAAACTTCTAAATAACATTCCTCTAAGGTTGATCCATGGAGGAATTTGTCAAAAAGTTTAGCCTGCAAATAAGTTTTTGCTCTAGAATAAATTTTTGTGACAACATAAAATTGATAAAACAAGTAACCAACAAAACTTTCAATTGGGCAGATGTTGGATCCTCATTGATAATGCTATTCAAGATTGAGTTTAATGGGCAATAGTAGCTTTGATAATCAAATTCTGCTAAGCAACAGAATACCAAAGAGAAAATATATAAGGATTAGAGTTGTATAACTCTTTAAGATTGAACTAGCTGTTCAGAGGCAATAATGTGGATAAAACTCTCACATAGTATGGTAAAGTATAATCAAATAGAAAAGGATAAACTGTTAACCAGTTCCTGAAACGCAAGCTAGATATAATGGCAAGAGTAGCATCTTCTTGTGTCCAGAATAAAATATGACCAACAGTAATGATGAAATAGTCTTAACTTCTTCTCTCGTTATCATATAGTATTTAATTAAACCTTGCTATGAATGAAGAAATGAAAAAACTTTGCTTCATAAAACATTCATACGTGCATCCCAAATAGCTTAATTTTTCTTTCTCAGTCATTATCTAGGACGACCTTAAAGCTTACGAGTAGGGAACGATGCAACCTCAAGTCAGGACAACCAAAAAAAATAAACATCTATTTATAGATGATAGAAATTCTCAATTTCCAAGATGCACACCATGTCAATCCTCCATGATAACCCAAAAACATAAAGGGGTAAAATAGAGGCATCTTCTACAGAAGGCTCTCTCAAAAGCCTCCTAAATAATTTTCATTAGTTTTTATCAGATCAGACAATAAACTTATTAAATAAAAAACAATGTGAAGAACGATTCCAAGGGATATCAACCAACAAAACAATGTGAAACTATTATATGACTTTAGATGTGAATAACCAGTAGACATGAAATTATAGTACAGTAGAATGAATGCATCTTATATTCTCAAACATTCGAACTCACACCCTAATTAAGTCAAACTAGTTCTATTCCAATTACTTTTCTCTATATCTAAATTCACTGATTCAGCCAACTTTGTTTAACTTAAGACTTCTATACAAGAGATCAGAAAATTAGAATCCCTTTTGTGCCTATAATAGAAAAATTCAACAAAAGATATAAAATCAGATTTGTCATTACATATTAAGTTCACTATGGAAGGAAATACATTAGTTGTAATCATTTCCTCCAATTGCTGTGTCCATTTACCGGAGGAAATGATTTCAAAAAGTACACATCAACAATCACGACTCAGTCCTAAACAAGTGGGTTCAGCTTTATGAACCCTCACAGACCATGTATTTCAGAAATTCTATAGGAGAAAAAAATATCTTTTACTTGAAAGAAAAGAATAAATTGGGTATTCACAAATGAAGAACCTAGAAAACTTTGATGAGCTTTAGCTCACCTCTACGTTTAATCTCAAAGCCTTTAAGTTTGGTAAGTGTAACATCATCACTGAAAATTTCATAGTGATTCTTAATTAGAATATCTTTTTCCTTGGATACGGGAATAAGCATTGCCTACTTGCAAAAAAAATAAAAGAATAATCAACATAGTTATCATGCCTTAATAAATAGCACAAACTTCCAAAAAGGGATGGCGCAACAAACATTGATGTTTGCTTAAAGATGTGTGTTAGGTGTTTGTGATTCACCTTCTATGGTCCATCCACTTCAAACTTAATTGACCATTCACTGTGTATTGTATATGTCTTATTGATGGGGTCCTTGAGAGTCTAAAAAATAGAAGTGGAAATAGTTTCTTTTACGAAATAGAAAATAGTGTCTGTAGTGTATTCAATGTTGCAACACTAATAGACTAATAGTCATGCAAAAACTATTTAAAGTGAAACAAGCAGAGTACAGGAATAGATTCCCCTCCAACCTAGTACTGATCATTAGTATTGTTTCTTTCTACATCAATATTCAGCATTACACAAGGATACGAGATTGTCAGTTTTTTCTTTGGATCTCTGAATGACACATCCATAATCATCATGATGTCCAGTGTAACAACAAAAAAATACCACTATTAATATAAAGGACAAACCTCTATAAAATAGTAATCAACGCAAAAAAATAAATATCACACAATACAAATTACAAAAATAGAAGAAAGGGCAACAACAACACCACTTGAAAAAAATATGCATCTTAATAACCAAATCATACTTTGTCTTAAAGGTATAATTCTTAGGGAAAAAGAATGGTAGTGCACACCAATTGTAACGCCCCAAAAACGGGTTCCGGAGAGTCACAGGGTGCTTGAGGCTATGAGTAGCCCCAAGCTAACCCTTTAAGCCATTTTCATTTAGTTTAACATGAATCAACGGGGTTTCCATAAATAACCCTCAAATATCAATAGAGAAATCATCATCCAAGAATAAAAGAATTTCAGAAAGATAACAAAATAAGACTTATTAGTCAACTCCCAACATCTATACTAGTTTGACAAGCATCTAAGAAAAATAATAAAACCAGCGAGCCATTGATACATGCCCTAACTGACTCATACTCAGTTATCAAATGTAAATAATTTCATGAAACCAGCATCAGACATCACATCCTCGGAATATGAGACTCTCCACAACAGAGGATGTAGAACAGCGTGCCCAAAGAATCACTATCGAACCTGGAACTGAACACCTAAACCTATATTCCGAGAAAATACAGCCCACATCCAAAGATGTGGGTCAGTACCATGGAAAGGAACTGAGTATATGGGGGTGTATGCAGTTTTATAAACATCATCATCATAAATATTTATAAGAAATATGCAGGATGTATGAAAGACTAACATAGCCCAAAGAAAATCATCATAATCATGAGAGGATGAAATAAGTACAATAACACATGTGAGTCATCATATAATTTGTCAATCACTTTCAGTTCATCAAGAATATCAATTCTCATAATGTAAATATCATTTAAATCTTTCGAAAGAATAACTTTCACAATTCCATTTTCAAATCACTTCACCATTCACCATATACACAAGGAAACACACACACACTGGGAGATCCTATAACCGACATAAACCATGTGAGCTACATGGAGTCAAACGTACAACCCACATTGGGGAGAGCCATCCTATTCTTGCCATCGGAGTAGGACTATCGATATCAAATACACACAAACTAGTGATCACTATATAAATCAGCCTCAGGCTCACTACTACGAGGGCACGTAGTTCTAGGAAAGTAAGGTAGCTTTATACCTCCCACTCAGTGCTAAATATTTCTTCCGGACTTTGCTCAGGTCATTTCAAAGACAATCCATAACAAAACAATTTCAGTAATATATAAATATACATCGAGAGCCATCATGCTTCCTATCTATCAAAATCAACCACGTTGTGGATTTCTTTCACACTCGAGTTCAAAACACTCCATTAAGACCAAAAGGTCAAATAATTTAAAATATCTCAAATATTCAACATCAACGTGCTTATAACACACACTTTCTAAAAAAATACGATTTCCAATGGGGATTCACGACCCAAATATCAAAATCATGATAAATATCGTTCAAGATTCATGCTTTATATCTCCACACATGTAAATTCAACTTTCAAAATCATAAACATCAAGATTTCATAATAATCATCATAAGATTTGGGTTCATGCTTTAAATTCGTAAAAATCAAATAAAAATCATGCCTTTGTAAAGAAAATTACTTTTGCGCACAAGAACGAAAAAAGTTCTTGTTGAAAAACCCCACATACCTTGAATGATGAATTTTAGATCGATACTCATTTTTGAGATGTAAATCGTGCCTTTGAATGGTGGTTCTTGGAGTTCTTGAACTAGGAACTTGGAATCTTGAATAATTTTATAGAATTAATGGTGAACTTTGGAGGTTCTTGAAGTTGGATGTAGGAGCTTAGTTTCTTTTTGAGGGAATTTGATAAAATATAAAATATAATTCTTCTAATAGGCTTTAATATAGGGTTTGGACAGATTTGGTTGTGGCTAAATGACCAAAACACCCCAAAAAATTAAATAATTTTCGAATCTGTCCTTTGGTGGACTATTTTGATAGTCTGAAGTAGATCAACCATAATGTTTTACTTCGATATCCAAATTGGATGAAACTAATTTCATTAGAAAGAGGACTCTCATATTTTTTCGTTGATATATAGTATCTCACCCAGATCGTTGTGTACGAGGAGTTATGATAATTTGAAATTGACCCAAAAATTTACTTTTGATAGGCTGAAGTAGATCGACCATAACTTTTTGCTCTGGTAGACAAATTGGATGAAACCAATTTCATTGGAAAGAGGAGTCGCAGATATTTCTATTGATATATAGTAGATCACCCAGATCATTATTTAAAAGGAGTTATGATCGTTTGAAGTTAGAGCAAAAATATGTCAGGCCTCAGTACTTTTTCCTGCACGTTTTACTGTCACTACTATTCACGGTTCGATCAGAATGTTCATAACTCATCGCTCGGGTGTTCGTTTTGGACTATCCACATATCGTTGGAAAGATTATTAAATACTCTATGGAATGGTGGGTTATTATCTAAGACATTCAACACGGAAAATTTATAATTAATTCTAGAAGATAGAACCCAACACATTTACGCACAAAGTTTCAACAAAAAATTTCCCGGGGTATTGTATCATCCTCCCCTTGGAAACATTCATCCTCGAATGACGCTATATATGCCAAGATTAGATAGGGAATAGAGTATATAGCTGAAACCATTCGTTAGACTCATCACCACGTCGTTTCTCATTTCGAATGCAATATAGAATACATAAAATCAAGAAACTACAGATGCACACATAATAAATAACAGTTGAACTGCTGCAACTTTTATCAAAATTGCATGATTTAGGAAAGAACAGTACCTTCAGCTTGATCGAAGTTCGCAGAAAATAGGTGCGGTTACTTTGATCTCATATCCTCCTCAGCTTCCTAAGTTGCACCCTCAACAGATTGTTTCGCCACAACACCTTGGCCAAGGGAACTTCTTTGTTCCTTAGTCTTCGGACACTGAAATCAAGAATCTCAACAGGAATCTCATCAAAAGAAAGATTTTCTTGAATGTCAGCACTCACAGAGGAATCCACTACCACAACATCGCTAATATGCTTTCTAAGCATGGAGACATGAAATATTGGATGAACAGAGGACAACTCGGAAGGCAACTTGAGTTCATAAGCTACCTTACCAACACGGCTAAGAATTTTGTAAGGACCAACATAACGGGGACTAAGCTTCCCCTTCTTTCTGAATCTCTTCACCCCCCTCATGGGTGAAATTTTTAGATACACTAGGTCACCAACTTCAAAATCAAGGTCTCTCCTTCTAACATCCGCATATGACTTCTAATGACTCTGCGCAGTTTTCAATCTCTCCCTAATTAACTTAACTTTTTCCATAGCCTCAAATACCGAATCAGGACCACTCACAGCCACTTCACCCACCTCGAACAAACCTATGGGTGATCTACAGTTCCTCATATATAAGGCTTCAAACGGAGCAATGCCAATACTAGAGTGGAAACTATTATTGTAAGAAAACTCTATCAACGGTAAGTGATCATCCCAACTTCCCTTAAAGTTAAGTGCACAAGCTCTCAATATATCCTCTAAGGGCTGGATAGTCCACTCAGCCTGACCATCGGTCTGCAGATGAAAAGCAGAACTCAAAAGCACTTGGGTACCAAGACCCTTCTTAAAAGCTTTCTAAAATTGCGAAGTGAACTGAGTACCCCTATCCAAAATTATAGACAAGGGAACTCCATACAGTCTGACTACCTCTCGGATGTACAATCTAGCGTAATCCTCAGCAATATATGAAGTATGAACAGGCAAGAAATGAGCAGACTTATTCAACCTATCAATCACAACCCAAATGGAATCATGATGGCGTCGGGAAGGAGGTAAACCAATCACGAAGTCCATATTTATCTCTTCCCATTTCCAGGTAGGAATACTAAACTCTTGCATCATAACACTAGGTCTTTGGTGTTCAACCTTAACCTGTTGGCATGTTGCATACTTAGCTATAAATGCTACTATATCCAACTTCATGCCACTCTACCAATAGATTTCCCGCAAGTCTTGGTACCTCTTGGTGGCACCAGGATGAATAGAATATCGCTCCCCATGCGCTTTATCCATAATTCTTTGTCTCAGATCATCAACATTCAGGACACACAATCTACCCTGCAATCTCAACACACCATCTCCCCCTTGGGAGGAAACCTCTACTTTTGGTCCTTGACTGAGACCAAACTAGCATCTAAGTATTGCTTTTCCTTCACTTCCGAAACCAAAGAGGATTCAAAACTACTCTGAACCCCTATACTACCTTCAGCAGAGTCAAACAACCTAACCCCCAATCTAGCAAAACGATGTACATCACAAGCGAACTCTTTCTTACCTTCTACCACATACAAAACACTACCCATGGACACTCTACTTAGGGCATCCGCCATAACGTTGGCCATGCCCGGATGGTACAGCACACTCATATCATAGTCCTTTAATAATTCTAACCATCGTCTTTGCATAAGATTCAATTCTCTCTGGGTAAACACATACTACAGACTCTTATGATCAGTGAACACATCAACATATACACCATACAAATAGTATCTCCATATTATCAAAGCAAACACAACACCAGCCAAGGTCATGGGTGGGGTAATTTTTATTATGGGGTTTCAACTGTCTAGAAGCATAAGCTATCACAATACCTTCTGTATCAATACGCAACCCAACCCAACTCTCGAAGCATCACAGTACACCATAAAACCATCAACACCATCAGGCAAAGTCAAAATAGGGGCTGAAGTGAGTCGATTCTTCAACTCCTGAAAACTATTCTCACAAGATTCGGACCACAAGAACTTTACCTTTTTTTTGGGTCAACTGGGTCATAGGAGACGCTATAGAGGAGAAACCCTCAACAAAATGGCGGTAATAGCCAGCTAAACCCAAGAAACTTCAGATATCAGTCAGAGAAATAGGTCTAGGCCAATTTCTAACAGCTTCAATCTTTTGGGGAACAACTCTAATACCCTCGCAAAAATGATATGACCTAGAAAAGCAAATGACCATAGCCAAACTCACCTTACTGAATTTGACAAACAATTTGTGATCTCTAAGGGTTTGCCAAACAGTTCAGAGATAATCAGAATGTTCATCCTCACTACAGGAGTACACCAGTATATCATTGATGAACACTATGACAAACATATCCAGATATGGCCTGAACACTCAGTTCATGAGGTCCATGAAAGCTTTTGGGGCATTAGTTAACCCGAAAGACATAACAAGAAACTCAAAATGGCCATAATGAGTTTGGAAAACGGTTTTTGGGATGTCACACTCCCTAAATTTGAGTTGATGATAGCCAGAACGAAGGTCTATCTTTGAGAAATAACTTGCACCTTGCAATTGGTTAAACAAATCATCTATTCTCGGAAGGGGGAATTATTTTTTATGGTGACTTTATTCAGTTAGCGGTAATCAATACACATACGCAAAGAGCCATCTTTCTTTCTTACAAACAACATAGGAGCACCCCAAGGAAAAACACTGGGCCTTATGAAACCCTTATCTAGTAGATCTTTGAGTTGCTCTTTCAACTCCTTTATTTCTGCAGGGGCCATATGGTAAGGAGGAATAGAAATGGGCTGAGTATCGGGAAGAAGATCAATCTCGAAATCTATCTCTCTATCAGGAGGTATCCCTGGGAGATCATCCGTAAAGAAGTCAGAAAACTCATTGACGATGTTAACAGACTGAAGAGTTGGAGTTTCAAACTTAGTGTCTTTGACTCTAACCAAATGGTAAATACGCCCCTTGGAAATAAGCTTTCTAGCTTTGAGGTAAGAGATAAAATGATTCTTGGGTAACATAGAATTCCTAGACCACTCAATCACAGATGCACCCAAAAATTGAAACTTGACCATTCGGGTCGGATAATCAATAGAGGCATAAGAAGAATACAGGTAGTCCATACCCAGAATCACATCAAAATCTACCATGTTTAACTCAAACAGATCATCCAACAAGACTCTATAAAGAACGGTAATTGGATACTTTTTATACACTTTCTGGGAAATAATCGACTCACCCACTAGGGTAGAAACTAGGATAGGATCAGGAATAATCTCAGGACTCATTTCAAAATTCATAGTAATCAAAGTTGTAACATATGAGAAACTGGATCTAGGATCCAACAAAGTACACACATCAAATTGAAATATAAGAAGCATACCAGTAACAACATTGGGAGAGTCCTCCTGTTCCTGGTAGGATGGTAAAGTGTAGAATCTATTCTACCACTACCCGCCAGCATTGCTAGAAGAGGCGCCTTGAGCTGGGGCTGGGCGAGTCGCTGGAACTGGAGCACTAACAGTCTGAGTCTGGGTCTGGAGGCGATAGTCACGACGCCCTTGTCCATCCTATGGACAATATCTAACTCTGTGAACCATATCAACACACCGTAAATAACCTCTCTTCTCACCCCAACACTCACCCGAATGAGCCCTACCATACTTAGGACGCAGGGGAAGATTTGGCTTACTGCCAGCACTGTACTAGGACCTGGATGCATATGACCTGCTACCTTACCCCTGCCTACCTCTAGGCACAGGTGCACTAGAAGAAGACAGTGATGGCATAGATAAATGATCCTGACACTGAGGGCGAGTTCCACCCTACAATCTAGTTTGACCCTGCCCGTGCTGCTCGAACCTAGCTCTCTTATTCCCTCTCATTCTATCTCTCTCCTTAATCTGTCTGCCTCAATCTGTTGGGCATGGGTCATCAGCTGAGAAAGATTCATCTCACTATTCAACATAGCAGGCCTACACTCCTTAACGACATAACCAGACACTCCAGTCACAAACTTACTTATACTATCTCGATTATCAGCAACTAAGTCAGGAGCACACTTGGTCAACTGATTGAACTTTAGACAGTACTCCCTAACAGTCACAGAGCCCTGTCGCAGGTTCATAAACACTTCCACCTTTGCCTCCCTTATCTCCAAAGGGAAAAACTTATCCAGGAATATATCCTGAAACTCTTGCCAAGTTGTAGGGACAGCTCTCTTACCTCTACCTTTCCACCAAGCAACAACCCAGTCATAAGCAAGCTTTTTCAACCTATATGCAACTAACTCCACACTACGTTCCTCAGATACATGCATCACCTGAGTAGTCTTTGACCTATAGAATTTCAGCGGATTCATCCGCATGAAGTCACGGATCCTGGCAGCAGCTGAATCATCTCCCTGCTACTGTGGAGCCGAGGTCGGGTTGTCCTGAACATTTGTAGTAACAGCTTGGGCCAGCGCCTAAAAGGATGCCCGAAATTCAGTATGACATACGTTTTCATTCAATGGGTCAGCGGATTGAGGTTGCAGATCATCATTATTTCTTCTCGCTCAATGTGGAGGCATATTTCTGAAGAGGAGAGCACAAATCAATAGTAGAGAGAGACACTTTAAGCATGATAGACTTCTGAAAGTAAGAATCACACTTTTTCCTAAAATTTCTTGTAGCCTCTTGCTCATAGATGTGGCATGCTACATACCGATGATCAAAACTCTACTTAACGTGGCTTGTCAGACTACCTAGGATACCTTAAAATCTTAGGCTCTGATACTAAGTTTGTAACGCCCCAAAAATGGGTTCCGGAGCGTCACACGGTTCTTGAGGGTATGAGTAGCCCTAAGCTAACCCTTTGAGCCATTTTCATTCAGTTCAACACGAATCAGCGGGGTTTCCATAAATAACCCTCAAATATCAACAGAGAAATCATCATCCAAGAATAAAATAATTTTAGAAAGATAACAAAATAAGACTTATTAGTCAACTCCCAACATCTATACTAGTTTGACAAGCCTCTAAGAAAATCAATAAAACCAGCAAGCCATTGAGACATGCCCCAACTCACTCATACTCAGTTATCAAATCTAAATAATTCCGTGAAACCAACATCAGACATCACATCCTCGAAACATGGGGACTCACCACGACAGGTGATGTAGAACATCGTGCCCAAAGAATCACTGTTGAACCTGGAACTGAGCACCTGAACCTACATTCCGAGAAAATATAGCCCACATCCGAAGATGTAGGTCAGTACTATGGAAAAGAACCGAGTATATGGGGGTGTATGCAGTTGTATAAACATCATCATCATAAATATTTATAAGAAATATGCAGGATGTATGAAAGACTCACATAGCCCGAAGAAAATATTCATAATCGTGAGAGGATGAAATAAGTACAATAACTCATATGAGTCATCATATAATTTGTCAATCACTTTCAGTTCATCAAGAATATCAATTTTCATAATGTAAATGTCATTTAAATCTTTCAGAAGAATAACTTTCGTAATTCCTCTTTCAAATCACTTCACAATTCACCATAGACACAAGGAAACACATACACTGGGAGATCCTATAACCGACATAAACCATGTGAGCTACACGGAGTCCAACGTAAAACCCATGTTGGGGAGAGCCATCCTATCCTTGCCATCAGAGTAAGACTATCGATATCAAATCCATACAAACTAGTGATCACTATATAAATCAGCCTCAGGCTCACTCCTACGGGGGCCGTAGTTCTATGAAAGTAAGGTCGCTTTATACCTCCCACTCAGTGTTAAAGATTTCTCCCGAACATATCTCAGATCATTTCAAAGACAATCCACAATAAAACAATTTCAGTAATTTATAAATATACATCGGGAGCCATCATGCTTTCTATCTATCAAAATCAACCACGTTATGAATTTCTTTCACACTCGAGTTCAAAACAACTCCATCAAGACCAAAAGGTCAAATCAATCAAAATATCTCAAATATTCAACATCAACGTGCTTATAACACACACTTTCTCAAAAAAACATAATTTTCAATGGGGATTCACGACCCAAATATCAAAATCAAGACAAATATCATTCAAGATTCATGCTTTATATCTCCACACATGTAAATTCATCTTTCAAAATCTTAAACATTAAGATTTTATAATAATAATCATCATAAGGTATGGGTTCATGCTTCAAATTCGTAAAAATCAAATAAAAATCATGCCTTTGTAAAGAAAATTACTTTTGGGCACAAGAACGAAAGAGAGTTCTTGTTGAAAAACCCCACATATATTGAATGATGAACTTTAGATCAATACTCATTTTTGAAATGTTAATCGTTCCTTTGAATGATGGTTCTTGGAGTTCTTGAACTAGGAACTTGGAATCTTGAATAAATTTGCAGAATTAATGGTGAACTTTGGAGGTTCTTGAAGTTGGATGTAGGAGCTTAGTTTCTTTTTGAGGGAATTTGATGAAATATAACATATAATGCATCTAATAGGCTTTAATATAGGGTTTGAACAGATTTTGGGTCAGCAGGAATGACGAAAACGCCCCTAAAAATTAAATAATTCTCGAATTTGTCCTTTGGTGGACTGTTTTGATAGTCTGAAGTAGATCAGTCATAACATTTTACTCTGATATCCAAATTGGATGAAACTAATTTATTAGAAAGAGAACTCTCATATATTTCTATTGATCTCTAGTATCTCACCCAGATCATTGTGTACGAGGAGTTATGATTATTTGAAATTGACCCAAAAATTCTCTTTTGTTAAGATGAAGTAGATCGACCATAACTTTTTGCTCCGATAGACAAATTAGATGAAACCAATTTCATTAGAAAGAGGACTTGCAGAGATTTCCTATGATATATAGTAGATCACCCAGATCATTATGTACAAGGAGTTATGATCATTTAAATTTGGAGCAAAAATATGTCAGGCCTCAGTACTTTTTCCTGCATGTTTTACTGTTCACTACTATTCACAGTTCGATCGAAATGTTCATAACTCGTCGCTCGGGTGTCCATTTTGGATGTTCCACATATCATTGGAAAGCGTATTCAATACTATACACAATGGTGGGTCATAATCTAAGACATTCCGCACAAAAAATTCATAATTTATTCTAGAAGATAGAACCCAACACATTTACGCACAAAATTTCAACGAAAAATTTCCTGGGGTATTACATCATCTCGCCCTTGGAAACATTCATCCTTGAATGACGCTTGATATGACAAGATTAGATGAGAATAGAGCATATAGCTGAAACCATTCGTTAGACTCATCACCACATCGTTTCTCACTCTGAATGCAACATAGAATGCATAAATTCAAGAAACTACAGCTGAACACATAATAAATGACAGTTGAACTGCTACAACTTTTATCAAAATTGAAAGATTTAGGAAAGTACCTTCGGCTTGAACGGAGTTCGCGGAAAATAGGTGTGGGTACTTTGATCGCATATCTGCCTTAGCTTCCTAAGTTGCACCCTCAACAGATTGTTTCGCCATAACACCTTGACCAAGGGAACTTCTTTGTTCCTTAGTCTTCGAACACTGAAATCAAGAATCACAATAGGAATCTTATCAAAAGAAAGATTTTCTTGAATGTCAGCACTCACAGAGGAATCCACTACCACAACATCGCTAATATGCTTTCTAAGCATGGAGACATGAAATATTGGATGAACAGAGGACAACTAGGAAGGCAACTCGAGTTCATAAGCTACCTTACCAACACGGATAAGAATTTTGTAAGGACTAACATAATGGGGACTAAGCTTCCCCTTCTTTCCGAATCTCTTCACCACCCACATGGGTGAAATTTTTAGATACACTAGGTCACCAACGTCAAACTCAAGGTCTCTCCTTCTTACACCCCATATGACTTCTGACGACTCTGCGCAGTTTTCAACCTTTCCCTAATTAACTTAACTTTTTCCATAGCCTCAAATACCGAATAAGGACCACTCACAGCTACTTCACCCACCTCAAACCAACCTATGGGTGATCTACACTTCCTCCTATATAAGGCTTCAAATAGAGCTATGCCAATACTAAATTGGAAACTGTTATTGTAAGCAAACTCTATCAACGGTAAGTGATCATCCCAACTTTCCTTAAAGTCAAGTGCACAAGCTCTCAACATATCCTCTAAGATCTGGATAGTCCACTCAGCCTGACCATCGATCTACAGATGAAAAGAAAAACTCAAAAGCACTTGGGAACCAACAACCTTCTAAAAAGCTTTCCAAAATTACGAAGTGAACTGAGTACCCCTATCCGAAATGATAGACAAGGGAACTCCATGCAATCTGACTAGCTCTCGGATATACAATCTAGCATAATCCTCATCAGTAGATAAAGTATGAATAGGCAAGAAATGAGTAGACTTAGTCAACCTATCAACCACAACCCAAATGGAATCATGATGGCGTCGGGAAGGAGGTAAACCAATCACGAAGTCCATATTTATCTCTTTCCACTTCCAGGTGGGAATACTAAACTCTTACATCATACCACTAGGTCTTTGGTGTTCAACCTTAACCTGTTGGCATGTTGCATACTTAGCTACAAACACTGCTATATCCAACTTCATGCCACTCTACCAATAGATTTCCCGCAAGTCTCGGTACATATTGATGGCACTAGGATGAATAGAATATCGCGCCCCATGTGCTTTAGCAATAATTCATTGTCTCAGATCATTAACATTCGGGACACACAATCTACTATGCAATATCAACACACCATCTCCCCCTTGGGAGGAAACCTCTACTTTTTGATCCTTGACTGACTCCTTCAGTCTGACCAAACTAGCATCTAAGTATTGCTTTTCCTTCATTTCCGAAACCAAGAAGGATTCGAAACTACTCTGAACCCCTATACTACCTTCAGCAGAGTCAAACAACCTAACCCCCAATCTAGCCAAACGAAGTACATCACGAGCGAACTTTTTCTTACCTTCTACCACATGCAAAACACTACACATGGACACTCTACTTAGGGCATCCACCACAGCGTTGGCCTTGCCCGAATGGTACAACACACTCATATCATAGTCCTTTAATAATTCTAACCATCGTCTTTGCATAAGATTCAATTCTCTCTGGTTAAACACATACTGCAGGCTCTTATGATCAGTGAAAACATCAACATGGACACCATACAAATAGTGTCTCCATATTTTCAAAGCAAACACAACAGCAGCCAACTCAAGGTCATGGGTGGGGTAATTTTTCTCATGGGGTTTCAACTGTCTAGAAGCATAAGCTATCACCTTACCTTCTGCATCAATACGCAACCCAACCCAACTCTCGAAGCATCACAGTACACCACAACACCATCAACACCATCAGTCAAAGTCAAAATAGGGGCTGAAGTGAGTTGAGTCTTCAACTCCTGAAAACTCTTCTCACAAGATTCGGACCATAAGAACTTCACTTTTTTTTGGGTCAACTGAGTCATAGGAGACGCTATAGAGGAGAAATCCTCAACAAAACGGCGGTAATAGCCAGCTAAACCCAAGAAACTTTGGATATCAGTCAGAGAAATAGGTCTAGGCCAATTTCTAACAGCTTTAATCTTTTGGGGATCAACTCTAATACCCTCGAAAGAAATGATATGACCTAGAAAAGCAACTGACCTTAGCCAAACTCACACTTACTGAACTTGGCAAACAATTTGTGATCTCTAAGGGTTTGCAATACAGTTCAGAGATTATCAGAATGTTCATCCTCACTATGGGAGTACACCAGTATATCATCGATGAACACTATGACAAACATATCTAGATATGGTTTGAACACTCGATTCATGAGGTCCGTGAAAGCTGTTGGGGCATTAGTTAACCTGAAAGACATAACAACAAACTCAAAATGGCCATAATGAGTTCGAAAAGCAGTTTTTCGGATGTCACACTCCTTAAATTTGAGTTGATGATAGCCAAAACGAAGGTCTATCTTTTAGAAATAACTTGCACCTTGCAATTGGTCAAATAAATCATCTATTTTCTGAAGGGGGTAGTTATTTTTTATGGTGACTTTATTCAGTTAGCGGTAATCAATACACATACGCAAAGAGCCATCTTTCTTTCTTACAAACAACATAGGAGCACCCCAAGAAAAAACACTGGGCCTTATGAAACCCTTATCTAGTAGATCTTTGAGTTGCTCTTTCAACTCCTTTAGTTCTGCAGGTGTCATAAGGAGGAATTGAAATAGGCTGAGTATTGGGAAGAAGATCAATCCTGAACTCTATTTCTCTATTAGGAGGTATCCCTGGGAGATCATCTGGAAAGACATCAGAAAACTCATTGACGATGTTAAAAGTCTAGAGAGTTAGAGTCTTATACTTAGTGTCGTTAACTCTAACCAAATGGTAAATACACCCCTTGGAAATAAGCTTTCTAGCTTTGAGGTAAGAGATAAAATGACTCTTGGGTAACATAGAATTTGTAGACCACTCAAACACAGATGCACTCAGAAACTGAAACTCGACCTTTCGGGTCCGACAATCAATAGAGGCATAAGAAGAATATAGCCAATCCATACCCAGAATCACATCAAAATCTACCATGTCTAAATCAGATCAGCCAACAAGACTCTATAACGAATGGTAACAGGACACTTTTTATACACTTTCTGGGAAATAATCGAATCACCATTGGGGTAGAAACTAGGATAGGCTCAGGAATAATCTCAGGACTCATTTTAAAATTCATAGCAATCAAAGTTGTAACATATGAGAAACTGGATCCAGGATCCAACAAAGCATACACATCAAATTGAAATATACGAAGCATTCCAGTAACAACATCGGGAGAGTCCTCCTGTTCCTGATGGGATGGAAAAGCATAGAATCTATTCTAGCGCTGCCCGCCAGCATTGCTAGAAGAGGCACCCTGAGCTGGGGCTGGGCGAGTCGCTGGAACTGGAGCACTAACAGTCTGAGTCTGGGTCTGGAGGTGATAGTCACGACGCCCTTGTCCATCCTATGGACAATCTCTAAATCTGTGACCCATGTTAATACATAAAAAATAACCCCTCTTCTCACCCCAACACTCACTCGAATGAGCCCTACCATACTTAGGACACAAGGGACGATTTGGATTACTGCCAGCATTGTACTTGGACCTGGATGCATATGACCTGCTACCTTGCTCCTGCGTACCTCTAGACACAGGAGCACTAGCAGATGTCAGTGATGGCATAGATGAATAATCCTGATACTTAGGGAGACTCCCTCCCTGCGATCTAGTTTGACCCTGCCCATGCTGCTCGGACCTAGCTCTCTTATTCCCTCTCATTATATCTTTCTCCTTAATCTTGTCTGCCTCAATCTATTGGGCATAAGTAATCAGCCTAGAAAGATTCATCTCACTATTCAGCATAGCAGACCTACACTTCTTAACCACATAACTAGACACTCAAGTCACAAACTTACTTATACTATCCTGATTATCAGCCACTAAGTTAGGAGCATTGTTGGCCAACTTATTAAACTTTAGATAGTACTCCCTAATAGTCATAGAGCCCTGTCGTAAGTTCATAAACTCTTCCACCTTTGCCTCCCTCATCTCCAAAGGGAAAAACTTATCCAAGAATGCATCCTGGAACTCTTTCCAAGTTATAGGGACAGCTCTCTCACCTCTACCTTTCCTCGAAGCAACAACCCAGTCAAAAGCAAGGTCTTTCAACCTATACGCAGCTAACTCCACACCATGTTCCTCAGATATATGCATTACCTGAGTAGTCTTTCCTACCTTCTCTAAAAACAACTATGGATCCTTATCAAACTTGGACCCATAAAATTTTGGTGGATTCATCCGCATGAAGTCACGGATCCTGGCAGTAGCTGAATCACCTCTCTGCTACTGAGGAGCCGGGGTTGGGTTGGCCTAAACATTTGTAGTAACAGCTTAGGCTAGCACCTGAAAGGCTGCCCAAAATTCAGCATGAGACACATTTTCATTCAATGGTTCAAGGGGTTGAGGTTGCTGATCATCATTATTTTTTTTCGCTCGATGTAGAGGCATATTTCTGAAAGAGGAGAGAATGAATCAATAGTAGAGAGAGACACTTTAAGCATGATAGACTTCTGAAAGAAAGAATCATACTTTTTCCTAAAATGTCTTGTAGCCTCTTGCATATAGATGTGGCGTGCTACACATCGATGATCAAGACTCTACTTAACATGGCTTATCAGACTCCCTAGGAGACCTTAAAACCTTAGGCTCTGATACTAAGTTTGTAACGCCCCAAAAATGGGTTCTGGAGCGTCACACGATGCTTGAGGCTAAAAGTAGCCCTAAGCTAACCCTTTGAGCCATTTTCATTTAGTTCAACACGAATCAACGAGGTTTTCATAAATAACCCTCAAATATCAATAGAGAAATCATCGTCCAAGAATAAAAGAATTTCAGAAAGATAACAAAATATGACTTATTAGTCAACTCCCAACATCTATAGTAGTCTGATAAGCCTCTAAGAAAATCAATAAAACCAGCGAGCCATTGAGACATGCCCCAACTGACTCATACTCATTTATCAAATGTAAACAGTTCCGTGAAACCAATATCAGACATCACGTCCTCGGAACATGAGGACTCACCACGACAAATGATGTAGAACATCATGCCCAAAGAATCACTATTCAACCTAAAACTGAGCACCTAAACCTACATTTTGAGAAAATGCAGCCCACATCCGAAGATGTGGGTCAGTACCATGGAAAGGAACCAAGTATATGGGGATGTATGCAGTTGTATAAATATTATCATCATAAATATTTATAAGAAATATGCAGGATGTATGAAAGACCAACATAGCCCGAAGAAAATCATCATAATCATGCGAGGATGAAATAAGTACAATAACTCATGTGAGTCATCATATAATTTGTCAATCACTTTCAGTTCATCAAGAATATCAATTCTCATAATATAAATATCATTTAAATCTTTCAAAAGAATAACTTTCACAATTCCTCTTTCAAATCACTTCACCATTCGCTATAGACATAAGGAAACACACACACTGGGAGATACTATAACCGACATAAACCATGTGAGCTACATGGAGTCAAACTATAACCCATGTTGGGGAGAGCTGTCCTATCCTTGCCATCGGAGTAGGACTTTCAATATCAAATCCATACAAACTAGTGATCACTATACAAATCAGCCTCAGGCTCACTCCTACGTGGGCCGTAGTTCTAGGAAAGTAAGGTCGCTTTATACCTTCCACTCGGTGCTAAATCTTTCTCCCAAACTTAGCTCAGATCATTTCAAAGGCAATCCACAATAAAACAATTTTAGTAATATATAAATATACATCGGGAGCCATCATGCTTCCCATCTATCAAAATCAACCACTTTGTGGATTTCTTTCACACTCGAGTTCAAAACAGCTCCATTAAGACCAAAAGGTCAAATCATTCAAAATATCTCAAATATTCAACATCAACGTGCTTATAGCACACACTTTCTAAAAAAAACACAATTTCCAATGGGGATTCACGACCCAAATATCAAAATCAAGACAAATATCATTCAAGATTCATGCTTTATATCTCCACACATGTAAATTTATCTTTCAAAATCTTAAACATAAAGATTTCATAATAATTATCATAAGGTATGTGTTCATTCTTCAAATTCGTAAAAATCAAATAAAAATTATGCCTTTGTAAAGAAAATTACTTTTGGGCATAAGAACGAAAGAGAGTTCGTGTTGAAAAACCCCACATACCTTGAATGATGAACTTTAGATTGATACTCATTTTTGAGATGTTAATCGTGCCTTTGAATGATGGTTCTTGGAGTTCTTGAACTAGAAACTTGGAATCTTGAATAAATTTGCAGAATTAATGGTGAACTTTGGAGGTTCTTGAAGTTGGATGTAGGAGCTTAGTTTCTTTTTGAGGGAATTTGATGAAATATAACATATAATGCTTCTAATAGGCTTTAATATAGGGTTTGAACTGATTTTGGTTCAGGGGGAATGACCAAAACTCCCCTAAAAATTAAATAATTCTCGAATTTGTCCTTTGATGGACTGTTTTGATAGTCTGAAGTAGATCAGTCATAACATTTTACTCTGATATCCAAATTGGATGAAACTAATTTCATTAGAAAGAGAACTCTCATATCTTTCAATTGATCTATAGTATCTCACCCAGATCATTTTGTACGAGGATTTATGATCATTTTAAGTTGACCCAAAAATTCACTTTTGATAGGCTGAAGTATATCGACCATAACTTTTTGGTCTGATAGACAAATATGATGAAACCAATTTCATTGGAAAGAGGACTCGCACAACTTTCCATTGATATATAGTAGGTCAACCAGATTATTATGTACAAGGAGTTATGATCATTTAAATTTTGAGCAAAAATACGCCAGACCTCAGTACTTTTTCCTGCACGTTTTATTGTTCACTTGTATTCACGGTTCGATTGAAATGTTCATAACTCGTCGCTCGAATGTCCATTTTGGATGATCCACATATCGTTGAAAAGCTTATTCGATACTCTACGTAATGGTGGGTCATAATGTAAGACATTCAACATGAAAAATTGCAACACGTGCATAAAATTTCAACAAAAATTTTTTTGGGGTATTACACCAATCCATCTGTGTTTAACTTGAGGGGTTTTCTTATTTTTTCACCCAAAAATTGAGCATTCTGAATGATTTTTGCACCAATATATGTCACAACTCCAGCAATCTCCATTTAGTACCATCCGCACCCTTAAAATGAACACATTTCCAAGGAAACAAAACCAAAACACTAGATGTTGCATTGACCAACCTTTTTATAAATAACTTGAGAAACCTAAGGAAAGAATCTACAGTTTAAGGAACAAAAAGATAAGACCTTTTTTCTAAGGATTCATACATACCTTAGTCTTCTTAGATATAGGTTTAAGAAGTTTTTCCTACAGAGAAGATGGTATATTCAATATGTATGTTTGGTCCAGATAAGAAAATAGAGCAAAAGCTGTAAAACTATGACCATTTTCAATAGCTAGTCATTATGTACATTACATACCCAAGTTGTGGACTTCAGCAGGTTGAGAGCCTTATACTTCTTTAGCTTTTACCATAGGAAAGGGAAAAGTATGGTTTGATATACATTATGAACGACTAAATCACAAAATGAACCAAGTGAAAAGTATAAATAAACTAGAAATGTCAATAAGGCTAAATCAAATGGAATAACTAATCCATGGGAAATTATGTTAAACTGTGCCATATTATTGTTCATACAAGGTCAATGTGAAAATGACTGTAAAACAATGACGTACATTACATGCTTGGTATAAACACATCAATTTACTAGCTCAAACATGAAAAAAATTCAAAACCATTTTTTTTTTTTAAAATGGTTACTTAAATATCTAGATCTGTACTTTTGAAGAAAATAAAATATTATCAAAGCATCACTTACATGGTTTACAAGACCATATCATGATAATGCAGATACACAAAAAGATAAAATGCAATACAAAACTCATCGATCCATAGCATAAAAAAAAATCTCCAGAAATAAAGAGGTATAAAAACAAACATTATTCATTGTGAATCCTTAGAAATAAAATCCTAATACTACAAAAAATCTTCTTTAACTATATTTTTACCTTTTCTCGTAGTTGAACTCCACAAAACATGTTTGATATAAATTTCAAAAAATTTCAAAATTCAGCTGTTTTTACTATTTCTTGATATTGAAAAAAATAAAAGAAAAGTTGTTTTCACTTACAAATATATACCTAAAATAGTGTTATAGTAAAAATATTTTGATTTATGAACCGCAACTTTGGAAATACATCAAATCAAAGCGGAAATAAATCAAAGTAGAAAATCGTCAGATCAGAGCAAGGAACATACAAACTTTCGGGGAAAAAAGAAAAATTGCATGACAAAATCGGACCAAAAATCTCAGATAGCTAAAAGAAAACCTATAATGCTAATAGAATTTATGGTTGCTAGATCTGGAAAAAATAAACTAAAAATGGTAAACACAAAGTTTAGCTCCTATAAGTTGTAAATGTAATTGAAATGATATTGGTTTTGGTATATTACCAAATACTGAAAAATAAACCTAAGATAACTTATGAATAGTCAGTTGGATCTTGCTCAGTGGAAACCCCTAAATTTCTTACCTCTTGAAGATTTAATTCAAGGAAAAGAGAGGGGAAAAGGAGTATCGTGGACTCTGACCATTTTTTACCAACAAAACTATACCTTCAATGGAAATCTTCAATAAATTCATACAACTATGGAATTATACCTGATTATATATTGAAATCTTCCCTTCTTACAACGTCTCTAGTTTAAGAATTGTCTTGAGTAAGTGTGAGATGATGAGCTACTCTAATTAGACTCAAGATTTTAGGAATCCCATCCCGTCTCCTATCAGTTATCAAAGGTTTTTATTATCTAAAGGGCTTCTGATACAGGGGTTTTGATGAAAAGGAAATTGGGTTTTTTGATATATGTTCTATTGAGAAAGAAAAAAATGTTAAGTTCTATTGGCGGATGTAAGTGAAATATTGTAGTAGGAATTAATAAGCTAAGCAATGCAATAGACAATTTTTCCTTATTGAGTGTTGCCATAGATGTTTCTATGACAACAGTTACAAAAAGCGTTGTTTTATATATACCTATTGTGATGGTTTATTTTCAGTAGTGACGATTATAAAGTTAATAGAACTATTATTTTTGACAACGGTTGAAACCATTGCCATAGATACTCTATAGTAACAAATTTACAACCATCGCCAAAAAATCTATTTCCATAGGTCCAATTTCAGGTTGTGTTTGTAGGGAATAAGTAATGATGACAATAGGGTGGGGTAGGAAATTATTGAACCATAAGGGGTAGAGGAAGTTTGGATATTTATGCGGCATAGTAGGATGAAGAAATTTGTAGATTTATAATATCTACAGCGAGGAGAGATGGGTTGCTATGGATTATAAGATTAAATCAACTTTTCACATTAAGTAGTAGTATTACTAGCAGAATGCTTATATTGAGAATTCTAAAATTCATTAATGGTTCAAATACTTTAAAAATTCATATATAGCATATTATTATATTATCATCTTCATGGTTGAAATGAGATTTCTTTTCCTCTAAAACTTATTTTCATACACAAATAGGAAATATTTATTCATCAAATTTTAGTTCATGTAAAGAAGTCAGATATTATAACGCTCCCTACAAAAACACCTCACTACTGGTAAACCTAGTTTGCATACACTCTTCGGTGGTAATGACCTCCAGTTAACCTATAAACCACCCCTACCCAAGAGTTGATCTTTTCTAAACATCTATTTACCACCTCTCCCCAATGAAGTTGATCTTTCCTAAACATCCGTACATCCAATCCTAAAACTTAATTTTGCAGTGACCTTATGTCAACCACTAATTATCACCAAATTTATTTTTTTGAAGCCCATTGCATATCTTCATGGAGAATTATGAGTAGTTTGGGAGGAAAAGAAAGTAAAATAGATGTTTTGTTTTAAAAAACCTACAATATTTATTCATTGGAAACTTCACATACGGATGGCCATACATCTAAGATTTGCATCATTTATTTTCAAAAGAGTGTCAATTAAAGAGACAAGTAACATAGGGTTTTTAAGTAACAGACATGTAGAGTGTCAATTAAAGGGACAAGTAACATAGTGTTGTTAAGTAATAGGCATGTGTTGATCAGGGCATCCTATTTGGAGGATTATGCAAATCTATTATCAAAACTTTTTTTTACATATTGCATAGGAACTAGACTTACCCAAAAAGAACTTTATAGTTAGATCCTATGTTTGATTAGGTAAAAAAAATAACTATTTCCATTGCATGGATATCCGTTGCATCAATTCCTTCTTATTTTTTTAGAAAGGAAGAAATTTTATCATTAACAGTAAGAAAACCTTTACAAGTTGACCTAACCACAAGATATCAAATGAGGCCAATCTGTTCAAGAGTTAAATATAGATAGATCTACTGAGTAAATTACATGAGAAGATTAATGTAGGATTGCAAAAGCAATTAAGGAAAGTGTGTAAAAAATAAAAGAGAATCAAATATAATTATATGCCAAAATATTATAAGAAATGCATGATATCACAATACAGAGAAGAGCTATATTATACACTCGGAGTTATACATAAAAAAGAAGGAAGAAGAAAAGCTTGAAACTATAAGAAGAAGGACACACTGAAGCAAGAATAAGGATGATAAAGGAAAAAATGAGTAATCACAGAATCCATAGTAAGAAAAATAAGGAGATATTAAAGAGGAATACTTTAAATCCCTTAGGAAGTTTTTAAGGAACATAAACTTGAGGAATAAATTTTAGAATATGGTTGTGAAAGTAGATATTAACAAAGGCTTATGACTGGGTGTATTAGATATCTCACTAAAGTACCAAGGAGGTTTGGGTTTTCAAAAATCATTATTGATATGATGTGGAGGATTACTATTATAGTTGGTATTCTATCCTAATCAATGGATAATTTTATGGCCTTTTCTTCTCTCTAATAGCTTCTGTGACCATGGAACTATTAGATATGTTGCCATCAGTAATGGTCAGTACACTAAAATTTGTTTTAGGTCTGAGGGTAATCGTCGCACCTCCTTCGATAGTCTCAATCTTCTCTGGAATCACTTTCTCAGAGGTTTGATCAATGACCTTCTTATTTCTTCTCTTGTTCTTCTTATCTGACTTTTTATTACAATCTTTTTCTGTATCATCACCCCGTCTCCTCTTTTGGGCCTCCCAATATTTTCCCATCACCTCAGTATCAGTCTTGTCAATATCTAAGGTTGTCTTATAGAAATCTAGGACATGGGGTCCATTTCCACCATAAGATCTTCTAGTGGAGGATTACATAGTGGTGAAGGAGGTACAATCTCAACTATTTTATTTGTCAAAATCTTGATCACAATCTTAAGCTCAATCAAGTTTGTCTAATATTGATCAAGTTTGGAGCATATAGTGCATAAAATCCTAGCATAATTTGGATCTCAAATCTATCTATTTTGGTATGCCCCATCCTAAATGTAACTTGAATCTCGTTAATAACATATGGTTTAGCCCCAACCTATAGCTTCTTAAAATTAGTATTATACAAGAGTAGGTTCTACATAATCTCTTCTATTTGTGAAGGCAAAATCAATATGTATTCAGTCAAAACTGAAGATAAGCCATTAATGAGGGTTGCTGATGTAGAGGATAAAGAGTCATCATCATCAGATACCAGTACATCTCAAATACCCCATACTTTGTCCCTTGAAAGTTTTCTAATCTTTAAGTTTACTTTCTTGGTTATGACTTGACCCAATAAGTTGTAGGGTATCTTAACGGGTAATGTGACCCAGTCGTAAGGTGCCTAGTAAATGTAATTTACTTTCTATCTAGGGTATGACTTGGCGACACTAGCTGTAAAAACTCATAATAAGTTGTAACCAATTCATATAAGCTGTTGGCTTGATTCTTCTCTAAGTACAAGTGTCTTACTATGAGATGTAAGGAGTCATTATGAGTTGTAACAATCAATCATAGGATGTTAGTGTTCACCCCATTTGTCTCTGCTCTGGTGAAGAGTAGGACCCTATGAGTCGTAGGGTCATGTTACGAGTTGGTTGGCTGAGTCATAAGGATAATAGTGTTGGGGTCCTAGAGACTATCCTATTTACTACTTGTGATAATGTGTTGTATGATGATGTTATGAGTAGATGGAAGACTTGTAACCAAGGATGATGCTTTTCCAACTTTTAAGTTAGGGGCACTTTAGACATTTCTCATTTAAAACCCTTCAAGCCCCACATCCACATAAAACTTTTGGGTTATTCATTCAACACTTTAATAGATTAAACACTCTTTTCTTGTTCAAATCCTCTCAAGCAAGCCAAGCTAGGGTTTAACCGATTTGGTATTCTAAGGGTCAAGGGGTTAATTTCTCTTCAAAAAGCTTTGTGATTTAGGCATGTTACTCTTTCCTCATTATCAATTCATTAAAAACATGTGATTTAAGTTATTGTTCATGAGTCATTTGCATGGGTTTTAGGAAAAGAGTTGAGGGTTATGGATGTTTATTGTTGAATAATGTTTTCCCATGGTTAATTATGGTTTCTTATGCTTTGATTATGGTTTTTGCACATGTGGGTGCATGAGAATGGTGATTTAACCAAAGGGTCATGATTAACCACCAAATTGATTATTTTTCACTGGTTTTGGCATTGATAATAGTATGCCTCAACCTATTTGTAAAATTTCTAATGAGAATGACCTTATCACAAGTTTGAATAATTTGTTGAGCTACTGCAATAGCATAAAACGGTTAATGAATAACGAATGGATTTATGAAGGCCTTTATGGCAATAAATTAAATTAAGTTATAACCTTGGGGTTTGATTGGCTAAATGGGTTTGAGTTTCAAATGTTAAATTAATTTGATGTCTTTATTTAGACAATGGATTCGAGCCCCAATTAAAGAAATATTGTTATGGTATATTATACTCTTGCAAGTGGGGTTGGTATGACGATATCGACTGGGTGCCTATATGTATAATAGGTTAATAAATAGTGATGCATATTAAATCATTTTAATTGGGCTTAAGAGAAGGATGGGTAGTGGGGGCGTAAATGTGGGGGTCCTGAAGGACTAACACTGGAAACTGTGCTAGCCGGTACGGGTGTCTGAATGAATGACAGATTTGAGTCCCCTGTATTAAATATATGAATGGGAGGTTCGAGTCCCCCCTGTTGTATTCATTGGTTCTTAAGTTAGCTTGATTTTGTCGGGAGGTTTGAGTCCCCTATAAAGTCATACATAGATATGGATATTCTCTGGTTTATGCGAGTACATGCACTGCGGATATCCAACTAGGGGAGAGCAAGGCCTATATAGCCCATAGGTGCCTTGTTATATAACGGTTATGCTACACAACTCAGGTTAAGGTTTTTAAAGTTTATGCTAAGCCTTGTTCCCTACCCTAGCATGTGATATTATATATATTGGGATATGTAATTCATATGATACTATACATTGAATGTTATATTAGTTTTAAGCTTTTATGATGGCATTATTTTGTTCCTCTATCCTTAAGTTACAAGCCAGATCTCTAACCGCTAACAGTCTTTAGATGCTATAAACCCACACAATGCAAGAATCAACCATACTTTCACATCTTTTACTTAGTGATTGGATGCAGGATCACTAGAGAGTCATATTAAATTGGTGAGCTTCCATATTTCAGAAGGCTCTATTTTATGTTGTTATTTTCTTTACATATTGTCTATTATTTGGACTTAGTTTTGTCTATTATCGAGGGCATGTCCTGTCATTTTATTGACTTTTTATTCTTTAGAGGCTTTGTTGAATTACTCTTGAATTAGGTGGTTTGGTTGATTGTTTGGTGACAGATGGTTATTTGGTTACCGGTATTTGGTATAGACATTCAATGAATCATCATAAATTTCATTTCATGTTATCTTGTTATATGTTTGGAATTTATTCAACATTGGGGATGTTGAGTTAGTTTAGTTAGGTAAAGGGGGTGATCTCTGATCCACATGGGACTTTAGATACCCATCACGGCCAGGCCTTGTCGTGACAAAGGTTTTATCAAAGCACTAGGTTTATGGTCAATTAGGGTATTCATAAAGCCGTATTGAGTAGAGTCTCTTTTAAGGGTGTGTAGCGCACCACACTTATAAGGGAGAGTCTATTAGACATTTGGGAATGTTTCCCTTTCTTATTATCTTAATTTTGAGTTGTAGAGTATAAAGTCTTGGATCCTTCTAATTTTTGTTTGTTCGTATTTTAGATCCTACCTCTAAGAAGATTCGATGTTTTTGCGAACTCTTCTGTCCCATCTGAGGACAATATGGATGAAGCTCATCTAACTTCTCAGGACCAAACCCAGTCAAGGATCGCTGTATATGACTGTCCCCGTGGAGTTATATTTGTCCCCACTAATCCTACTCCTGAGAGTAACACCCATACTCAGTCTCTTCAAGAGGATATTACTAATGCTGATTTATTCCGCTCTATTAACCTATTTACTCAGTTGGTGACATCACAATCACAATAGTTGAGTTTTGCTGGTATATCTATAGATTCGTCTGAGGCTATTAGAGTTGTCTAATTTATGAGGTTTCATCCTCCGATGTTTACTACTACTAAGGTTAAGAAGGATTCTTAAAGTTTTATTGATGAGATAGAGAAGATATTTTGGGTTATACATGCTTTAGAGGTTGAAGTGGTAGAGTTTGTTGCCTATCAATTGAAGAATGTGGAATACCAGTGGTATAAAGAGTGGGAAAAGTTGAGAGGCAAAGACGCTATTTTTGCCTTGTAGGATAATTTCTCTGGTGAATTTTTGCTTGCTTCTTTCCTCTGAAGTTGAGGGAAGTGAAAGTAGAAGAATTTTTAACTTGAAACAAGGAAGAATGACTGTGAAGGGTTATATCTTAAAATTTTATCAGTTCTCTTAGTATGCTCCTGAGTTGGTATCTAGTATGAGGGCCAGGATGAAAAATTTCACTTCTGGGTTGTCTCGAGACTTGATTACTGAGAGTAAGGTTGCCTTGTTAAATAAGGATACGAATATTTCCCACCTTATGGATTATAAGCAATAAGTCAAAGAAGACAAGAAGAAGCAAGCTGAGGGTAGAGAGATGTAGAGTAAGAAATTTTGATATTCAAAACATGGTGGAGTCCAGCAGCAGAGTGGAAATTGGTCAAAAAATAAGAGTTGGTAGAGTCCTAACTCCTATTTGACGGCTAGTGCTCCCTACCCAAAGCCTTTTGGTGACTAATATTTTTGGGGTGGTGATGTTTCTACGACACAATGAGCCTAATCTCTAGCCAGTGTGGCCCAATAAGCAACATCCTACCTTTTCTACGAATTCTGTGGTCAACACTACCATGGTTAGTGTGAGAAAGGAACGAACCGATTTTTTAATTGTGGTTAGATTGGACATTTGCAAGGGGATTGTCCCTCTAAAGTTTCTTCTAAGGGAAAAAGGTTCCTGTTGCCTTTTCATAAGCTCCTGCACCAAAGGGTGCCACATTTGGATCCGACACTGATCGAAACTGCCTTTATTCTCTCACTACTCATCAGGAGCCTGAGGCATCTCCGGATGTCATTAGTGATATGTGAAACTATTTTCCCATGATATATACTATTTACTTAATTTGGGATTTACTCTCTCTTATGAGACCCTATTTGTGACTACATTATCAGAAGAACTATCTGACTTATGACTTGGAATTGTTAGTTTGTTGTTCGCATAGAAAATTTGGTGTCACTATCTATATAGGGTCTATGTTGATATATTTTCAGATCATAAAAAACTATAGTAAGTGTTCACTCAAAAAGTGCTATATTTAAGGCAAAGGAGGTGGGTTGAGTTGTTGAAGGACTATGATATAAGTTATCATTACCACCTTGGTAAAGCTAACATAGTTTCTGATATTCATAGTAGGGTGTCTATGTGTATCTTGTCATATGTGGATAAGGATAAGAGAGAATAGATTAAAGATAGTCACCATTTGGATTACCTTGGAGTTCGTCCTTATGAATCTAAGGATGGTGGTGTGATTGTGCAGTATATGGCACAATTATCTCATGGTTCTAAATAAAAGTAAAGTAAATATTAGACCCTTTCATGATAAAAATCATGAATGATATGGGTAAGCAGAAGGTGATGTCCTTTGATATCGGTAGTGATGGTATCTTGAGAAACCAAGGAAGGTTGTTTATTCTTGATATTGATGAGTTGTGAAGAAGGATCTTAGCCAAGGCCCATAAATTATTGTATATGGTTCATCCTGATTCAACAAAGATCTATCATGATTACAAGTATATGTATTGGTGGAATAAGGTAAAGCGACATATACCCAACTTTATGGTGTCAACAAATAAAGGTGGAGCACATGAGGCCCAGTAGGCTACGTCAAAAAATTGAATTGCAAGTGTGGAAATGGGAAGTAATTAATATAGATTTCATTACCGGCCTTCCACAGTTGCAAATCAGTGTGACTTTAATTAGGTCATTGTTGATAGAATGACTAAGTTTGCTCACTTTTTGCAAGTAAGAGAAGATTATTCTGCCGAGGACTATGTAAAGTTGTTCCTTTAGGAGGTCATAAAGTTGCATGGTGCACCTATGTCAATTATCTCAAATCATGGTACTCAGTTCTCATCGCATTTATGACACTCTTTTAAGCATGGTTTGGGGACCAAAGTAAGTCTTAGTACCGCTTTCACCAACAGACGGATAGGTATACGAAAAGAACCACTCAAAATTTGGAAGATATGCTGCGAGCTTGTATAGTTTACTTTGGTGGTAGTTGTTTTGACCACTTGACTCTCAATGAATTTCCCTATAACAATAGTTGACATTCTAGTATTGGTATGGCTCCATTTGTGAAACACACTAGATTTTGGCCCTTGGAAATTTCATTTGCCTTGAGCTCACTATCCGAGTTACAACTCATCATACGAGTCATATGTTGTCATAATGGGTCAGTTGACCCTAGTTGTATGGTGTCCATTGAAGGGTGTTTGGGTTTTCATCTTGGTTACATCATGGGTACGTAAGTCGTAAGGACTCATGATAATTCATTAGCATGAACTATAACCAAATTAGTAAGTTTGTGGCTTTAATCTTCTCTTAGTGTGAGTGGACCACCAATAGCCATGAGGATATGTTATGAGTCATTAGGTAAAGTTGTAGGTTGTCCAGTGTTTAAATCATTTGAGTTTTTTGTTGTATACGACTGGATCTTACTAGTCATAAGGTCTGGTTACGAGTTGGGTGGTTAAGTCATAAGGTTGACTGTGTATAGGGATCTTGGTCACTGTCCTATTTATGAATCATGATCACAAGTTGTAAGGAGTGATAATGAGTCAATGGTTGTAACGTAGTCAAAGACGACAATTTTTTAACTTTTATGTTGAGGAAACTTTGGACATTTCCCAGCTTAACCCCTTGGACTCACGACTTAAGACCTTCATTAGGACTTTATTAATGCATCTTTCCCAATAAAACATGCCAAATATTCTCTCTCAAACTCCTTATTCAAGTTAAGGCTAGGGTTTCAAAGAAAGTGGTCATCTAGAGTTCTAAGGGTGCTATCTTTTCTGAATTTCGTGGTATTTCAGGTATGTTACTCTTTCCTCATTGTCAATTTCATAAAAGCATGTTATTTAAAGCATTATTAATGGAACATTGATATTGAGTTTTGAACTATGGGTTGAGGGTTTTCAAAGCAAATTTTTTAAATGTTTCTTCCAAGGTATTTATGAAATTATTATTCTTAAATCATTGATTCGTAAATGCATCAAGTTTAATAGGAATGGTGGATGGAAACAGGTGTACAATCAAATCCCCTAATTGAATGTGTTGGCATGGAAATTGGTAATAAACTCAACCTACTTAAATAATTTATTTTTCTTTATGCATTGTCGCTTAGCTTGACTTAATTCATGAAATTAGTGCGTGGTATAAATGGTTGAATAGTTAAGGATGTTTTTAAGAACCTTCTGGGGTACACGAGAATCCCCCAAGTGATTTTATAATGAGAAACTTGTGGGGTACATGCGAATCCCCCAAGTGATTTTAATAATAGAGTCTGCAGGGTATATGAGATTCTCTTAAGTATTCGCTAATGATATTGCTTTCAAGCTATAGTTGGTATGATGATACCGCTTAGTAATGGCTTAATAATTGACTAATTGAATTTTTGGTTATGGTTGGATGTTAAAATTTTTAACTAGGCAATAATGGAGGTTGTGATTACTAGCCGTGAAGGGGTGAGTCTGAAGGATGGACACTGGAAACTCATGTTTGCCGACATGAGGGTTGGTCTTGACGACCATATTCTTATGGGGTACATGGAAATCCCCCAAGCCTATACACATATTTATGTATCATGGTGGGCAAAGGGTATAAGGGAATCTTCGGCCATCTATAATATCTCCGGTTCGTATGGCTACATTCATTGGGGCTCATTCAAGGGGTAAAACTTGACCCATATATCCTATTGGTGGATTTATGATTGTAAAGAAAAAAAATCCATGTTAAGGTTTTAAAATGCATGCTAAACCTTGTTCCCTTTATTGGCATGATATATATGTATATATGTAATTGCATATGGTTATTTGCAATTGTTTGATTTGGTTTTGAATTTATTACATTATTTTATCTTTATCCCTAAGTTACATTCTTGCGTTCACCCTGCTAACCATCTTTGGTCATTGTATCCCCATGCGATGTCAGAACCGACCATATTTCCACTCTTTTTTCTCACTGACTTGGTAATTCAGGGATAACTTTGAGTCAAACTAAAGTGGTGAGCTTTCATAATCTGAATGACCCCATTTCATGCTATTAATTTCCTTATGTCATTAGTATTTCTTTGGTTTTGGTTTTGGATATGGTCGAGGGCATGTCCCAATTGGATATTCTTTGGTTTTGATTAAAGGCTTTATTGGACTACTATGGGCATGGGCGGTGTCTTTATTGGTATTAATATTGGTATTGTTACTGGTATTAGAAATGGTATTGGTTGGTAATTTGGTTGTGGATGTTTAGTTTTGGTTATAGACTAATTTTAATGTCTTTAAATTAATAATATCTTATCTTTTTATATGTTCAGAATTTATTTGACATGGGGTGTAGGGTGGTTAATGGATTGGATATTGGGGGTGGTCTACGATCCTTGTTGAACTTGAGATACGCGACACGACTAGGCCTTGGTTCGGGTCATTTCAGAAGGTTCATGGTCAATTGTGTGTCCATAAATCTATGTCAAGTAGAGTTTCTTTTAAGTGTTTGTAGCACGCTACACTCATAAGAGAGAGGCTACAAGACAATTAGGAATGTTTCTCTTTCTTCTAATCTATATTTAGGCTGTAGAGTCTAAGGTCTTGAAATCTTCTCTATTTCCCATTTGTTTGCTTTTCAGATCATACCTCCCTGACAATCTGAAGCTCAAAGAAACTCCTTTGTCCCACCCGAGGACAATGTTGATAGGACACGCCTTGCCTATGGGATCCAGACCTAGTCTAGGGTTCCCATTCCTCATTTTCCTTCTAGAGTTCCATCGGTCCCCTCTAGTTCCTTTTGATCTCTTTAGGATGACCTGATGAATGCTAAGTTTAGTGAGTCTATTCATTTGTTAGAGCAGTTAGTAGCTTCTCAGTCTGAATATGGTGCTTTTGTCACTCTATCTTTTGAGGCCAAGAGGGTTAGCCAGTTTATGAGGTTGAAACCTCCAATCTTTACTGGTGTTAAGGTTGAGGAGGATCCTCAATGTTTCTTTGATAAGATGGAAAAAATCTTCCCTATGATCCATGTCACTATTATGGAGAGAGTGGAGTTCACCACCTACCAATTGAAAGATATGGTGTAACAGTGGTATGGGGAATGGGACTAGTAAAGGGATGACGTTGCTGAGTTAGCCCAATGCGATGATTTTTATAATGCTTTCTTAGATCGCTTCTTTCTCAAGAGCTGAGGAAGGCTGAGGCAATAGAGTTTGTTAACCTAAAGCAAGGCAAGTTGTCAGTCAAGGAGTATTCCTTGAAGTTTCACCAGTTATCCTAGTATGCTCTGGAGTTATGTCTATCATTAGCTCTATAATAAGAAAGTTCACTTTTAGGTTATCACGAGACTTGATTTTAGAGAGTAAGGCTGCCTTGTTAAATAAGGACATAGAGATCTCTAGATTGGTTTTATGCATGCAATAGGTTGAGAAAGAGAAAAAAAAAAAGGCAGAGATAAGGGAGAGGCTAAGCAAGAAGTTTACATTTTCTGATCAGGATAGTGGTCAACAACAGAGTGGCAGGGATGGTGGAAAATGGTCTGAAAGGATGTGGGGAAATTCTAGGTCTTACTCGACGGCTAGTGCTTCCTACCCAAAGCAATTTTATGATAGGAGTTTTTAGGATGGCGACAGTCTTAGGGCATAGGGTGCCCGATATCACTATTGTGGAACCCAAGTAGCTCCATTATATCCTCCCTGTAGATTTTGTGGTTGATTACATCGGGGTTTTTGTGATGAGGGAACGGATAAGTGCTTCAGCTGTGGTCAGCCAAGGCATATGCTTAGAAATATTCCTATTAGTAAGGTTTTTTCTGGGGAAAACAAGGTTCCTATTGCTACTTCAATAGCTTCGTCACCAAAGAGTGCCCCATCTGGCTCCAACACTAGTCGGAATCGACTCTATGCTCTTACTAACCATCAAGAGTTTGAGGCATCGCTTGATATTATTATTCATATGTTGAAACTCTTTTCTCTTGATGTGTACTATTTAATTGATCTACGGTCTACTCTTTCTTATGTTCCCTTATTTGTGGTTTTGCATTTTAGTTTCAATCCTGAGTGTATTTTGAACCCTTTTTTGGTTGTGATGGATGGTTGTGGTTGCTAGAAGAGTCCGGGGTTAGGTGGTATTTGTGGGTAGTCAGGAGACCTTGGTGAATCTATTTGAATTAGATATTGTTGATTTAAACATCATATTGTGGATTGATTTATTGCAATCGTGTTATGCTTTTCTGGACTGTCAAGCCTATAAGATCGTCTTTAAATATCCTAATGAGTCAACTATTGAGTAGGAAAGTGGTACCCTAGTGCCTAAAATAAGGTTCATTTCATATCTTAGATCCCAAAGTTTAATCTCCAAGGGGTGTCTCTATTATTTGGTCCAGGTTAAAGATTCTAACTCAAAGAGTCCTTCCTTATATTCTGTCGTAGTGGTGAATCAATTTCTTGAGGTCTTCCTCGATTATCTTCCTAGTGTCCCCCCGTTAGGGAGATTGATTTTTGGATTGTCTTATTCTGGACACTCGTTCTATTTTTATTTCCCCGTATAGAATGGGTCCAGCTGAGTTAAAGGATCTTAAAAGGCAACGAAAGGATATTTTAGAAAGGGTTTCATCCATCTTAATGTGTCTTCGTGGGGTGTACTTATATTATTTGTGCATGAGAAGTATGGTTCCCTTTGGATGTGTATTGATTATTGATAATTGAACAAGGTGCTGTAAATAATAAGTAACCTCTTCCAAGGATAAATGATTTGTTTGATCAACTTCATGGTGCTAAGTTTTTCTCTAAGATTGATCTCGATTCTTAGTATCGTCAGCTAATGATTAGGGATGCAGATGTCCCTAAGACTGTCTTTCGTACTAGATATAGGCATTTCGAGTTCTTGGTTATGTCTTTTGAGTTTACTAATGACCCGACGACATTCATGGACTTGATGAATAAAGTATTTCATTAGTTTTTAGATTTGTTGATTATTATATTTATAGAAGATATTCTGGTGCACTCTAAGAGCAAGGCGAATTATGACGATCACCTCTGCATTGTATTGCAGACCCTGAGAGATCAGTAATTGTATACCAAATTTTTGAAATGTGAATTCTGGTTGAATGTTGTCACTTTTTTGGGTTATGTCATTTCTAGTAAAGGGATAATAGTGGATCCCCAAAAAGTTGTAGTGGCTAAGAAGTGGCCTAGGCCTATGACTCCAACCTATATTTAGATTTTCATAGGTTTGGCTGGTTTCTACCGTAGGTTTGTAAAAAGTTTTTTGACTATAGCTGTCCCATTGAGGAGAAGGTAATATTCTTGTGGTCTGATGTTTATGAGGTAGTTTTGAGAAGCTGAAGGATAAGCTGACTTTTGTTCTGCTCTTGACATTACTTGAAGGCCCTGGTGGTTTTATGGTCGATTGTGATACGTCTTGTATGAGGATTGGTTTCATGTTGATGCAGCATGAAAAGGTAATAGCTGATGCCTCTAGACAATTAAAGGTGCATGAGAATAACTATCCGACCCATGACTTGGAATTATTTCTTGTGGTGTTTGCATTGAAAATCTAGCATCACTATTGGTATGGATTGAATGTGGATATCTTTTCAAATCATAAGATCCTGTAATATGTTTTCACCCAGAAAAAACTTAATCTTAGGAAGAGAAGATGACTTGCGCTGCTCAAGGATTATGACATGAGCATTTACTATCACACAGGTAAAGCTAATATTGTTGTTGATTCTCTTAGCAGGTTATCCATAAGGAGTCTCTCTCATATGGTTGAGGAGAAGCGAGAATTGGTGAAATATTTTCGCCGTTTGGGTAACCCTAGAGTTTGTCTCTTGGACTTTAAAGATGGCGGTGTGTTTGTGCAAAAGGTGTAACAATCATCTTTTTGTGCTTAAATAAAGGAGAAATAGGTATTGGATCCTATGTTGATGAAGATTAAGGGAGATGTAGTTTAGCAAAGGGTAATGGCTTTTGAGATTGGTGGTGATGGTATCTTGATGTACCAAGGCAGACTATGTGTTCTTGATATAGATGGGTTGCAAGAGAGGATCTTGGCTGAGGCATATGAGTCATGATATACTATTCATGCTGGTTAAAAAAATGTATCATGACCTTAAGGAGATTTATTGGTGGAACAATATGAAGCAAGATGTGGATAGTTTTGTGGCTAAGTACATGGTGTGACAAAAAATGAAAGTTAAGCACTTAAGGCCTGGAGGATTGTATCAAGAAATTGACTTTTCATATGGAAGTGAGAAGTGATCAATGTGGATTTCATTATTGGTCTTCCTCGATCTCAAAATTAGTTTGATTCAATTTGGGTCATTGTGGATAGGATGACAAAGTTTGCTTACTTCTTGCTAGTGAGGACTAATTTCTCGGTGGAGGATTATGCAAGATTGTTCATTGAAGAAATTGTAAAATTTCATGGGGAAGCTGTTTCTATCATTTCCAATTGTGGTATATAGTTTTCTCGCATTTCTAGTAATCATTACAGAAAGATTTGAGGACTAAAGTGAGCCTTACAACTACTTTCCATCTGCAGTCGGATGGGTAAGTAGAAAGGACCCTTAAGACATTAGAGGATAAGCTTCGAGCTTGCGTGATTGACCATTGTGATAGTTGGGTTGATCATTTTTCTCTTATAGAGTTTCCGTATAGTAATAGCTACCACTCTAGCATTGGAATTGCTCTATTTAAGGCTTTGTATGGTAGGAGGCGTAGATCTCCTATTGGGTGGTTCGAGGATGGAGAGCTGGAAATATTTTTCCCGAACATGGTTAACCAAGCCATGGAGAAAGTGAAGGTAATTTGAGATAGACTTAAAGCCGCCCAAAGTCACCAAAAGTTCTATGCGGATATGAGGTATAGGAAGTTAAAGTTTGAGTTTGTGGATAGGGATTTCTTGAAGGTATCTCCCATGAAGGGAGTGATTCAATTTGGTAAGAAAAGGAAACTCACTCCTCGGTATGTTGGTTTGTATATGGTCTTGAAGAGGGCTAGTAATGTTGCATATAAGTTGGAGTTGCCTTCTAGCCTTAGCTCTATTTACTCGGTGTTCAATATTTTGATATTAAGAAAGTGTGTGGGTGATCCTTAGACGATTATTCCCTTGGAAGAGATGGGTATTTCAGACTCCCTATCTTATGAGGAGGTCGGGTTTAAAATTTTTGATCAATAATTTTGTCAATTGTAGGCTAAGGACATAAATTCTGTAATGGTCCTATAGAAGAACCACAAGGTTGAAGAGGCTACTTGGGAAGCCGAAGAGGGCATGAAGTCCAAGTATCCATTCCTATATACTATTCTAAAAAATCATGCTTATGGTAGGTGTTGTTCTTAATGTCTTTATTTTTTGTCATTGTTAAAGGAAAATAGTAAATTCCTTGGTATTTTATTTTTTTGTCTTACAGGTAAGAGTAGAGAAGTTTGGGGTTTAATCATGCTAGTCAATGCCTTGTCCGATCATTCGAGGACGAATGATCCAAATGGGGGAGAATTGAAACATCCCAAATTTTGCCATTTTGGAAATTTCTTGGGCTTTAAACTCACTGTCCTAGTCACGACTCATCATACTAGTCATATGGTGTCTTGACGGGTCAAGTGATCCTAGTCGTAAGGTGTCCAGTAGAGGGTATTTGGGTTTCATCTTGGTTACGACTTAGGGACACGAGTCATAAGGACATGATGAGTCATTTGGATGAACTATAACCGAATCAGCAAGTTTGTTGCTTGACTATGCTCTAAGTACGAGTGGTCAATAAGAGCCGTGAGGATATTTTATGACTCATTAGGTAAAGTCGAAGGTTTTGCAGTGTCTAACCCATTTGAGGTCTGTGTTGTATACGACTAGACCTTACGAGTTATAGGGTTTGGTTACGAGTTGGCTGGTTGAGTCGTCAGGTTGACAGTGTATAGGGGTCTTGGTAACTTTCCTGGTTACGACTTGTGGTCATGAGTCGTAAGGAGTGATTAGGAGTCAATGGTTAACTTGTAGTCCAAGGAGACACTTTTTCAGCTTTTAATATGAGGGCACTTTAGATATTTCCCACCTTAACCCCTTGGATCCCATGACTTAAAACCATCATTAGGATTTATCATCACATCTTTCCTTATGAAATACTCCCAAAATTGTCTCTCAAACTTTCTTTTCAAGTTAAGGCTAGGGTTTGAAAGAAAGAGGTCATCTAGGGTTCTAAGGGTGCTATCTCTTCAAAATTTCTTGGTACTTTAGGCATGTTACTCTTCCCTCATTGTTAATTTTTTAAAAGCATGTTATTTAAAGCATTAGTCATTGAACATTGATGTTTGATTTTGATCTATGGGTTGAGGGTTCTTAATGCAAATTGTTTAAATGTTTTTTCATGGTATTTATGAAATTATTAAGCTTAAATTGATGATTGGTAAATTCATTAGATTGTATGGGAATGATGGTTGGAAATAGGGGTACAATGGAATCCACAAATTAAATGTTTTGCCATGGAAATTGGAACTAAACTCAACACACTTATATAATTCATCTTTGTTTATGCATTTTCACTTGGCTTGACTTATTTCTTAAAACTTATGCGTGGTAAAAATGGTTAAGGATTGTCTTTAAAACCTTGTGAGGTACACAGAAATTCCCCAAGTTATTTGAATAATGGAGTCTGCGGGGTACATAGGAATCCGCTAAGTGTAGGCTAATGATATTGCTTGCAAGCTATAGTCGGTATGGCTATACCACTTAATTATACCTTAATAATTGACTCTTGGAATTGGTGGTATGGTTGTGTGTTAAATTTCTTAATTGGGAAATAATGGGGGTTTTGAAGCTAGCTAGTGAAGGTGTGAGTTCGAAGGACTGACACTGAAAACTCATGTTTGCCGACATAAGGGTTGCTCTTGATGACCATGTGCTTGTGAGGTACAAGGAAATCCCCCAAGCCTGTATGAGTATATATGTATCATTAAGGGCGAAGGTACAAGGGAATCCCTGGCCATCCATGATATCTCTGATTCGTGTAGCTACATGCACTGGGGCCCATTCAGGGTGTAACACTGGACCCATGTAACCCATGGGTGGATTTATGATGGTAAAGCTACACAATTTAGGTTAAGGTTTTAAAATGCATGCTAAACCTTATTCCCTATCCTAGAAAGGTATATACGTATATATGTAATTGCATATGGTTATTTGGATTGGTTTGATTTGATTTTGAATTAATGGCATTATTTTATATTTATCCCTAAGTTACATGCTAGCATTCACCCATTAACCATCTTTTGAGCGTTGTATCCCCACATGATGTAGGAACCAACCATACTTTCACTCCTTCTACTTATTAACTTGGTTATTTAGGGACAACTTTTGAGTTAGACTCAAATGGTGAGCTTTCTTACTCCGAAAGACCCTATTTCATGCTATGGATTTCCTTATGTCATTAGTATTTCCTTGGTTTTGGTTTTTTTATAGTTAGGGGAATGTCCCGATTGGATATTCTTTTATTTTGATTAGAGGATTTGTTGGAATACTATGGGCTTCGGGGGTGCCGGTATTGGTATTAGTATTGTCATTGGGACTGTTTTTGGTTGGTCAATTGGTTGTGGATGTTTGGTTTTTATTATAGACTCATTTTAATGTCTTTAAATTAATAATATCTTATCTTATTATATGCTTAAAATTCATCTGACATGAGGTGTAGGGTGGTTAATGGTTGCGGTATTGGGGGTAATCCTCCGATCCTGGTTGGACTTGAGATACCCGACACGACTGGGACCCAATTTAGGTCGTGTCAGTTTGAGGCATTGTATGGTAGGAGGTCGTAGATCTCCTATTGGGTGGTTTGAGGTTGCTGAGGCAGAGATGTTTGGCCCTGATGTGGTTCCCCAAGATATGGAGGATATTAAGGTGATTCGAGATAGGCTTAACACCACCCAAAGTCTCTAAAGGTCCTATGTGTACGTAAGGAGAAGAGATTTGGATTTTGAAGTTTGAGATTGGATGTTCTTTAAGGTGTTTCCTATGAAGGGCGTAATATTTTTTTGAAGAACGGGAAGCTCAGTCCCTGATATGTTGGCCCATACTTGGTTTTAAGAATGGTTGGTAATGTTTCATATGAATTGGATTTTCTCACTAGCATGAGTTCTATTCACCCTGTGTTCCATGTGTCCATGTTATGGAAATGCGTGAGCGATCATTTGTTAGTTGTTCCCTTGGAGAATATTTTTATTTTTGTTTCATTGTCCTATGAGGAGGTTCCGGTGAGAATCTTGGATCAGAAGGTTATTCGTTTGCAGACAAAGGACATGGCTTTGGTAAAGGTTCTATGGTGGAACCAAAATTCCGAGGAAGCTACTTGGGAAGTTGAGAAGGACATGAAGTCCAAGTATCCATTCCTATTCCCTATTTTGGAAATTCTTGCATAAAGTTTGTGTATTCTTAACATCTTTGTTTTCTGACTTTGTTAAAGGAAAAGTTTGTGAATTATTTGATTTCTTTGTTTTCTGACTTTGTTAAACGAAAAATTTGTTAATTCCTTGATTTGTTTGTTTTCTAACTTTGTTGAAGGGATGTTTGGTTGTGTATCTATATAGAAATTGTGCTAATGCATTCTTGACCCATCATTCGAGGATGAATGATCTTCGGGGGGAGGGGGGAGACTTCAATACCTCATACTTTGGCTCTTGAAAATTTTCTAAGCTTAGAGCTCACTGACTTGGTTAAGACTTGACCCTATGAGTCGTAGGGTGTCTTGATGGGTCATGTGACCCATTCATAAGGTGTCTAGTCAATGTAGTTGAGTTTCTTTGTTGGGTACGACTTGGGGACACAAGTCATAAAGACTCGTGATGATTCGTAAAAAAATCATATAAGTTGTTGGATTGATTCTGCTCTTAGTACAAGTGGCTCACTACAAGACGTAAGGACTTATTATGATCTATAAGGACTCATTATGAGTTGTAAGGACTCATTACAAGCAGTAAGAATCAATCATAGGATGCCCAGTGTTAACCATATTTGGTTCTGCTCTAGTTATGAGTAGGACCTTACGAGTCATAGGGTCATGTTACGTGTTGGTTGGTTGAATCGTAAGGATAATAATGGTGGGGGTCCTAGATATTTTCCTTGTTACAACTCATGGTGAAGAGTCATAAGGTGATGTTATGAGTAGATGGATAAGTCATAACCAAGGATGATGCATTTTCAACGTTTAAGTTGAGGGCACTTTAGACATTTCCTAATTAAGACGATTCAGACCCCACGTCCATAAAATACTTTTATGGTATTTCATTCAACACTTTAACGAAAAAATACTCTCTTTACTCTCTCTAATTCCTCTTAATCTAGCCAAGCTAGGGTTTCACCAATTTGATCATCTAAGGGTCAAGGGGTTGATTTCGCTTCGTAAATCGTCGTGATTCAGACATGTTACTTTTCCCTTATTATCAATTTTGTAAAAGCATTTGATTTAAAGTATTGTTCATGAGTCATTGGCATGTCTTTTAAAACATGGTCTGAGGATTTTGAATATTTATTGTTGAATAATATTTTCCCATAGTTAAATTATGATTTTCCATGCTTTGAGTATTGTTTTTGCACATATGGGTGCATGAGAATGGTGATTTAACTAAAGGGTCATGGTTAACCCCCAAATTGGTGATTTTCCCTTGGTTTTAGCTTTGATAACGGTACGTCCTAACCTGTTTGTGAAATTCCTAATGAGAATGATATTGTAACAAGTTTGAATTGTGTGTTGAACTAATGCATTGGCATAAAACCATTAATGAATTATGAATGGTTTTATGAAGCCATTGATGTCCATAAATTGATTTAAATTGTAACCTTGGGGTTTAATTGGCTAAATGAGATCGAGTCCCAAATGTTAAATTAATTAGATGTCTTTCTTTGGACAATGGGTTCGAGTACCAGTTGATGAATTGTTGTTATGGCATATTATACACTTTAAAGTGGGGTTGGTATGACGATACCAATGGGATGACTATATATATAATAGGTTAATAAATAGTGATGCATATTAAATGTTTTAAATTTGGCTTAAAAGCAGGATATGTAGCCAGGCCATGAAAATGGGGTTCCCAAAGGACTATTACTAGAAACCGCGCTAGCTGGTGTGATTTTCTGAATGACCGGGAGGTTCGAGTCCCTTGTATAGAATGTATGGAGGGAAGGTTTGAGACCTCCATGCTGTATACATTGGTGCTTAAGTAACCTTGATTATGCCAGGGGGTTCGAGTCCCTCATCAAGTCATATACGGATATGGATATTCTCTAGTTTGTGCGGCTACATGTACTGGGGTCCTTCTAGATGGGGGGAGCTGGTCCCATATAGCCCGTGGGTGCCTTTTTATATGACGGTTATGCTACACAGTCTAGGTTAAGGTTTTCGAAGTTTATGATAAGCCTTGTTACCTACCCAGCATGTGATATTATATATATATATATATTGGGATATGTACTTTATATGATATTATGCATTGAATGTTGTATTGGTTTAAACTATTATCATGGCATTATTTTGTTCTTCTATCCCATAGTTACTTGCTAGCACTCCAACTGCTAGCTGTCTCGAAAGATGTATTCCCACACGATACAGGAACTGGCCATACTTCCACATCTCCTTCTCAGTGACTTGGATTTGGGATCAACTAGAGAGTCAGATTTAAGTGGTGAGCTTTCATACTTTGGAAGGCTCTATTTCATGTTGTGGTTTCCTTTTCATATTGTCTACTCAATTGGACTTGGTTTTGTTGATTGTCGGGGGCATGTCCCAATATTTTATCGACTTTTGGTGTATAGATTTTTTGTCGGATTACTATGGACTTGGGTGGTTTGTTTTATTGTTTTGTAAAAAAATGTTGTCCGGTTATTGGTGGTTGGTATAGACATACCATGAATTATCATAAATTAAATTTCATATTATCTTGTTAAATATTTGGAATGCATTCGACATTAGGGATGTTATGTTGGTTTAGTTAGGTGAAGGGGCTGATCTCTGATCCATGTGGGACTTGAGATACCCGTCACGGCCAGGCCGTGGTTCGGGTCATGAAAATATCACCAGCTAGGGCCATCCAAACTATATTTGGAATTTAAAAACTTCATGCTAGAGCAGTCGGGTTCCTCATGTCCTTAATAAGTGCCATGTCTACAACCTTTGTTGGTTGGATAACTCTATCCACCTCATTAATAGTTGGGATATGTGAATTTCACATAAATAGAGTGACGAGACAGGAAAAAGGCAATGTGGTGATTGATGGTGACCAAAATAGACCTCTTATTAGAAGTATAATATGGTTGATTACAAATATAATAACCATACTAGGTTGGGGTTGATCCAACAGGGAAAATGAGAACAGTGGTTTGGGTTGATGCAATTCACCACTAGTACGGAAAAGTAAATCGGGAGATTTCAGTATCAATTGCAAGTAGTAACCAATTTTTTAGTGCTTTTGAGTTGTAAACAATAAGAGACGAACATTAGGCTTGTGTTCCCCTTGACTTCTCAACTCCGTAAATTTCTCGTGATCAAGCCAACAAGTTTATTGTGCTGCATGTAAAGTGTACAAGATAGGTATTATTAGCCGCCTTTTGGACGCGAATATAAATCTCACCCTTTACCGATTAATTCTTAGGGCATCACCATGTTGCTCCTTGCTGCGACCAGAGTTCACTATAACCTTTTAGGACTAAGTGATTAGATGATATGACGGGGACTAAAATGTGGAGCTGAATCCCAAATCACTGTCCTAATCTTCTTTCCCCAATCACAAACTCCCTTGTGGGGATGGATGCAAATACATCTTATCTCAAGATCCTGTAGCTACTTGAGATTAATTATCTGAAGAAGATTAAGATACAAGCAAACACCCTAGAATAGATGCATATCACAGTTTCTCCATGTAGCTGCTCCGCCAGGGTTCCCACAACCCTAGTTAAGGAGATTAGCCACTTATTTTTTCTGCAAGAAACCATGGTTCTCAATAAAGAACACATATAATTAATCGCACACGAATAAGAAGAATTAACTCTAAAGTCTTAAATTGAATAAAACACCAAAATCTCCAGAGCAATTGTAAGAGCATGGTAATATTTCGTAAAGGAGCATAAAAAAATGTAACCTAATAAAAGATAAACCCTAAGGTATTTATAGTATCTCAAAATAACATTAAAATTCTAATATAATGGGAAAGCTAAAGTTATGTCGCAATCGGTATGAATCAATCTTCATTCGTATCGGCATCATACAAGTCGTACCCTTCCTTTTTGTATCAATTCCAGTATCTTTCTTCCCAAGGATTCAAATTTCTGTTCATCATACAACTTCTTCTCACGAGTTATACCTGAGTGTACAAATTATGTCATTCACTCGTATCCACCTGGGACTTTTGTCTTTCCAATCTTTGAACACTGGTTTGTGTACGATTTGACTATACGAGTTGAACTCAGAATTCCAACACGTATTCTTGTGCGACTTTAATCCTGGTTGTAGTTCTGGACAGTGTTAGGCTCAAACTATTACATTACAATTCGTATCCTCGCTTATGACTTGGCTACTAGAGTCGTATCTTTTCTATACTTGGTCTTTTCAGATTTGTCCTTAATTATTTTTTGCATATGATTCATCATACAAGTCGTATCAGATGTTTACGATTCAAGAGCTAACTCATATCTTAACTAGAATTGGTATTTTTTAGGTCTTTTCTTTTCTTTTCATTCCAACACCATTGTAGACCTGTTTTACCAGCAATATAAACCAAAGTGCATCATATCTAACAAAATATCCTAAGTTCACACATAGTGCTTGAACCTAGTCGTAACACGGTACTTGGAACCATAAGTGATCCAAGATAACCCATGAATTTGTATGCTATTGAGAAACTTATTTATTATGTAAAATTAAACTTCATTAGCTCAGCAGAAGCATAATCATGAAAAGTTTGATTAAAGGTAATACTGATATAGTTTTACCTCATAATACAACTGAAGAAAGAAACTCAAATTACATGACTGACTCTGACTGACGTCTATGAAGCCTCTACTATAATAATTATAGTTAGTTGGGACATACCTCTAACTACCACTAATCAATACATAAGGAAAATAAAAAATAAAGTACATAATCCACAACTAGGAGAACACTTGAACTGCTGGCTGAAAGATATAAACTGTCTGACCCTGATGTAAGAGCTACATATGGTACCTACATTATGAAAGATACAGCCACAAACACATATATATGGTCAGTACGTTGGGATGTACTGAGTATATGAAGACATGCAGTAAATCATGGAAATATTTCAAACATGCTGTAAAACTGAGGATATAAGTTATTTACTAAAATGAAAATTTGAAACATGAATATACATGAAAACTATAAATCATAGAGAATTTATAAATCATTAGCGGAAAATAATCCGTTAAGCTAGGAGGTGGTAGAAAGATAAATATTGCAAGCAATTCTATTGTAAGGCTGAATATGTTGTAAAAACTGTACTTAGGATGACGTATGATTATTAGGTTTGAAACTATGTGGTGTAAATTGACTTAACTCAAGGGTCTAAATATACAAATAAACTGATTATGAATAAATAAACAAATAAAACCAAAATAATGTGTACTAAGGAGATCTTATTAACTGAATGAATGATGTCTGTGTGACCGAAAAATTGAAATTTCAGAAAAGGGATAACTAACATCGGTATGTTGAGTAGAAGATATATGAATACTAATCATATAAAACTGAACTGTACCTAGTCTGAATAACTAGACTGAAACTTTGGGGTACTGTTCATATAAGATAAGGACTAACTGAACAACATGAGATAACTGAGCATGAATGCAAGAAAATTATAATATTTGAGAATGCAAGACCAGTCATAAAGATATTTCTAAAATAATCTGTAAACTGAAAGATTAAAATCTGATAACAGAATAACAGAGAATCTATATATTTGGTCAAGAAAACCTAAACTGAAAATACAGTGAATAGTGTACTGAAACTGTGGGAGCTATTATGTAACCGACATAAACCATGTGAGCTATCATGGAGTCCAACATCTAACCCACGTTGAGGATTGTCGTTCTATCCTTGACATTAGGATAGAACCTAAACTGGCGTGATCCCTAAACTGATGTCCCAAATAACTAAAGAGTCACCCTTTACTAACAGGTGCTCTCATGAGATATGTGTCAAACCTCCACTGGCCGAAAGAAATCTCAAACCTACGCTGGCTACGTAGTTATGGAACTCAAGAATTGCTACTAAGGGTTACACCCTCTACTAGAAGGTAAGCCCCCATTCGTGGGTTCTCTCGGTGGTAAATGCTACTCCCAACTGAAAGACACTAAAATACTAATTTGTGCATGCACTAATAATTGATAACTCAGGTCATGATACTCTTAAAAAATAGTTCATACAAATTCTAAGGTAATTATAAACATATAAATTGATAATTCTCAATATGATCATGGTGTTCTATGTATAACATCAAAACCATGGTATGACAGACTTGTTGCTTGAAAAGTGGAAATCATTTAAAACAACATAGGCATTGGGTGCTCATAACCCACCAGCACTGAATGATCATTAAAACATGACATTTAAACTCAAAACTATTGTATTGAATCATAGTTCAACTCAAGACATAGGCATTTCATCAAACTTGGGGAAACGTGAATTTCAAACATGGGAATGTTACTAAAAATCATGAGTATAGGATATATCATGGAATTCACTTGAATAAAACATGGGAAACTTAAATTCATAGCATGAGGAATTCAAAATCTTGCATGGGATCATACATTGGTAGAATTGTATTAAAATCACCATAAAAACATGTAATTCTTTCTTTCTGGAACATATAAAATATCTTAATGATAGAAAATTCACTCTTTAATTAAAGGAAAAGGGTTTTTAGGCCCCATGGGTGAAAGGGACCCATGAATGAATACCCCACATACCTGAAGCCTTTAACTTGAGAGGAAAACATAATTCTTGATGCTTTGTTAAAGGTTCTGGAACTTGGGAAACTTGGATTCTTGATACCTTATGGAAAAGAAATTGCATTTGCTCTTAGGGAAAGGAGAGGGTTTTCTGGAGAGGAAAATTAGAGACGAGGGGCAAATAATGACCTAAAAGATGCCCCATATCGTGTTATGGACGAGTTTCTTGAGGGGTGAAAGAACCAATTGCCTCTCAATTAAAAATAAAAATAACTAGGCGCAACTACATCACCGCGATGCAGTCTTATCGCAGTAGCTTACTGGTTTGATTAAAATGAACATAACTTTTTTCTTAGGTATCAGATTAAGGCAAAATTGATATAGCTGGAAAGATAATTGAAATATCTACAATTTGGTGGGCATTGAGATGAAAAATTCCACATATATAAAAAATGCATACAGTCGATGTTGACCCTTGTAGAATCGAATACCAAAATTTGGCCGAATCAAAGGCTTTTGGACCAACTTTGTTCTAAGTGATTCCAATGAACATTTTTCAGCTCATAAGAACTTCACACACTAGAATAAAAATCATGACACGTGTATTCAATTATAAATCAATAACTGTACACAAAACCTTCACTGCAAAGCGGTAAGCAGGCGTTCGGGACTAATGCCGTATCGCTGGCCTATTATGGTGACCCACTGGTTCCGTGATCCAAAGATGCCCTAAACTTTGTTTGAAAAATCTGAAACTCCTTGGAGACATACTTCTTACATCCATATACTTGAATTAACTCAAAAACTAACATCTCGGGGTTCGAAAAACAAAAATTAAAATCCTTAAACTTTAAGGGTCTTGAAAATGGCTAAGTCCCAAACTCTAAGTGATAATTTTAAGCCTTATGTCCCTTAAGCATGCAACTAAAATATAAATCAAGCTAATATTAGTACGGGGTATTACACCATGCCACATCAATGACCTCAACTTAGAATTTTGCTTGTGTTCAGGAAAACAAAACCAAATACTACTTTCAAGCACAGAGACGATGCTTAAACAGGAAGATCTTAAGCAACCCATGGCAGCGAGTTTCAATTTGAGTTAAATCTTGTTTCTCCCCATCTAATTCTAACTTTCAAGACCCAATCTACGTATAAAAATTCAGGACACATGGAAACATGATGGAATCGGATGATCGCATTACATTAGCAATAGACACTTGGGCATAAGCATAAATTACATTCATCAAACTATCTAGCAACCTAGCACCATAACCCATGTGCCCCTAGTAGCATAACCCATGTTCAAAGTAATCCCTTTCACTATTCATTTGTATAAACCACTCTATTCAATGATATAACGAATAACTCTTTCACTCATAAAGAAGTGTCACCGGTGTACACAGAATAGTAAGATCACTATAGGACTTTATTCGGGTCATAAATTAGGCTTAGGGGATGGTATGATACATATGGATATATGAAGTGACTAATCCTCTTTGGCACTATGATAACTTTGGAGTCCACAGTTAACTAATTTTTCATTTTGTTTTCATCCTTATTTCTCCCCCTTTTAATTTAAAAGCGTATTCAGGATGGGTGTGGTTTTCTAGTCCTTTTTTTCTTTTATTTTTCTACCACACCCAACCTTGCATTTTTTTATATTATTTTACCGTTATTCATACCTATTTTACATCACGCACCCCTATGATAGCCACCCTCAACTTAGAAAGTTTGCCATAGGTTCATTGCAATACAACTGGGAAGGTGATAGGTCTAACAAGAAAAATAGGTTATAAGGCTCAAAGATTAGGATCATAGGATACTAATTAACACATGTAAGGTAAATTAGGCTAAAAGTGGACTAATAGAAAAAATGGTCTATGATCCTTTCTCAACCTAACTATCCTAGACCTAGGTAAAAAATCACCGGGTAAGTTCTAGATTCCAATACACTAGGAAATTTGTATATCTCACACACATTTGCACAGGGATACATTGCTATGTACTAGTTATACAACTATGCAACTGCTTTATCCTTGGCTGTTCTATCCCTAATCCTAATGCCATTTCCAGATTTGAAACTGTGTCACACAAGTATACAAATCACATAGTCAAACACAAAAATTTTTTAGGGGTCAATTTTTCAACACAACATTCATTAAACCATAAAATTTAGCATAATATCCAAAAGTCAAATCACCATTATCAAAAACATAAAACTAGAATTTTCATTATAAATGAAATTTTGTTTTTCAAAATCCTTAAAAGTGACGATTTAAAATAGTCTGCTTCCTAATTCGCACTGATTTACCCCCTATCTCAGCTGCCTACATCGAACCTGCAAGTCATAACAAACTTTCAGGCTTAATGACTTATACTTTTTAACTACACCTAGACTTTTTAGAATAACCCCCACCCCTAACTAACTATCCCTAGAGCTACAAAAATTAAAATAGATTAAGGCTAAAGGTCATACCTAGGCGCTCAAGGTGGTGGATTAACAATATCAAATTATAGGACGTCAGATCGGGTCCCATTCTTCTCAGCGATAATCCCATCAGCTATTAGTACTAAAGCAACAATATTTGAGGGTATAGAATTTTCATCCCAACATCAACAACAGGTGGTTTCAAATAACCAGCTCTAGTGGCCATCCCATGGACCTTGGATTCTCGATCCCACACATCCTAAATACTATTTTGTTTGTCCTTCTTCCTGGCTGCTCGAGCTTCTTTTTTCTGTCTCTTTCTCTTTTGTATTTGTTCTTTAATTTTCTCAATTGGTGAAATAGCTGGGTCTGCCCAAATATTAGGCACATAGATAATAGAAATCACTATCTCTATGATAGACTCAGTGACTACTGGTCTCTCATAAAGCTCCAAGACCATTTTCTTGATTTTTGCAACCTTGGTTATTATATTAGTAATATTGGTCGTATTCCCTCCACTTAACTATCGAGTGATCCTCAAATGAAAAGAATTTAGGCAAACTTGGACTCACTTATCCTGCTCCTCAAATTTTCTATAGATCTAATTTTTCAATCCTTCTTCCATGTGAGCTACCTTCTCATCAGGTGTGGCTAATTTGGTTACAACCTCGGTCTATGTATATTAGGCGATCATCATAATACCAAAAGACATACCCCGTGGCCTAGGTGGCACAAAATATACTGATGGTGGGGCACTAGAAGTGCTCGCTGTATTTGTATGGGAGCCCTCTGTCTATGATCCTACCTCAGTAGACTTTGCTGTAGTAGGAGTGTCATTCTGATCATTTTGGGGGAATAATCATATAAAAATATCTGTTGCCTATTTCGTCAGTCTGGCCAAAGGTTTGAATACATCTCTAATCAGGCCAATGTCAAATGTCCTTCGAGCCTTAACTATCTTATCAATCCCAAGGAGTTCCAACACTCTCGTGTCCAAGCAAACCTATGTGATCATACATGGCTAGGCCAATAATGCCTTTTGACCTCCAACTTCCTTATCCCTCAACTCTCAAGATAGGAACTCAGTGATATCAAACTCATAACCGACCATAAAACCATCTATCATGGATTCCCAAACCAGTCTCAGAACATCATCATATGTGGTTGGTCACAAATGGTGTTGGGCTAGTGTCTACCAAGCCTTTCCTTTAAAGTTCAGGGTACTCTTTTTTATCTATTGTGAGATCACCCAGGGCCTTCTACAACTCAGACTGGATTTATGCTATTTGAAGAAATACACTTCGCAATCTACCTAAAATTACCATTTTATCTTCAGAACCTAATGTCCTCTTGATTATCTTCCTTATCTCTTCTATTTTAAATTCTATCTCTACTGTGTTAACCGGAGCCTGATATTCTATTCTATACAAGAATCTCCTAATAGAGTAGGGAGAAATATCGACTCAAACTCCATAGATCATAGAGAAAGTAATAAACTTACTTTCTTTCCATAATGGGCCCTGGGGATATTCCCTTTATAGCTCACCTTTGTATGCTACACAAAAATCATGAATAAGGACTTCACTATATCTTTTGGGTGCTCTCATTATCCACTCAAACCTGTATTGTCTGAAACATTCTTTGAAACCTTATAATTCTAATATTCTAGTAGCAGTCAGTTGTTGCTCTGGATATAGTATTCTTTTTATCTTACCACCAGAAAGTATGATTAATCTACTATAGAATGTCTCCTGCATATCGAGGTACCCCCATAATTCAACAATGGGTACTGGAGCAGCGGTAAGTGCTAATTATTGGTCTTGTCAGGCTATTGGTTGTACCTCATTCAAATCTCCCACATTGTTAACATTCTCAAAACATTTTCCTCCCAAACTGGATTCAAATTCATCATCATTATTATCGTTGGAATATAGGAATGTATACAGGGAAGAAGTAGATTGATTTTTTCTCCTTGGGACCCGTAGAGATAATTCTGATTCTTCAGGTACCACTCTCTTCCCTTTTGCTTTCATAGTTGCCTTCCTCTTTTATGCAATTTTATTTGTGATGGTTTATCCATACACCTTACCATTGCTAGTGGATGATGTCTTGTACTTTGAATCACTCAATACCATACTACCAGCTGGTTGTTATTTATTGTTTTTCTTAGCAACTTATTTGGATGAGGAGATGTTCTTTGGAGGCATGTTTCCTACACATTTATCCTCATTAGTATCTAAGAAAATAAAAGAAAAAAATCTAAAGCTAAAGTTCAATGTGCCTACTCTGATTTAGGTATGAGTGGTGGGTACATGTCGTACCAACTGTGTACAACTCATATAACCAAGTCATATCTTATTCAGTGCATGATCCCTTGTTCACTGGTTTCCTTATGACTCCTCTTAATTAGTCATACCTGCAAGGTACAACTCATTACAAACAGTCATAGGTAGATCAAAAACATTTATTCTAACATAAATCATCCTAGATAGGTACGACTAAGAGAGTATGAGTTGTATTATCTAGATATGACTCATATGGTCGAGTAGTAACCATTTCCAAACTTTAAATTTATTAGACATCTATGTTGTTAGTGGGTACGAATCCCATTATGACTCCAGTACCACTACAACATAGAAGTCCAACTTTAAAGGTTGACTCAAAAGCAATTTCCTAAAATACCCACTACAAGTTTTAGCTATATCGATCATTTTAGACCACACAAAAATATTAAATCCATTTCCAAAACCCTAGATCTACCCAATTTCCAATTTCTAACAAAAAACAATTAAGCTAGATTACCAATAATTCAATATTTAAGTAATCCACAAACCAAGTTCATACTAACAAACACCATTAGTTTCAACTTACAAATTCCAGAAAAATACATTGAAGAGCTTACTTGGTACTTGAAGAATCTCTATTCTTAATTTTAAATACTATTTTTTCACAAAATTTGAGTTTAAATCACAAAGAGTGAAAGATTTAAAGTTGTTGGTATCTTAATCAATTTGAATATATGTTGATTTTATAGATTAATGCTTGAAATTAGGGTTGAAATAATGTGGGTACGAGTTTGTTTAATCGGGTGCTTGATCGGGTGTCGCTTTTTCTTTTCATTTAAGAGTTAGGATAGGTCAACTCGCGATCTGACTTGGTAAGCATGGGCAATGAGTCATGTATACGACTTACACCTGGATTATGGGTTATTTCTTTTACTTGTATAGACCTGGAACTTACCTATTTTTTGGACTAGGTATGACTAAGGGCGATGTGTCGTACCTTGCGGAAACGACTTATTTTAAGAATCGTATCCATTCTAGAAACTTTCACCTAATTCTAATTTTGGTTTGAGGTTAATATGACTCCTACATTACCAGTCGTACCATCTTGGTATGACTTGTAAAGAGTTATATGACCAAAATATTTCAGCTTCTCTGGATATTTTGTGCATTTCTTAGCACTCCACACAGAATAAACATATTACCCTATAAGCAAATTAAGTATAAAAAACATGGGTTTTCTCTCATGTGATGCTTGATATAACATCGTAGCACGACTCAGATAAGCTAGATACTCAGATTGTACCTTTTAACCCGTGGGTTGCCTCCCGCACAGATTGATTTAATATCTTCACTCGACGTAATTTCCTTCACAACTTAGTCTTTATCAAGGTAAATATCAACTACTTCTTTCACATCTTTTATATTTCCCAACTAGTGGTTCACTCTTTGACCATTTACCTTAAATAAGGACTCACCATCCCTATTCAATTCTAAAGCACCATAGGGGTAGAGTCCTATTACCGTGAATGGACCACACCACCTTGAATTTATCTTACCTGGAAACAAATAAAGCTTGGAATTATAGAGAAAACTTGGTCAACCTTTTTGAATACTATCTTCTTAATTTTGTGGTCGTGATCCCACTCATCATTTCCTTGTAAAATATTAAAATTTCATATGCCCGGAGTAGAAATTCATCCAACTCATTCATATTACTTTACCTTGACTTGGTTGCCTCCATCCATTCTAGATTAAACTTCTTTAATACCTATAGTGCCTTATGCTCAAGCTCGATTGGTAAGTGAAAATCCTTATCGTACACCTACTGGTAAGGTGAGGCACCTATGGTGGTTTTATAAGTTGTACGGTAAGCCCATAATGCATCATCTAACTTTCTTTCCCAATCAGTCCATTGGCATTCATAGTCTTTACCAATAGGGATTTAATTACTCAATTTGACACTATAACTTTTCTGCTAGTCTGCGGGTGATAAGATGTTGCCACCCTATGTCTAACTCCATATTTTTCAAGCATATCTTGAAAAGACGATTTCAGAAATATGAACCACGTTACTAATAATAGCCCATAGAATGCCTAATTGACAAATGATGCTTTCTAAAAAATACAGTAACACTGTGTGCTTCATTAGTAGGAAGCATAATTTCTTTCACCAACTTTGAAACATAGTCTACATCCAAAATATACTTTATACTAATTGAACTCATCAAAGGACCCATAAGGTTTTGTAGGGTAGGAGGTGTAGATCTTGTATTGGGTGGTTTGAGGTTGGCGAGATGGAAATGTTTGGCCCAAATTTGGTTAAACATGCCATGAAAAAGGTGAACATGATTCTATATAGACTTAAAGCTTCCCAAAGGAACCACAAGACCTATGTGGATATGAGGCATAGGAAGTTAAGAGTTTGATTTTTAGGATAGGGTGTTCTTAAAGGTATCTGCCATAAAGGGAGTGATACAATTTGGTAAGAAGGGGAAACTCACTCCTCGGTATATTGGTCCGTACTTGGTCTTGAGGAGGGTTGGTAAAATTACATATGAGTTGGAATTGCCTTCTATCTTGAGCTCCATTCACTCGGTGTTCAATGTTTTGATATTTAAAAAGTGCATGGGTGATCCTTAGATGGTTGTTCCATTGGAGAAGATGGGTATTTTAGACTCCATGTCTTATGAGGAGGTCTAAATTAAAATTTTAGATTAGCAAGTTCATCGATTGCAGAATAAGGATGTAGCTTTGGTAAAGGCCCTATAGAGGAACCACAGGTTAGAAGAGGCTACTTGGAAAGCCAAAGAGGACATGAAGTCCAAGTATCCATTTCGATTTACTATTCTAGAAAATCATGCTTACGACATCTGTTGTTCTTAACGTCTTTATTTTCTATCTTTGTTAAAGAAAAATTGTAAATTCCTTCGTATTTTATTTTCTGTCTTATAGGTAAGAGTAGAGAAGTTTGGGGTTTAATCATTCTAGTCAATTCCTTCTCCAATCATTCGAGGATGAATGATCCAAGTGGGGGAGAATAAAAAAACCCTAAAATTTTCCCCTTGGAAATTTCATTTGCTAGGTCACTGTCCAGGTTACGACTCATCGTATGAGTCATAAAGTGATCCTAGTCATAAGGTGTACAACAGAGGGTGTTTGGGTTTTCATCTTTGGTTATGACTTAGGGACACGAGTCGTAAGGACTCATGATGAGTCATTAGCATCAACCGTAAAAAAATCAGTAAGTTTGTAGCTTGACTCTGCTTTGAGTACAAATGATCACTAAGATATGTGAAGATATTTTATGACTCATTAGGTGATGTTGTAGGTTGTCTACTGTCAAACCCATTTGAGGTCTGTGTTGTATATAACTAGACTTTATGAGTCATATGGCTTGGTTATGAGATGGGTGGTTGAGTCATGAGTTTTACAGTGTATAGGAGTCTAGGTAACATTTATTATTATAACTCTTTGTCACGAGTCATAAGGAGTGATTAGGAGTCAGGTTGACTTGTAGTCAAAGGCGACACTTTTTCAACTTTTAAGTTGAGGGTACTTTGGAAATTTCCCACCTTAAACCCTTATACCCCATGACTTAAAACCATTTTTGGGACTTCATCATTACATCTTTCCCAATAAAATACTCCTAAAATTCTCTCTCAAACTTTTTGTTGAAGTTTAGGCTAAGGTTTCAAAGAAGGTTACCATCTAGGGTTCTAAGGGTGCTATCTCTTTCAAATTTTTTGGTACTTTAGGCATGTTACTCTTCCCTCATTATTAATTTTTTAAAAGCATGTTATTTAAAGCATTACTCATGGACCATTGATGTTTGATTTTGAAATATGGGTTGAGGATTCTTAATGCAAATTGTTTAAATGTTTTTTCATGGTATTTATGAAATTATTGAGCTTTAATTAATTATTGGTAAATTCATTAGATTGAATGGGAATGGTGGATGGAAGTAGGGGTATAATAGATCCCTAAATTGAATGTTTTGGTATGGAAATTCGTACTAAACTCAACCCACTTATATAATTGATTTTGGTTTATGCATTTTCACTTTGCTCGACTTATTTCTTGAAACTAATGCATGTTATAAATGGTTAAATGGTTAAGGATGGTTTTGAAAACTTTGTGAGGTACACGAAAATACCCCAAGTGATTTTAATAATAGAGTCTGCATGGTATATAGGAATCACCTAAGTGTATGCTAATGTCATTTCTTGCAAGCTATAGTTGGTATGACGATACCACTTAATAATACCTTAATAATTGAATCCTGAAATTGGTGTTATATTTGTGTGTTAAATTTTATAATTGGCCAATAATAGAGGTTGTAAAGCTAGCCGGTGAAGGTGGAGTGCAAAGGATGGATACTTAAAACTCTTGTTTGCCGACATAAGGGTTGTTGTTGATGACCATGTGTTTGTGAGGTAAAATGGAATCCCTCAAGACTATATGCGTATATCTAGATCATGGAGGGCAAAGGATATAAGGGAATCCTTGGCAATTTATGATATCTTTAATTCATTTGCCTACATGTACTAGGGCCTGTTCAGGTAGACCATGGGTTAATTTATGATGGTAAAGCTACACAATTTATGTTAAGGTTTAAAATTGCATGCTAAACCTTGTTGCTTATCCTGGAATGGTATATATATATATATATGTAATTGCATATGGTTATTTGCATTCGTTTGATTTGAGTTTTTATTAATGTCATCATTTTATCTTTATCGCTAAGTCACAGCTAGTGTTCATCCCTTTAACTGTCTTCAAGCATAGTATACCCACGCGATGTAGGAACTGACCATACTTCTACTCCTTCTGCTTATTTACTTGATGATTTGGGGAAAACTTTTGAGTTAGACTAAACGGGTGAGCTTCTATACTCTAGAAGACCCTATTTCATGCTATGGATTTCCTTATGTTATTAGTATTTCCTTGGTATTGGTTTTGTCTATACCCAGGGGCATGCCCCGACTGGATATTCTTTTATTTTGATGAGAGACTTTATTGGAATACTATGGGAATGGGAGGTATCGGCATTGGTATTAGTATTGGTTTTGGTATTGGTATTGGTATTATCATTGGGAATAATATTGATTGGTCATTTGATTATGGGTGTTTGGTTCTGTTAAAAACTTATTTTAATGTCTTTAATTAATAATATCTTATCTTATTATATGTTAAGAATTCATTTGATGTTTGGTGTAGGGTGGTTAATGGTTGTTGTATGGGAGGTAGTCTCTAGTCCTAGTTGGACTTGAGATACCCAACATAACTAGGACCTGGTTCAGGTCATGCCAGTTTGAGGCATTGCATAGTAGGAGGTGCAAAGATCTCCTATTGGATGGTTCGATGTTGGTGAGGCAGAGATATTTGGCCCTGATGTGGTTTCCCAAGATATGGAGAAGATGAAGGTGATTCGAGATAGGATAAACACGGCCCAGAGTCTCTAAATGTCCTATACATATGTAAGGCAGAGAAAGTTAGTGTTTGAGGCTTAAGATTAGGTGTTCTTGAAGGTATTTCCTACTAAGAGAGTAATGTGGTTTTTGAAGAAGGGAAAGCTCAGTCCCTGATATATTGGCCTGTACTTGGTTTTGAGAAGGGTTGGTAATGTTAAACATGAATTAGATTTGCCCTCTAGCATGAGTTCCATTCACCGGGTGTTCTATGTGTCCATGTTATGAAAATGTATAAGTGATCGTTTGTGGGTTGTTCCCTTGGAGAATATTGGCATTTTGGATTCATTATCCTATAAGGAGATCCCAGTGAGGATCTTAGATCAGAAAGTTTGTCGGTTAAAGACAAAAGATGTGGCTTCGATAATTTTTCTATGGCGGAACCAAAAGTCCAAGGAAGATACTTGGGAAGCCGAGGAGGACATGAAGTCTAACTATCCATTCCTATCCCCGATTCCAGAAATTCATTCATAAGGTATGTGTATTCTTAATATTTTTGTTTTCTGACTTTGTTAAATGAAAAGTTTGTGAATTCCTTGATTTCTTTATTTTCTGACTGTTAAATGAAAAATTTGTTAATTCCTTAATTTCTTTGTTTTTGAACTTTGTTAAAGGGAAGTGTGGTTGTGTCTCTATAGATAAATCATGCTAATGCATACTTGACCCATCATTTGAGGATGAATGATCTTAGGGGGGGGGGGGGGGTAGGAGGAGATTGAAATACATCAGACTTTGGCCCTTGATAATTTTCTAAGCTTATAGCTCACTGCCTTGGTTACGAATTGACCCTAGAGTTGTAGGGTGTCTTGATGGGTCATGTGAACCATTAATAAGGTGTTTATTTAATTTAGTTGAGTTTCTTTCTTAGGTATGACTTGAGGACACGATTCATAAAGACTCATGAGGAGTTGTAACAAAATTATGTAAGTTGTTGGATTGATTCTGCATTTAGTACGAGTTGCTCACTACAAGCCGTAAGGAATCATTATGAGCGGTAAGGACTCGTTATGATTCATAAGGACTCATTACAAGCTGTAACAATCATCCATAGGATACCTGGTGTTCACTCTATTTGGTTCTTCTCTGGTTATGAGTTGAACCCTATCAATAATAGGGTCTTGTTATGGGTTGGTTAGTTGAGTTGTATAGATACTAGTGTTGGGGATCCTGGATATTTTAATGGTTACAACTCATGGTGAAGATTCATAAGGTGATGTTACAAGTAGATGGATGACTCGTAACCAAGGACGATTCTTTTGCAACTTTTAAGTTAAAGGTACTTTAGACATTTCCCTATTAAAATCCTTCAGACCCCATATCCATAAAACACTTTTTCGACATTCATGAAACATTTAAATTGATTAAACACTCTCTTTAGTCTCTCTAAATCCTCTTAATCAAGCCAAGCTAAGTTTTACCAATTTGGTCATCTAAGTATAAAGGGGTTGATTTCGCTCCGTAAATCGTCGTGATTAAAGTATGTTACTCTTCCCTCATAGTAAATTTGTAAAAGCATGTGATTTAAAGTATTGTTCATGAGTCATTGGCATGTCTTTTAAAATAATGATTGAGCATTTTGAATTCTTAGTATTGAATAATGTTTTCCCAGGGTTTAATTATGGTTTTCCATGCTTTGATTTTGTGTTTTGCACATGTGTGTGTAGGAGAATGGTGATTTAACTATGGGGTCATGGTTAACCCCCCAAATTTGTGATTTTCCCTTATTTTAGCTTTAATAATGGTATGTCCTCAACCTGTTTGTGAAATTGCTAATGATAGTGACATTGTAATAAGTTTGAATTGTGTGTTGACTAATGCATTGGCATAAAATGGTTAATGAATTACAAATGGCTTTATGAAGGCCTTGATGGACATAAATTGATTTAAATTGTAACCTTGGGGTTTGATTGGCTAAATGGGTTCGAGTCCCAAATGTTAAATTAATTTGATGTTTTTTATTTGGACAATGGATTCGAGTCCCAGTTGAAGAATTATTTTTATAGCATATTATACACTTTCAAGTGGGGTTGGTATGACTATACCAACGGGGTGCCTATATTTATAATAGGTTAATAAATAGTGATGCATATTAAATGTTTTAAATTGGGATTAAAAGTTGTATATGCAGCCAGGCCATGAAAGTGGGGGTCCTGAAGGACTAACACTGGAAACAACGCTAGCTGGTGCGGGTGTCTAATGATCGGGAGGTTCGAGTCCCCCATATTGAATATATAGAATGGTAGTTCGACTCCCCTATTTTTTTTAAATTGGTGCTTAAGTCACGTTGATTATGTCAGGGTGTTCAAGTTCCCTATAAAGTCACATACTGTAACGCCCCGAATTTGGTACCCAGAACGCTACACGGTGCCCATCACCCCGAAAGACCACAAGCTAACCCATGAATGATATCAGTAAACTGACCACTATCTAATAGTAATAATATCATAAATTCGGAAACATGAACCGAAAGTCCATAATGTTCAATACTAGTACATAACTAAAAAATATGGTATAACAATACCAAAACAACTGAGATAATTCTCTGAACATACTGTAGTCTTAAAGCCTCTAAACTGTCTGAATAAGGAGTTAATTGGACATGTCCCCAACTAACTCCAACTACTGAAATAAACTAAAAACTAAAATAGCAATGTGATCATTATCTCCTTGAAGTATGAGGACTCACTGCTAACTCTGATCACTATATCAGGATGCAACTGGGTCTTTGGAACTCGAGCTTCTAAACCTATAGTATAAGACACCATAACACAAAATCCATCAGTACTTTGAATGTACTGCTATGCAAGTGAGGTAGGTTGAATGCAATAGATTCATATGCATGAACAATACTAGCTGACTGACTATCATGAATGTGAGAATACATGCATGCATACGTAACTGTAACTGATATCATGATAGGATTGAATACTGATTTTTGACTACTGAGTCTACTGACATTGACATCTGAATCACTGATGAGTGAGAAACTGATACTGTATTACTAAATACTGAGGGACTAATATCATGTTACCGATAATTGATAACTGTGTCTGACAGTTTTGATTAAGAAAAGCTAGTCTAGTTGACTGTATTAGACAGTTCTGAAGCTGAATGCTAATAAAAAAAGTTCTGATAACTGATATATTTGATAACATGAGTGACTATATCTGATAGTCCTGAATCTGATGGAACTAGCTGAGTTTCATATTGTATCCGAGTACCTGAATCTGAGATCAATCCTATCTAGCGGGTGATCTCTAAATTTGATATTACCGTTACTGATTGACCATAGTTGAGATCAGTCCTATCTAGTGGGTGATCCTAGAGTCTATTTCTAATGATAAGTAGTAACTGTATCTAACAATCCTAAATCTATACTACTGAGCTGAATTGACTGTATTTGACAGTCCTAATTCTGTAGCTAAAACTGTGGGATGTATTTATCTAACCGACATGCCCCATACTAAGTTAATTAGGGTCCAACCTATAACCCCACCTGGAAAGTGTCAGTACTATGCCACTGGTAAAGACAACTGTTGTGGAGTCAGTCCTAATCTAGCGGGTGACCCCTAGGATCAGTCCTATATATTTAAATACGCTAACGGGTGATCCCTGAGTATAGCAGTCCTATCTAACTGGTGACATCTCGTACCTGTACTGGATACGTAGTTTTGGAAATTGGGGATTGCTTCTAGGGATCTTAGTCCAATCTAGCGGGTGAGTCCCCATCATTAGGCTCGCTCGGTGATGAATCCTACTTCCATCTGAAAAACACTGAACTGATTAACTGAACTAAGCTAATTAACTAAACTTAACTGATACTAGTGGTATTTTCTAGCAGAGCTAAACTAAATTTACTGAGTTTTGTTTATTGGCGGTATGTACTGAGTTCTAAGGACTGACTGAGAATACTGAAGTTACTGAGATTACTGAGCAACTGAAATTACTGAGATTTTTGAGATTTCCTGAGTCACATGACTGACTAAGTTCTATGGATCATAGCTTGACTGAGGATATAGTGAAAACATGACAAGGCTCTAGGCACACAACTAAATGTTCAGGTACAAGTACCCCTAGGACTCGATGAGAAGAAACTAACATAGCAGGGCTTACTTGAATAGATTACCAACAACACAATTCATAATTCATATATTGAAGCACTTCATCAAACATGCAATATGCATAAGTTTGTACATACATTGGGATTTCATGATATCATACTAGTTGGCCATTTTTCCTTCATTTAGGCATTTAATAATACACATGGTAGGCGTAGCACATGTAGACAACATTCTACAACAATTAATCATCATGGTTTATCTCTAATTTCATCCTCCTAGGGTTTATTTATATGTTCACATGAATATACATCTATACAAATCAATTCCATATAAAATTGATCACCCAACATGGATTTGAATTCAATTGATCATTCTTAACATAAACAAAACATACCCAACACGAAATTCATAAAGAAATACATAAAATTAAACTTAGAAAAGATATTCTTGGGCTTCATGGTCAAAAGGACTCCATATATGAACACTACGCATACCTTAGTCATGATTTTATGAGGATTTACAGTGAAACCTTCTTGAATTTGAATCCCAAATAGAAACACAGGCTTGTTCTTGAGAGAAACTTGAGAGAAACTAGTAAATTTTGGGTAAAGAATGGCTAAATCATTTGTTATTAGGTTTAAATAGGGGTAAGAAATTGACCCTTTTAACTCTTGGATGCATCTTTAATTTTAGACAAAATTTTCCAATTTTCATCCTTGGAGCGACGCGCCACTATCGCTCCAAGTCACTAGAAAGTGACAAATGAGAAATTGCAAGGTGGTGCGATACGGAGCTATCACGTTGCCACCTTCTCTGTGACTTGGAAGTTTGGCTCAATGTGCCACTATCACGGAGCAACACTGGAAATTGACAATTGCCATTTAAGCTATCTCTACAATGCGCTGAAGGCTTAGGTGATACACTGTCTCACTAAAAAGGCTCTAACTCTTCACCTGGGTATCATATTTGGGTAAATTTGGTATCGATGGAAAGCTTATTCGATTACCCACATGATAAAATGTGGAAATATTGAAAATACCACGTGTACAAAAGTGGATTAATCTATCAAAGAAAACTTCTAACATTCTTGGGATACTTTTCAAGCTAGGAAAAGTACGGGGTATTACATATACGAATATGAATATTCTTTGGTTCATGTAGATACATGCACTGAGGCCTTTCTAGATAGGGAGAAGCTGGTCTCAAATAGCCTATGGGTGCCTTTTTATATGACAGTTATGCTACACAGCCCAGGTTAAGGTTTTTGAAGTTCATGATAAGCCTTGTTACCTACCCAACATGTGATATTATAAATATTGGGATATGTACTTTATATAGTATTATGCATTGAATGTTGTACTGGTTTTAAACTTTTATCATGGTATTATTTTGTTCTTCTATACCTAAATTACTTGCTAGTCCTACAACCGCTAACTATCTCGAATGGTGTATCCCCACGCGATAAAGGAGATGGCCATACTTCAAGATCTCCTACTCAGAGACTTGGATTTGGGATCAAATAGAGTGAGCTTCCATACTATGGAAGGCTCTATTTCATGTTATGGTTTTCTTTACATATTGTCTACTTATTTAGACTTGGTTTTGTCTTTTTTGGGGGGCATGTCCCAGTTTTTATCGGCTTTTGGTTTTATAGAGGCTTTGTCCGACTAATATTAACTTGGGTGGTTTGGTTTATTTTTTAGTGACAAAAGAATTTTTGGTTACTAGTGGATAAGATCCATGTCTATAACTTTTGTTGGCTGGATAACTCTATCCACTGCATTAATAGATTGGACATGTGCGTTTCTCATAAATAGAATGACGAGACAGGAAAAAGGAAATATGGTGATTGATGTTGCCCAAAATACACCTCCTATTAGAAGTATAATATGGTCGATTGCAAATATAGTAACCATACCAGGTTAGGGTCGATCCCATAAGAAAGATGTAAACAATTGCTTGGCTTGATGCAATTCACCAGCAGTACAGCAAAGTAAATAAGGGGATTTCAGTACCAATTGTAAATAGTAAAAAATTCTTGAGTTGTAAACAAAAAAAGATGAATACCAGTCTTGTGTTTCCCCATACTTCTCAACTCCGTAAATTTCTCATGATCAACCCAACTATTCTATTGTTCTGCTTGTAAAGTCTACAAGATATGTATTATCGGCTACCTTATGGACGCAAAGATAAATATCACCCTTTATCAATTAAATCTCAAGGCATAGGCCTTGTTGCTCTGTGCTGCGACCTAAGTTCACTATCACCTTTTGGGATGAAGTGATTAGATGAGATGGCTGGGACTAAAATATGGAGGTGAATCCCAAATCACTGTTCTATTCTTCTTTTCCTAATCACAAACTCCCTTTTGGGGATGGATATGAATACAAGTTATCTCAAGATCCTATTGCTAATTGAGATTAATTAACATGAAGAAGATTAAGATACAAGAAAAAACCCTAGAACATATGCATATCACTCTTCCTTTACGTAGCTAATCCGCCAGGGTTCCTGCAATCCTGGTCAAGGAGTTTAGCCTTTTTTTTTAATGAAAGAAACCATGGTTATCAATAGAGAACACATATAATTAATTACAGACGAATAAACAAAATAAACTCCAAAGTCTTTAATTGAATAAAACACCAAAATTTGTAGTGCAATTGTAAGAGTATTGTAATATTTCGTAAAGGAGCATAAAAGAATGTAACCTATTAAAAGATAAAACCTAAGGTATTTATAGTATCCCAAAACAAAATTAAAATCCTAATAAAAATGGGAAAGGTAATGTTATGTCGGCAATCGGTACGACTCAGTCTTTATTCGTATCGGCATCATATAATTCATACCCTTCCTTCTTATATCCATTCTAGTGTCTGTCCTCCCAAGGATTCTACTTTTTATTTAGCATATGACTTCTTCTTACGAGTCATACCTAAGTGTAAGAATCATGTCCTTCACTCGTATCCACCTAGGATTTTTGTCTTTCTAAGCTTTTAATACTGGTTTGTGTATGATTTGACTATAGGAGTCATACTCAGAATCCGACTCGTATTCTTTTGGGACTTTACTCCTAGTTGTAGTTGTGGACACAGTTAACCTCACGATTACTATTTTACAATTCGTATTCTATCTTATGACTTGGCAAAAAAAGTCGTATCTTCTCCATACTTGGATTTTCATATTGGTTCTTGGTTTTATTGTGCATGCGATTCAGCATACGAGTCATATAGTATGTTTACGATTCAAAACCTGATCATATCTTAATTAGAATTGGTTTTTTTAGGTATTTTATTTTCTTTTCACTCCAACACCATTGTAGACCTATTTTACATGTAATATACACCAAAGTGCATCATATCTAACTAAATATCCTAAGTTCACGCCTAAAGTTGTGGTTTTAAGCATAAAAGGGTCGTGTTTCCACACGTCATGACCTGAGACTACCCCATAGTCGTAACACGGTGCTTGAAATCAAAAGTGATTCAAGCTAACCTATGACCTGACATACTATTGAGAAACTAATTTAAAATGTAAAATAAAACTTAATTTAAAAGTCTAATTAAAGGTAATACTGATACAGTTTACATCATGATACAAGTGAAGAAAGAAACACAAATTACATGAATGATTCTAATTGATATCTATGAAACCTCTACTATACTGACTATATATAGCAGGGACATTCCTCCAAATACTACTAATCAATACATATGGAAAATAAAAAATAAAGTACATGATCCATAACTCTCTGGAGTTCTTGAAATAGAACTCATCACCTGCTGGCTGAAAGCTGCAAACTGTTTGACCATTTTGGAAGAGCTACATATTGTACCTACATCATGAAAGATGTAGCAACAAAATCATATATGTGGTCAGTTTGTTGGAATGTATTGAGTATATGGAGACATGCAGTAAATCATGAAAATATTTCAAACATGCTGTAAAACTGACGATATAAGTTATTTGCTAAAATATACATTTGAAACATGATTATATGTGAAAACTATAAATCACAGAGAAATTATCAATCATGACCTAAAAATAATCCTGTAAGCTAGGAGGCAGTAGAAACATAAATGTTGTAAGCAATTCTCTTGTAAGGCTGAATATTCTGCAAAATTTATACTGAGGATGACGTATGAATACTAGGTCTAAAATTATGTGGTGGAAATTAACTTAACTCAAGGGTTTGAATTTACAAATATACTGAGCATAAATGAATAAACATACGAAACCAACATAACATGTACTAAGTAGATTTGATTAACAAAATGATTGATGTCTGTATGATGGAACAATTGAAATTTGAGAAAAGGGATAACTAATATCGGTATGTTGAGTAGGAGATATATGAATACTAATCATGTAAAACTGAACTATAATTAGTCTAAATAAATAGACTAATACTTTGTGGTACTGTGTATATGAGATAAGGACTAACTGAACAACATGAGATAACTGAGCATGAATACATGAAAAACTATAATATTTGGGAATGCAAGACCAAGAATAATCATATTTCTAAAATAATCTTTAAACTGAAAGACTAAAATCTGATAACTGAATAACAAGAATCTGTACACTTGGTCAAGAAAACCTAAACTAAAAATACACTGAATACTATATTGAGACTGTGGGAGCTATCATGTAACCGACATAAACCATGTGAGCTAGCATGGAGTCCAACATCTGACCCACGTTGAGGGGAGTTGTTCTATCCTTGCCATTAGAATAGAAGTTGAACTGACATGATCACTAAACTGATGTCCCAAAGGACTAAAGTGTCTCCCTCTACTGGCAGGCGCTCTTATGATATATGCGTCAACCCTCAACTGGCAGGAAGAAATATCAAATCTATGCTGGCTACATAGTTCTAGAACTCAGGAATTGCTACTAAGGGATACACCCTCTACTAGTAGGTGATCCCCCATCCCTGGGTTCGCTCGATGCTAAATCCTACTCCTGATTGAAAGACACAAAAATATTAACTAGTTCTTGCACTAATAACTGATAACTGCTAAGCTCAGGTCATGGTATTCTGAAATAATAGTGCATACAGATTATGAGGTAATTTCAAACATATAAACTGATAATTCTCAACATGATCATGGTGTTATGAATATGACATTAAAACCATGGTTTGATTGACTAGTTACTTGAAAAATGGAAATCATGTAAAACTTATAGGTTTTTCGGTGTTCATAACCCACCAACACTAAATGATCATTAAAACATAACATTTAAACTGAAAACTATAGTTTTGAATCCTGGTTCAACTAAAGATATAGGCATTTCATCAAACATGTGGAAAATATGAATATAAAACATGGGAATGCAACTAAAAAATCATAAGTTTAGGATCTATCATGGAATTCACTTGAATAAAGCATGGGAAACTTAAATTCATAGCATGAAGAATTCAAAATATTGCATGTGATTAGATATGGGCTAAATTGAAATAAAATAACCATGAAATCATAAAATTCAATCTTTCTTGAACATATAAAATATCATAATGATAGAAAATTCACTCTTTAATTGAAAAAAAAAGGGTTTTTGGGATCCATAGGTGAAAGGGATGCATGAATGAATATCCCACTTACATTAAGCCTTTAACTTTAGAGGAAAACACAATTCTTGATGCTTTCTTTAAAGTTCTTAAACTTTGGACACTTGGATTCTTGATTTGTTGGGGAAAAGGAATTGAATTTGTTCTTGGGGAAATGAGAGGCTTTTCTGGAGAGGAAAATTGGAGAAGAAGGGAAAATAATGTCCTAAAAGGTGCCGAAGTCGTGTTATGGATGGTTTGGTAGAGGGGGGGAAATCCCCAATTTCCCCTAAATTATTTAAATAGAAAAAACTGGGCATAACTACTTCACTGTGATGCGGTCTTATCGCGGTAGCTTACTGGCTCTGAAGAAAATGATTATAACTTTTCGCTTGGGTATCAGATTAAGGTAAAATTGCTATCATTGGAAACAAAATTAAATTATATACAATTTGGTGGGTATTAAGCTGAATAATTCAACATATATAAGAAGTTATAAAACGTTCAAAGTTGGCCCTTGTAGAATCAAATACAAAAATATGGCCGAATCAAAGGCTCTTAACTCAACTTTGTTTTAACTTATTCCTATGAACAGTTTTCACCTCATTAGTAATTAATACACTAGGATAAAGACCATGACACATGTGTTCAATTATAAATCAAGAACTAGATACAACACCTTCATCTTGACGCAGTCAGGATGCGATCGTGTGTAATGCCGCATCATAGGCCTATCGCGGTGGCCCACTAGTTATGTGATCCAAACATGCCCCAAACCTTGTCTAAAAACTCAGAAACTTCTTTGAGACACAATTCTTACATCCTTGAACATGAATTAACTCAAAACCTAAGTCTCGTAGTTGGGAAGACCAAAGTAAAAATATTCCAAGTTTATGGGTCTTGAAAATGGCTAAGTCCTCAACACTTAGTGAAAATTTCAAACCTTAAGGCCCTTAATCATACAACTAAGAGATGAATCAAGCCATGATTATTATGGGGTATTACAATATCTCCCATTTGGGAACCTTCATCCTCGAATAAGATTGGTTAGACTGAGAGTACTGTACTGAGGTAATTGGGATCATATACTGAACATGCAAGACTTGAAACATGAGTGCATAAATAATTTCGAGCGTAAACATGAACTAAACTAATTTTGTGAATACATGCAATGACATAAGAATGGTTATAAGGCAGAGATAGAAATGAGAGAGTCAACTTATGAGTAACCATTACCTCAGGGTGGGTCTAGTTTTGGGAAGAAAAGTTGAGAGGGTTAGGATATGAAAACTCGAGATATTACAACATCTCTCATTTGGGATCATTCGTCCCCCGAATGATATTGAATTGGCTGAAATACTAAGGAAAGACTGAGATGACACATAGGACACTTACAAGCTAAATTAGGACTAAATATCTGAATTTAAAACATGAAGCATGAACTGAACTGAATTCACAATTTACAGGGATTCAAAAAAATTACCTCTTTGAGTCACCAAAATCATGAAACTTCATATAGTAAGACTAGATAAAAAATGAAAATCATAGAAACTTATCTATCTGACTGCTAAAATGAATTGCTAGTTATACGAACTGAATTAAACTAGAATCTTTCACTCAACTAGAGTATTTCTTCAACACTCTTTGTAAAAAGTTCTAATAAAATTAGGGGTCAAAAAATCTTGGGTATGATCTGAGTAAGATATCTCTCAGTAGGGAATCTTAATATGGCTATAACTATGTAACATAGAACATAGGCCTATAAAACATAAGCTAGGATAGAATGACTAGGCCTTACTCAATGCAACTGCTAACTTTTAAACTTTGCCACATTTCTCAAGCATTCCATCAACTATGCTTTTCTTCTCAAATACTACTCTCATTTGATTCCACATATAATTCTTACATAGGCATTGATAAATCTATTAATTAAGTTTTAACTTAACTAAATTTTCACAAAATGAGCAAGCCTAGCTCGAAATAACAAAGTACAACAAATGACACCATAACGCTAGTCTGAACCATGAATTGAATACCCCATCTATTTTCACAACTTTCATCTCATGAATAATTCTTAGTACCACTTCAACAACTACATTAAACCTCTTACTAGGAAATTACTAACGTGCAATGCATTCATCTACTTATAAACAAACATGACATTAAAGCCTATCTTCATAACAACATATGAACTTCTGAACAAATGCCCATAAAAGCATGAATTCATTAAACTGATAAAAACTGAGAAAACACATAACATAATATAAATTTCACTAGTCATTAAGAGTGCACCATGAGTTATGGGAACTGAGCATACTATAACGCATGAGTACATGATTCATGAGTTGCATGACTTGAGTTTAGAGTTCATAAATTCTTGGAACATGGTTTGTACTACTGACTGAACAGGAACCCCTCATACTAGGAACTGGAAACATACATGATTCCATAGAAAGTGAATGAATATGAGTTGTGATCATGTAACTGACATGTAAGGCATGAGTATACATCGTGAGGACTGAAGTTCAAAATTTAAACTGAGATAAGAATTGGTCGAACATCATCCTCCCTTATTGATGTTCTATATCATACTGACTTCACTACTAGAATCAGAAAGCCTGACTTAGTTACTTGTTCTATCATCTCCCCATTTGGTTTAAGCCATCATTCTAAGTCTGTGGACTACTTTAAAATCTCTAAAGCTAACTTCAATCGCTTTAATCTAGAGTTTGAGATATAGCAATACGAATAAATAATAAACTCAACCTGAAATACTACACCTAAAAGCGTAAAAGCTGCTTCTAGTATTTCTTTTTGCGATATAACTTTTAGCTTGCTAAGCCCCCAATCGTCATTATATAATATCTTGGACACTTTAAAACTGAGAATCTTCATGAGTATCACCATACCCTAAGTTCACACCATTTACAGCTTTAACTCTTCTTTCTATTAGCTCAATCATCAACGATTTAAACTTAGATTCTAACACTTATCATGGATATCCCTACACCTTTAATGAACCATACTAACTTAATTCATATCCTACTAACATCATTTCTAAAACATGAGAATTACAATTACACTAATATACCTAATATCAACAATATATAATTTTAAATCAATAAACTTAAATTCTTGCATACACAATTTCAAGCCTACTGTTTCATCGTTCATACAACTAGCCCCATGAATACATCATCTGCTAAATCTAGATAAATACTATTCCCACTTTACTGTTGTTAAACTTGTTGGTCCATGCTTCTAACTCTAGATCATATTCTATCATACGATTTTGAGAATGGATTTGAGGCACATCTAACTTTGGCTTAGTGCATGATATTCCAAAATAAAAATGAACACTTTCAAAGTTTAGAACATAAAGGCACTGATAGGATACTTTTGAGGTTGCGTGCAATCCCATAACTGTCTGTGGGGACTATCTAAGAAAACTCTATCTGTAAGGATTTAAGCTTGGCTATTTATGTTAACTTAAGAATAAGGTAAAGTTGGCAGAATGAATTGACCTAAGAATCTTTATAAGCTTTGTAGAGAACACTTCTACCGCATGATTTGGGACATAAAAGAAGGGAAACTTTTCTTAAATTTCCTGTAGCCTCTCCAAGAAAAGTACAGACATCTTTGTATCATTTCATAAGACTCTTATAGATACGAATTCATAGACACCCTAGCACACTTCAAATTTGGGCTTTAATACAAAGTTTTCCACAACCCAAGACTACCCTCTAGTTGTAACATGGTTCTTGGAACCACAAGTGATCCCAAGCTAACCCATGAACTGGCATACCGTTGTGCAACTAATTTAATATGTAAAGCAAAACTTGATTTGCTGAGCGGAAGCATAATCATAAAAGGTCTGATTAAAGGTAATACTGATATTGTTTACATCATGATACAACTGAAAAAGGAAACTCAAATTAAATGACTGGCTAATTTTGACTGACATCTATGAAGCCTCTACTATACTGACTATAGATAGTTGGACATACCTCCAACTACTACTTATCAATACATATGGAAAATTAAAAATAAAGTATATGATCAACAATTATCTGGAGTTCTCGAAATAGGAGAACTCATTACCTGATGGCTAAAAGCGGCAAACTATTTGACCCTAGTGTAAGATCTGCATATAGTACCTACATTTTAAAGGATGTTGCCAGAAACACATATATGTGGTCATTACATTAGAATGTACTGAGTATATGGAGACATGCACAAAATCATGGAAATATTCCAAACATGTTGTAAAACTAGGGATATAATTTATTTGTTGAATTATACATTTGAAATATGACTATACATGAAAACTATAAATCGTAAGATGAAAACAATCCTGCAAGCTAGAAGGCAGTAGAAACATAAATTTTTTAAGCAATTCTTTTGTAAGGCTGAAATATGATTTAGAATTTGTACTAAGGATGATGTATAAATACCGGGTCTGAAACTATGTGGTGGAAACTAACGTAACTCAAGGGTCTAAATAAACAAATAAACTATGTATGAATAAATAAACATACAAAATCACCATAACATGTACTAAGTAGATTTGATTAACTAAATCACTGATATCTGTGAAATCGAGAACCTGAAATCTGAGAAAATGGATAACTGATATCGGTATGTTGAGTTGCAGAAATATGTATACTAATTATGTAAACTGAACCATACTTTGTTTGAATAACTAGACTGAAACTTTGGGGTAATATTCATATGAGATAAGGACTAACTAAACAACATGAGATAACTGAGCATGATTTTATAAAAAACTATAATATTTGAGAATGCAAAACCATGTATAAGCATATTTCTAAAATAATATTTAAATTGCAAGACTGAAATCTGATAACTAAATAACTGAGAATCTGTAAACTTGGTCAAGTAAACCTAAACGAAAAATTCTCTAAATACTGTACTGAGACTATGGAAGCTATAATGTAATAAACATAAACTATGTGAGCTAGAATGGAGTCCAACATCTGACCCATGTTGAGGAGAGTTGTTCTATCCTTGAAATTATAATAGACCCTGAACTGGTGATCAGAAAATTGATGTCACAAAGGACGAAAGAGTCACCCTCTACTGGCAGGTGCTCTTATGAGATATGTGTCAATCCTCAACTGCAAGGAAGAAATCTCAAACATAGGCTGGCTACATAGTTCTAAAACTCAGGAATTGCTACTAAGGGTAACACCCTCTACTGGTAGGTTAGCCCCCATACATGGTTTTGCTCGCTGGTAAATCCTACTCCCAACTATAAGACACAGAAATGCTAACTGGTGCATACACTGATAACTGATAAGCTCTGGTCATGATATTCTGAAAATAATAATGCATACAGATTCTGAGGTAATTACAAATAAATAAATTGATAATTCTAAATATGATCATGGCATTATGAATATGACATTAGAACCATGGTTTGACTGACTTATTACTTGAAAAATAGAAATCATGTAAAACACATAGGTTTTGGGTGTTCATAACCCACCAGCATTGAATGGTCATTAAAACATGACTTTTAAATAAAAAACTATTGTATTGAGTCATGGTTCAACTAAAGACATAGGCATTTAATCAAACATGGGGAAAAATGAATTCACAACATGGGAATGTTACTAAAAATCATAAGTTTAGGATCTATCATGGAATTCACCTGAATAAAGAATGGGAAACTTAAATTCATAGCCTGAGAAATTCAAAATCTTGTATGTGATTGGACATTGGATGAATTGAATTAAAATCACCATGAAAATATGAAATTCATTCCTTTTTGAACATATAAAATATCATAATGATAGAAAATTCACTTTTTAATTTAAGGAAAAGGGTTTTTGGGCTCCATAGGTGAAAGGGACCCATGAATGAATACCCCACATACATTAAGCCTTTAACTTGAGAGGATAACACAATTATCGATGCTTTCTATAAGGTTGTTGAACTTGGGAAACTTGGATTCTTGATTCCTTGGGGAAAAGGAATTGAATTTGTTCTTGGGAAAAGGAGAGGGTTTTCTATAGATAAAAATTTGAGAAGAAGGGCAAATAGTGACCTAAAAGATACCCCAAGTCATTTTATGGACGATTGGGTAGAGGAGGGAAAAGTCCCAATTTTTGATAAATTATTTATATTAAAAAAATGAATGCAACTACGCCACCGTGATGCGGTCTTATCGCAGTAGCTTACTAGTTTTGACGAAGATATTCATAACTTTTTGCTAGGGATTGAATTATGTCAAAATTGGTATCGTTGGAAAATAATTCAATTATCTACAATTTGGTAGGTAATAAGAGGAATAATTTTACATATATAAAAAGTTATACACATTCAAAGTTGACCCATGTAGAATCGAATACAAAAATTAGGCCAAATCAAAGGCCCTTAGCTCAACTTTGTTTTAAGTGATTCTTATGAACATTTTCACCTTATTTGCATTTAACAAATTGGGATAAAAACCATGACAAATGTATTTAATTATAAATCAAGAACTAGCATAGCACCTTCACCATGACGTAGTCAGAATGCGATTGAGACTACTGCTGCGTCGTAGGCCTATCGGTGGCCCACTAGTTTAGTGATCGAAACATGCCCCAGACCTTCTCTAAAAAATCCAAAACTTCCTCGAGATGCAATTCTTACATCCTTGAACATGAATTAACTCAAAAACAATCGTCTTGGGGTTGGGAAGACCAAAGTTAAAATCCTCGAAGTTTAGGGGTCTTGAAAATGGCTAATTCCCCAACACTTAGTTAAAATTTCAAGACTTAAGCCCCGTAAGCATACAACTAAGAGCTAAATCAAGCTAAGATTAGTATGGGGTATTACAATATCTCCTTCTTGAGAATATTCATCCTCGAATAAGATTGGTTAGACTGAGTGTACTGTTCTAAGGTAACTGATTTTATATACTAAACAAGCATGACTTGGAACATGAGTGTATAACTAATTCTAAGCATAATACATGTACTAAACAAATTTTGCAAATACGTGCAATGACATGAGAATGGGTATAAGGTGGACATAAAAGCGATAAAGTCAACTTATGAGTAACTATTACATCAGGGTGGATCTGGTTTTGTGAAGAAAAGTTGAGAGGTTTAGAATATAAAAACTGGGGATAGTACAATATCACCCCTTTGGGATCGTTTATCCCCTTAATGATACTGACTTGGCTGAAATACTAAGGAAAGTATGAGATGATGCACCGGATACTTATGAGTTGAATCATGTCTGAATATCTGAATATAAAACATGATGAATGAACTAAACTGAATTCAAAATTTACTTGGATGTGAGCAAATTACTTCTTGAAATGACAATAATTATGAAACTTCAGATAGTAAGACTAGATGGAAAATTAGAAAATCATAGGAAATTGTCTATCTAACTGCTAAATTGAATTTCTGGTTATACGAACTAAATTGTACTTAAATCTTACACTCAACTGGAGTATTTCTTCCACACTCTTTCTAAAAAGTTCTAATAACATTAGGGGACAATGGATCTTGGCCATGATCTGAGTAGGATATCTCAGTAAGGATCATAATATGACTATCACTCTGTAACATGGAACATAGGCCTACAAAACATAAAACATGATAGAATCACCAGGCCTTAGTCAATGCAACTGCTAACTTTTAAGCTTAGCCATACTTCTTAAGCACTCTAGCAACTATGCTTTTCCTCTGAAATACTAGGATCATTTGATTCCACATATAATTCTTACATGGGCATTGATAACTCAATTACTTAAGTTTGACCTAACTAAATTTTCTCACTATGATTAATCATAACTCGAAATCAGAAGGTACTACAAATGACACCATAACACTAGTCTGAACCATGAATTCAATACCCCATACATTTTCACAACTTTCATCGCATGAATAGTTGTTATTACCACTTCAACAACTACATTCAACCTCTTACTAGGAATTCACTATGTGTAATGCATTCATCCACTTATACACCAATATGACATTCAAGCCTATCTTCATAACCACATACAAACATCTAAAAAAATGCCCATAAAAGCCTGAATTCATTAAAGTGATTAAAACTGAGGAAACACATGACACAACCTAAATTTCACTAGTCATTAAGAGTGCACCATGAGTTATGGGAATTGTGCATACTATAAAGTATGAGTACATAAGGCATGAGCTGCATGACCTAAGTTTGGAGTTCATAAAATTCATGGAACAAGATTCGTGCGACTGGGTGAACTTGAACTCCTCATAGTAGGAACTTGAAGCATACACGATTCCATGAAAAATGCATAAATATGAGTTATGATCATGGAGATAACATGTAAGGCATGGGTATACATTGTGAGGACTGAAGTACAAGAATATAAACTGAGATAAGCATTGGTTGGAAATCTTTCTCCCTTACTAATGTTCTACAACATACTAGCATCACTACAAGAATCTGAGAGCTTGACTTGGTTACTTATTCTATCATCTCCCCCTTATCTTTAAGTTGTTATTCTAAGTTTATGGACCCCTTTAAAATCTATAAATAGAATTGCAATCACTTTACTCTAGAGTCTAAGATATAAAAATAAACATAAATAATAAACTAAACTTGAATTACTACACCTGAAAGTGGAAAAGCTATCGGTAGTATTTCCTTATGGGATACAAACCTTAACTTGTTATGCCCCCAATCGTTATCATATAATAGCTTGGACACTTACTAACTTAGAATCTTCATGAGTATCACCATACCTTGAGTTCACACTATCTAGATCTTTAATTCTTCTTTCTATTAGTTCAATCTTCATAGCTTCAAACTTAGATTCTAACCCATAACATGCATATCTCCAAACCATTAATGAACCATACTAAGTTCCTTCTTACCCTACTACCATCATATCTAAACCATGAGAATTACCATTACACCAATATACCCAACATCAACAACATCTAATTTTATATCAACAAACTTAAATTCTTGTATACACTATTTCAAGCCTACTATTTCACCTTTAATCAACTAGCCCCATGAATATACCATCTTCTTAATCTAGTTAAATACTATTCTTACTTTATTGTTGTTAAACTTCTAGGTTCATGATTCTTACTCTAGATCATATGCTATCATAGGATTTTGAGAAGGGATCTGAGACACATCCGACTTTGGTTAATGCACAATTTTCATGAATAAAAATGAAAACATTCAAAGTTTAGAACATAAGGGCACTGATGGGATACTTTTGAGCTTGCGTGCAATCCCATAATTATCTGAGGGGACAATCTGAGAAAACTCTACCGGTAATGATTTAAGCATGGCTATTTAAGTTTCCTCAAGAATAAAGCAAAGTTGGTGCAAATAAATTGACATGAGAATCTGCATAATATCCGTAGAGAACACTTCTACTGCACGATCTAAGTCATGAAATAAGAGAAACATTTCTTAAATTCCCTGTAGCTTCTTGAAGAAAAGTATAAACATCTTCATATTATTCCGCAAGACTCTTCTATACATGGCTTCATAAACACCCTAGGACACTTGAACTATGTACTCTGATACAAAGTATGTCACAACCCGAGACTACCCCTTAGTCATAACACTGTGCTTGGACTATAAGTGATCCCAAGCTAACCCATGAACTGACATACTGTTGTTAAACTAATTTAATATGTAAAACGAAACTTAATTTGCTAAGCGCAAGCATAATCATGAAAAGTATGATTAAAGGTAATACTGATTTAATTTACATCATATATAGTTGAAGAAGAAACTCAAATTAAATGACTGACTATGACTGAAATCTATTCAGTCTCTATTATACTGACTATTGATAGCTGAGACATACATAAAAAAAAGTACATGATCCATAACTATCAATAGTCCTCAAAATAGTAGAACTCATCACCTACTGGCTGAAAGCTGCAAACTGTCTGACACTGGTATATGATCTATATATGGTACCTACATTATGAAGGATGTAGCTATAAACACATATATGTGGCCCATACATCACAATGTTCTGAGTATATGGAGACATGCACAAAATCATACAAATATTTCAAACATGCTGTAAACTGAGGATATAAGTTATTTGCTAAAATATACATTTGAAACATGTACGTGAAAACTATAAATCATAGATAATTTATAAATCATGAGTTGAAAACAATACTGCTAGCTAGGAGGCGGTAGAAACATAAATTCTTTAAGAAATTCTCTTGTAAGTCAAAATATGATGCAAAAGCTGTACTAAGGATGATGTATGAATACTGGGAATGAAAATATATGGTGGAAACTGACTTAACTCAATGGTCTGATTATACAAATATTCTGAGCATTAATGGATAAACATACAAAACCAACATAAAAAGTTCTAAGTAGATCCGATTAACTGAATGACTGATGTCGATGTGATTGAACAACTGAAATCTGAGAAAAGCAATAACTAACACTGTTATGTTGAGTAGATATTTTTATACTGATCATGTAAAACTAAATTGTACTTAGTCTAAATAACTGGACTGAAACTATGGGGTACTATGCATATAAGATAAGGACTAACTGAACAACATAAAATAACTGAGCATGAATGCATAAAAAACTGTAATATCTGATAATGCAAGACCAAGCATAAGCATTTTTCTAAAATAATATTTAAACTAAACGTCCGAAATTTGATAACTGAATAAGTGAGAACTTACACTTGGTCAAGCAATCCAGAACTTAAAATACACTTAATACTGTACTGAGATTGTGGGAGCTGTCATGTAACCGACATAAACCATGTGAGATATCATGGATTACAACATCTAACCCATGTTAAGGAGTTTTATTCTATCCTTGCCATCGAAATAGACCCTAAGTAGGTGTGTTCACTAAAATGATGTCCCGAAGAACAAAAGAGCCACCCTCTACTGATAGGTGCTCTCATGAGATATGTGTTCACCCTTAAATGGAAGGAAAAAACCTCAAACCTATACTGGCTACATACTTCTAGAACTTAGGAATTTCTACTAAGGGTCACACCCTCTACTGCAAGGTAAGACCCCATACTGGGTTTGCTTGGTACTAAATCCTACTCCCGAATGAAAGAAACAAAAATAGTAATTATTACATGCATTAATAACTAATAACTGATAAGTTTGGATCATGGTATTCTTACAATAATAGTGCATACAGATTCTAAGGTAATTTAAAATATATAAAATTATAATTCTCAACATGATCATGGTGTTCTTAGTGTGACATTTAAACCATGGTCTGACTGACCTGTTACTTTAAAAATTATAATCATGTTCAACACAAAAGTATCGGGTGTTCATAACCCACCAACACTGAATGATCATTAAAACATGATATTTAAACTCAAAACTGTAGTATTGAATCATGGTTCAACGCAAGACATAGGCATTTCATCAAACATGGGAAAACATGAATTTAAAACGTGGGGAATTTCCACATATATAAAAACTTACACACATTTAAAGTTGACACTTGTAGAATCGAATACCAAAATTTGGCTGAATTAAAGGCTTTTGGCCCAACTTTGTTCTAAGTGGCTCTTGGCCCAACTTTGTTCTAAGTGATTCCGATGAACATTTTTTACCTCATAAGAACTTCACATACTAGGATAAGGATCATGATACATGCATATAATTATAAATCAAGAACTATATGCAACACCTTCACTACAATGCATTCAGCATGCGATCGGGACTAATGCCTAGTTGCAGGCCTATCGTGGTGACCCACTAGTTACGTGATCCAACCATGCCCTAAACCTTATCCGAAAAATTTGAAACTCTACAGAGACACACCTCTTACATCCCTATGCATGAATTAACCCAAAAACTAACATATCGATGCCTGGAAGATCAAAATGATAATCCTCAAAGTTTAGGGATCTTGAAAATGGCTGAGTCCCCAACACTAAGTCAGAATTTCAAGCCTTATATCCCTTAAGCATGCAACAAAGATCTGAATCGAGCTAAGATTACTACGGGGTATTACACCATGCCACATCAATGCCCTCAACTTAGACTTTTGCATGTCCTCAGGCAAACAAAACCAAATACTACTTTCTAGTATAGAGACGATGCTTAAACAGGAAGATCTCGAGCAACCCATGGCAACAATTTTGAATTCAAGTTATATCTTGTATCTCCCCGTCTAATTCTAACCTTCAAAACTCAAACTGCGTATAATAATTCAGCACATGTGGAAACATGACAAAATAAGATGATGGCATTACATTAGCAATAGACACTTGGGCGTAAGCACAAATTACATTCATAAAACAATCTAGCAATCTAGCAGCATAACCTATGTGCACTCACGGTCAAAGTAATCCCATTTACTCTTCATTTGGATACACCACTCTATTCAAGGGTATAACAAATAACTCTTTCACTCAGAAAAAAGTACCACCGGTATGCATAGAATACTATAGGCTTACCCTTATGCTCTTTTCCTAAGTTTCCAAATAGTTATAGTAAGTTCACTATAGGGCTTTATTCGACTTGTAAAGTAGGCTTAGGAGCTGGTATGATACATATGGATATATGAAGTGACTAAGACTCCTTGGCACTACACTAACTTTGGGGTCCATACTTAACTGATTTTCACTTTGTTTTCGTCCTTATTTCTCTATTTTTTAATTTATAAACGTATTTAGGTTAGGTGTGGTCTTCTAGTCTTTCTTTTTTTTCTTTTCTTTTTCTACCACACTCAACCATACTTTATATATCTTATTTTACCCTTCTTCATACCCATTTTACATCACGCACCCATATGATAGCCACCCTTAACTTAGGCAATTTGACACAAGTTCATTGCAATACAACTGGGAAGGTGATATATGTAACAAGAAAAATAAGCTATAAGGCTCAAAGATTAGGATCAAAGGATACCAATTCACATATGTAAGGTCAATTAGGCTAAAAGTGGACTAATATAAAAAATGGCCTATGATCCTTTCTCAACCTTACTATCCTAGACCTAGATAAAAGTAACGGGCAAGCTCTAGACTCCAACACACCAAGAATTTTGTATATCTCACTCATACTTGCACAAGGCTACATTGCTATGTACTAGTTATCCAACTATGCAACTTCTTTATCCCTAGCTGTTTTATCCCTAATCCTAATGCCATTTCCAGATTCGCAATTGCGTCACACAAATATACAAATCACATAGTCAAACACAAAACTTTCTTAGGGGTTAATTTTTCAACACAACATTCATTATAACATAAAATTCAGCATAACATCCAAAAGTCAATTCAGCATCATCAAAAAACTAAAACTAGAATTTTCATTACGAATGATTTTTTTTAAATCCTAAAAAATCACAATTTAAAATAGTCTGCTTCCATAGGCCCATTGATTGACTCTTTATCTCAGCTACCTGCATAGAACCTGTAAGTCATAACAGACTTTCAGGCTTAGTGACTTATACTTTTTAGCTATACCTAGATTTTTTGGAATAACCCTCACCTCTAACAAACTGTCCCTAGTGCTACAAAAATTAAAATAGAGTAAGGATAAAGGTCATACCTAAGTTCTCTAAGATACAACTCATACCTAGGCACTCAAGGTGCCGGCTCAACAATATCAGTTTATAGGCCCTTAGACTGGGTCCCACTCTCCTCAGTGATCATCCTATCAGCTATTAGTACTGAAGTAGTAATATTTGTGGGAATAGCACTGTCCTCCCAGCATCAACAAAAGGTGGTTTCAAACTACTAGCTCCAGCAGCTATCTCACGGACCCTGGTTTCCCGATTCTGCTCATCCTAAATACTATCTTGTCTAGCCTTTTTTTGGCTGCTCAACCTTCTTTCTTCTTTCTCTTTCTCCTTTGTATTTCTTTTTTAATTTCCTCAATTAGTGTAGCAGCTGGGTCTGCCCAATTATTAGGCACATAGATAGCAGAAATCACTTTCTCTATGATAGGCAAATTAACCACCGGTCTCTCATAAACTCCAAGACCATTTTCCTAATTTTTCCAACCATGGTTCTGATATTAGTAACATTGGGTATCTTTCCTCCACTAAACTATCGAGTGATCCTCAACTCAAAAGTATCTAGGTAAACTTGGACTCACTTATCCTACTCCCCAAACTTCTTATCGAGCCAATTTTTCACTCTTTCTTCCATATGAGTAACTTCTCATCAAGTGTGGCTAATTTGGTTATAACCTCGGTCTATGCATATTGGGCGATTATCATAATACCAAAAGGAATACTCTATGGCCTAGATGGCATAGAATATACTAATGTGGGGCACTAGAAGTGCTCATTACGTCTATATAGGAGACCTCACCCTATTCTCCTACCTCAGTAGACTCTGCTATAGTGGGAGTGCCATTCTGATCATTCTTGGGGAACAATCCTACAAAAATATCCGCTGCCTATTTCACTGATCTGGCCAATGTTTTGGATTCATCTCTAATCAGGCTAATATCAAATATCCTTTAAGCCTCAACCATCTCCTTAATCCAAGAGAGTTCCAGCACTTCTGCGGCCAAGAAAATTTATGTGATCATACATGGGTAGGCTGGTAATTTCTTTCAACCCCTAACTTCCTTATCCCTCAACTCTCAAGATAGGAACTCAATAATATCAAACTCATAACCGGCCTTAAAACCATCTATTATGGCTTCCTACATTGGGATCAGAACATCATCATATGTGGTTGGTCACAGAGAGTGTCGAGATAGTGTCTACCAAGCCTTTCCTTCAAAGTTGAGGGTACTCTTCTTTATCTGTTGTAAGATCGCCTAGGGCCTTCTATAACTCAGACTGCATTTATGCTATTTGAAGCAATATATTTCGCATTCAACCTAAAATTTCAATTTTATCTTCAGAGCACAATGTTCTCTTGGTTATCTTTTTCATCTCTTCCATTTTAAATTCCATCTCTACTATGATGATCGAAACCTAATATTCTAGTCTATACAAGAATCTCCCAATAGAGAATGGATAAATATCAACTCAAACTCCATGGATCAAGTGATAGGCTTACATATATTTGAAAACTGGACCTGGAATATTTCCTTTATAGCTCACCTTTGTATGCTACATAAAACTCATGAATAAGGACTTCACTATATCTTCTGGGCACTCTCATCATCCACTCAAACCCATATTGTCTGAAGCATTCTTTTAAACCATATAATTTTGACATCCTAGTAGTAGTCAGTCGATGCTCTAGATATAGTATTCTTTTTATCTTGCCACCCGAAAGTTTGATCAACCAACTGTTGAATGTCTCTTGCATACCGAGGTACCCCCATAATTCAACAATGGGCACTAGAGAAGTGGTAAGTGCTTGTTGTGGGTCCTGTAGAGCTATTGGTCTTACCCCATTCACATCTCCTACAATGTTAGCATGCTCAAAAAGTTTTCTTCTGAACTGGATTCCACTTCATCATTATTATCATCATTGGAATATGGCATTGTATTCGAGGAAGAAGTAGATTGACTTTTTCTCTTTGGGCCTCATAGAGGTAATTTTGATTCGTTGGGGACCACTCTTTCTCCTTTAACTTTCATAGATACCTTCTTCTTTTGTGCAATTTCCTTAGTGATGGTTTCTCCATACACCTCACCATTGCTACTGGATGATGTCTTGTACTCTGAATCACTTAATTTTTCACTAGAAGTTGGTTGTTATTTATTGTTATTCTTAGCAACTTGTTTGGATGAGGTGATATTCTTTGGAGGCATGGTTCCTATAAATTTATCCTCATTAGTAACTAAGTAAAGAAAAGCAAAAAAATCTAATGCTAAAGTTCAATGTTCTTGCTCTGATTCTTGTTTGAGTGGTGGGTACAGATCGTACCAAATGGGTACAACTCATATAACCAAGTCATGTCTTGCTCAGTGCATGACCCCTTATTCACTGTTTTGCTTACGAATCCTCTTAATTAGTTATACCGGTAAGGTACAATTCATTACCAAGAGTTATAGGTATATCAGAAACATTTATTCTAAGAGAAATCATCCTAGGTGGGTATGACTAAGAGAGTATGAGTCATATGGTCTAGATACGACTCGTATGTTCAAGTCGTAACCATTCTAAAACTTTAAATTAGTTAGACTTCCATGTTGTCAGTGGGTATAAATCCCATTACGACTCTCGTACCACTGCAACATAGAAGTCCAACTTTAATGTTTGACTCCAAAGCAATTTCCTAAAATACTCACTGCAAGTTTCACCTATATCCATTATTTTAGACCATAAAAAAATATCAAATCTATTTCAAGAGCCCTAGATATACCCTAATTTCAAATTTCTAACAAAAACACTTAAGCAGGTTACCAATAATTCAATATTTGAGTAATCTGCAAACCAAGTTCATAGTAACAAATTCCATTTATTTCAACTTAAAAATTACAGAAATATACATTGAAGAGCTTACTTATTGCTTGAAGAATCTTAGTTCTCAATTTCAAATACTATTTCTTCCCAAAATTTGAGTTTAAATCACAAAGAGTGAAGTATTTGAAGTTGTTGGTATCTTCATCAAGTTGAATATATGTTGATTTTGAGGATTAATGCTTGAAATTAGGGTAAAAATAATATGGATATGAGTTGGGTTAATCGGTTACCTGATCGGGTGTCCCTTTTTTCTATTTATTAAAGAGTTGGTCTAGGTCAACCCACGATCTAACTTGGTAAGCATGTGTAATGAGTCGTGTATACAACTCATACCCAGGCTTATGAGTTATTTTTTTCACTCGTACAGACTTGAAACTTTCCGTGTTCTGGACTAGGTATGACTTAGGGCGATGAGTCGTACCTTGAGTTAACAACTTGTTCTGAGAATTGTATCCATTCCAAAAACATTCACCTGATTATGATTTTGGTCCCAGGTTAATATGACTCTTACTTACTAGTCTTACCGTCTGGGTTGACTCGTAAACAGTCATATAACCCAAATATTTCAGCTTCTATGGATATTTTGTGAATTTCTTAGCCCTACACACTGAACAAACATGCTACCCTTAAATTAATTAAGTGCAAAAAACATGGGTTTCCTCCCATGTGAGGCTCGATATGATGTCGCAGCATGACTTGGATAAGTTGGATACTTAGATTGTACCACTTAACTGTGGGTTACCTCCCACATAGTGCTTGATTTAATATCCTGGCTCGACGCAATTGCCTTGACTATTCAATATTTATAGAGGTCAATATTAGCTATTTCTTACATGTCTTTTATATTTCCCAAGTAGTGGTTCACTCTTAGCTTGAATAAGGGCTCACCATCCCTCTTCAATTCCAAAGCACCATAGGGGTAGACTCTTATTACTATGAATGAACCATACCACCTCGAACTTAGCTTACCTGGAAACAAATGAAGCTTGGAATTATAGAGCAGTACTTGGTCACCCTTTTTGAGTACTCGCTTCATAATTTTATAGTCGTGATGCCACTTCTTCTTTTCATTGGAAAATGATGAACTTTAATATGCTCGAAGCTGAAATTTATCAAACTCATTGATGTTACTTAACCTTAACTTAGTTGCCTCCTTCCATTCTAGATTCAACTTCTTTAATGCCTATAGTTCCTTATACTCAAGCTCTATTGGTAAGTGGCAATCCTTGTCGTATACTAACTGATAAATTGAGGCACCTATGATGATTTTATAAGCTGTGCGGTAAGCCCATAATGCATCATCTAACTTTTTTTCCCAATCAATACTATTGGCATTCATAGTATTTACCAATATGGATTTAATTACTTTATTTGACACTTCAACTTGTCTGCTAATTTGCGGGTGATAGGGTGTTGCCACCTTATGTTTAACTCTATTTTTTCAAGCATACTCTTAAAAAGATGATTGCAGAAATATGAACCTCCATCACTAATAATAGCCCATGGCATGCCTAATTGAGAAAAGATGCTTTCTCAAAAATGCAGTGACACTGTGTGCTTCATTGTTAGGAAGTGCAATTACTTCTACCCACTTTCAAACATAGTCTACAACGAAAAGTATACACTTTATGCCAAATGAACTCATTAAAGGTCCCATAAAGCTTTGTATAGTAGGAGGCGTAGATCATCTATTGGGTCGTTTGAGGTTGGAAAGGTGGAAATATTTGTCCTGAACATGGTTAACTATGCCATAAAGAAGGTGAAGGTGATTTGATATAGAATTAAAACTTTTCAAAGTCACCAAAAGTCTTATACAGATGTGAGGCATGGAAAGTTAGAATTTAAGTTTGGGGATAGGGTGTTCTTGAAGGTATCTCCTATGAAAGGTGTGATACAATTCGCCTTAAGGAGGGTTGGTAATATTGCATATGAGTTGGAGTTGCCTTCTAGCTTGATCTCCATTAACACAGTGTTCAATATTTTGATGTTGAGAAAGTACATGGGTGGTTCTTAGATGGTTGTTCCTTTGGAGGAGGTGGGTATTTTAGACTCTCTATCTTATTAGGAGGTCTCGATTAAAATTTTAGATCAACATGTTTGTCAGTTGCAGACTAAGGATGTAGCTTTGGTAAAGGTCCTATGGAGGAACCCCAAGGTTAAAGACGCTACTTGGGAAGCCGATGAGGACATAAAGTCTAAGTATCCATTCCTACATACTATTCTATAAAATCATGCTTATGGTGTGTGTTATTCTTAATGTCTGTATTTTCTGTCTTTGTTAAAGGAAAATTGTAAATTCCTTAGTATTTTATTTTCTATCTTACAAATAAGAGTAGAGAAGTTTGAGGTTTAATCAAGCTAGTCAATGCCTTGTCCCATTGTTTGAGGATGAATGATCCAAGTGGGGAAGAATCAAAACCCCCCAAATTTTTCCCTTTGGAAATTTCTTTAGCTTAGAGATCACTGTCCTAGTTACGACTCATCATACAAGTAATATGGCGTATTGACAGGTCAAGTGATCTTATTCATAAGGTGTCTAGTAAAGGGTATTTAGATTTTCATCTTGGTTATGACTTAGGGACATGATTCGTAAGGACTCATGATGAGTCACTAGGATAAACCATAACAAAATCAATAAGTTTTTTGCTTGACTTTGCTCTTAGTACAAGTGGACACTAAGAGCCATGGGGATATTTTGTGACTCATTACGTAAATTTGTAGGTTGTCCAATGTCAAACCCATTTAAGGTCTATGATGTATACGACCTGACCTTATGAGTCACAAGGTTTTGTTATGAGTTGGGTGGTTGAGTTGTAAGGTTGACAGTGTATAGGGGTCTTTGTAATTTTCATGGTTACAACTCATGGTCATGAGTCGTAAGGAGTGATTAAGAGTCAATGGTTGGCTCATAGTCAAAGGTGGTACTTTTTTAGGTTTTAAGGTGAGGGCACTTTAGATATTTCCCACCTTAACCCTTTGGACCCCACAACTTAAAACTACTATTGGGACTTTATCTCACATCTTTCCCAATAAAATACTCCCAAAATTCTCTCTCAAACTTTCTATTGAAGTTAAGTGTAGGGTTATAAAGAAGGTCACCATCTAGGGTTCTAAGGGTGCTATCTCTTGCAAATTTCTTAGTACTTTAGGCATGTTACTCTTCCCTCATTGTCAATTTTGAAAAAACATGTTATTTAAAGCATTATTCATGGAACATTGATGTTCCATTTTGAACTATGGGTTGAGGGTTCTTAATGCAAATTGTTTAAATATTTTTTCATGGTATTTATGAAATTATTGAGCTTTAATTAATAATTGGTAAATTCCTTAGATTGCATGGGAATGGTAGATGGAAATAGGGGTACAATGGAATCCCCAAATTAAATATTTTGGTATGGAAATTGGTACTAAACTCAAGCCACTTATATAATTGATTTTGATTTATGCTTTTTCACTTGGCTCAACTTATTTCTTGAAACTAATGCATGGTATAAATGGTTAAATGGTTGAGTATGGTTTTGTAAACTTTGTGGGGTGCATGGAAATCTGGCAAGTGATTTTAGTAATATAGTCTGCGGGGTATATGGGAATCCCCTAAGTGTAGGCTAATGAAATTTCTTGCAAGCTATAGTCGGTATGATGATACAACTTTATAATACCTTAATAATTGACTCTTGGAATTGGTGGTATTGTTGTGTGTTAAATCTTTTAATTAGGCAATAATGGGGGTTGTGAAGCTAGCCGATGAAGGTGTGAGTCCGAAGGAGGGACACTAAAAACTCATGTTTTCTTATTTAAGAGTTGTTCTGATGACCATGTTCTTGTGAGGTACAAGGGAATCCCCCAAGCCTATATGTGTAAATCTGTATCATAGAGGGAAAAAGGTACAAGGAAATCCCTGGCCATCTGTGATATCTTCAATTCATGTGGGTACACGCACTGGGGCCTGTTCAGGGTGTAACATTGGACTAATGTAGCTCTTAGGTGGATTTATGATAATAAATCTACACAATTTGGGTTAAGGATTAAAATTGCATGCTAAACCTTGTTCCCTGTCCTAGAACGGTATATATGTATATATGTAATTGCATATGGTTATTTGCTTTCATTTGATTTGATTTTTAATTACTGGCATTATTTTATCTTTATCCTTAAGTTACATACTAGTGTTCACCCCGTTAACCGTTATCGAACTTTGTATCCCCACACAATGTAGGAACGAACCATACTTCCACTCCTTTTGCACTGTGACTTGGTGATTGGGGGATAACTTTTGAGTTAGACAAAATTGGTGAGCTTCCATACTCCGAATGGATTTCATTATGTCATCAGTATATCCTTTTTTATGGTTTCGTCTATAGTCAGGGCATGCCTCGACTATATATTCTTTTATTTTGATGGGAGGCTTTGTTGGAATACTATAGGCATGGGAGGTGTCGGTATTGGTATTTTCATTAGGAATATTATTCGTTGGTAATTTGATTGTGGATGCTTGGTTTTGGTTAAAGATTTATTTTAATTTCTTTAAATTCATAATATCTTATCTTATTATATGTCAAGAATTCATCTGACATAAGGTGTAGGGTTGTTAATGGTTATGGTATTGGGGGTAGTATCCAATCCTAGTTGGACTTGAGATAGCTGACACGACTAGGACCTGGTTTAGTTCATGTCAGTTTGAGGCATTGCATGGTAGGAGGTGTGTAGATCTCCTATTGGGTGGTTTGAGGTTTGTGAGGCAGAGATATTTGGCCCTGATGTGGTTTTCCAAGCAATTGAGAAAATAAAGTTAATTCAAGATAGGATTAACTCCACCTAGAGTCTCTAACGGTCCTATGCGTACGTAAGGTAGAGAGAGTTGGAGTTTGAGTTTAGAGATTGGGTGTTCTTGAAGATGTTTCCTATTAAGGGAGTAATGTGTTTTTGGAATAAGGGGACCCTCAGTCCCTGATATGCTGGCCCATACTTGGTTTTGAGAAGAGTTGGTATTATTGCATATGAATTGGATTTTCCTTCTAGCATGAGTTCCATTCATCGAGTGTTCCATCTGTCCATGTTACGGATGCATGAGTGGCCTTTGTTAGTTGTTCCCTTGGAGAATGTTAGCATTTTGGATTCATTGTCCTATTAGAAGTTCCCAGTGAGGATCTTAGATCAGAAAGTTCATTGGTTTTAGACAAAGGATTTGGCTTCGATAAAGGTTCTATGGCAGAACCAAAAGTCTGAGAAAGCTACTTGGGAAATCGAGGAGGACATGAAGTCTAAGTATCCATTCCTATCCCCGATTCTATAAATTCATGCATAAGGTATGTGTATTCTTAACATCTTTGTTTTCTGACTTTGTTAAAGGAAAAGTTTGTGAATTCTTTGATTTCTTTGTTTTCGAACTTTGTTAAACTAAAAATTTATTAATTCTTTGATTTCTTTGTTTTCTAACTTTTTTAAAGGGGAGTGTGGTTGTGTATCTATATAGAAATCATGATAATACGTGCATGACCCATCATTTGAGAACTAATGATCTTGGGGATGAGGGGAGACTAAAACTTCTCAGACTCTGGCACTTGAAAATTTTCTAAGTTTATAGCTCATTGCCTTGATTACTGCATGACCCTATAAGTCTTAGGGTGTCTTGATGGGCCATGTCACCCATTCGTAAGGTGTCTAGTTAATTTAGTTGAGTTTCTTTCATGGGTACGACTTAGGGACACGAGTCATAAAAACTCGTGATGAGTCGTAACAAAATTATGTAAGTTGTTGGATTGATTTTGCTCTTAGTACAAGTGGATCAATACAAGCCGTAAGGATTCGTTATAAGATAAGGAATCGTTATGAGTCATAAGGACTCATTACGAGCTGTAACGATCATCCGTAGGATGCCAAGTGTTCACCCTATTTAGTTCTTCTCTGGTTATCAGTAGGACCCTATGAGTCGTAGGGTTATGTTAAGGGTTGGTTGGTTGAGTCGTAAGGATAATAGTTCTGGGGATCCTAGATATTTTCGTGGTTACAACTCGTGGTGATGAGTCATAAGGTGATGTTATAAGTAGATGGATGACTCGTAACGAAGGATGATGCTTTTCCAACTATTAAGTTGAGGGTACTTTAGACATTTTCCTATTAAAACCCTTCAGACCTCACATCCATAAAACACTTTTATTGCATTCATTCAACACTGTAACAGATTAAACATTCTCTTTACTCTCTCTAAATCTGCTCAATCAAGTCATGCTAGGGTTTCACCAATTTGGTTATCTAAGAGTCCAGGGGTTGATTTTGCTCCGTAAATCATCGTGATTCAGGAATGTCACCCATCCCTCATTGTCAATTTTGTAAAAGCATGTTATTTAAAGTATTGTTCATGAGACATTGGCATGTTCTTTTAAAGCAAGGGTTGAGGATTTTGAATCTTTATTACTGAATAATGGTTTCCCACAGTTTAATTGTGATTTTCCATACTTTAATTATGGTTTTTGCACATGTGGGTGCATGAGAATGGTGATTTAAATAAGGGGTCAAGGTTAATCCCCAAATTGATGATTTTCCCTTTGTTTTGGCTTTGATAGTGGTATGATCTTAACCTATTTGTGAAATTGCTAATAATAATGAATTGTACTATGTTTTAATTGTTTGTTGAACTAATGCATTGGCATAAAATAATTAATGAATTGTCAATGGCTTTATGAAGGCCTTGATGGCCATAAATTTATTTAAATTTTATCCTTGGGGTTTGATTGGCTAAATGGGTTTGAGTCCCAAATGTTTAATTAATTTGATGTCTTTCTTTAAACTATGGGTTCAAGTCCTAGTTGATGAATTATTTTTATGCCATATTATACACTTTCAAGTGGGGTTGGTATGATGATACCAGTGGGTTGCCTATATGTAAAAATAGGTTAATAAATAGTGATGCATATTAAATGTTTTAAATTGGGCTTAAAAGCTGGATATGTAGCTAGGCCATGAAAGTGGGGGTCCTAAAGGACTAACACTAGAAATCGCGCTATTAGGTGTGGGTGTCTGAATGATCGAGAGGTCCGAGTCCCCCATATTGAATATATGGATAGGTCGTTTTAGTTCCCCATGTTTTATAAATTGGTGCTTAAGTCACCTTGATTATGTCGGGGGGTTCGAGTCCTCCATAATGTCATATACAGATATGGATATTCTCTGGTTCGTGCGACTAGACTTACTGGGGCCCTTCTAGTTAGGGAGGATCTGGTCCCATATACCCCGTGAGTGCTTTTTTATATGATGGTTATGCTACACAACCCAAGTTAAGGTTTTTGAAGGTCATAATAAGCTTTGTGACATACCTATCATGTGGTATTATGTATATTAGGATATGGACATTAAATGATATTATGCATTGAATGCTGTATTGATTTTAAACTGTTATGATGACATTATTTTGTTCTTCTATCCTTGAGTTACTTGCTAGCGCTGCAACCACTAACCGTTTCGAATGATATATCCCAACACAATGAAGGAACATTGTGGTTTGGATTTGGGATAAACTAGAGAGTCAAATTTAAGAGGTGAGCTTCATAAATTTGGAAGGATCTATTTCATATTGTGGTTTCCTTTACATATTTCTACTCACTTAGACTTAGTTTTGTCAATTGTGTGGGGCATGTCCCTATATTATATTGACTTTTGGTTTTATAGAGGTTTTGTTGGACTAATATAGACTGGGGTTATTTTGTTTATTGTTTGGTAACAAAAGGTTGTCTGTTTATTGGTGGTTGGTATAGACATACCATGAATTATCATAAATTTCATTTCATGTTATCTTGTTATATTTTTGGAATTCATCCAACATTTAGGATGTTGTGTTGGTTTAGTTAGGTGAAGGGATTGATCTCTGGTCCATATGGGATTTGAGATACCCGCCACAGCTAGCCCGTGGCTCAGGTAGTGACAATATCACTAGCTAGGGAACCCCTAACTACATTTTGAATTTCAAAACCCCAGGATAGAGCATTCGGGTTCCTCATGTCATCAATAGTCTCCATGTCTACAACCTAGTTGGTTGGATAACTCTATCCACCACAATAATAGTTGAGACGTGTATTTCTCATAAATAGAATGACAAGATAGGAAAAAGGAAATATGGTGATTGATGTCGCCCAAAATACACCACCTATTAGAAGTATAATGTGGTCGATTGCAAATATAATAACCATACAAGGTTGGGGTCGATCCCACAGGGAAAATATAAATAGTTGTTTGACTTGATGCAATTCACCATCAGTACATAATAGTAAATGGGGGGATTTCAGTATCAATTGCAAGTAGTAACCGATTTTTGAGTGCTTTTGAGTTGTAAATAATATGAGATGAACACTAGGATTGTGTTCCCCCTGACTTCTCAACACCATAAATTTCTCGTGATCAACCCAACTATTCTATTGTTCTGCATGCAAAGTCTACAAGATAGGTATTATCGACCGCCTTTTGGATAGAAAGATAAATTCCACCCTTTACCGGTTAAGTCACAAGGAATAGCCTTGTTTTTCCTTGCCGTGACCTCAGTTCACTATCACACTTTGGGATCAAGTGATTAGATGAGATTGCGGGGACTAAAATATGGAGGTGAATCCCAAATCACTGTCCTAATATTCTTTTCCTAATCACAAACTCCCTTGTGGGGATGGATGCGAATACAAGTTATATCAAGATCCTGTAGATAATTGAGATTAATTATCATGAAAAAGATAAAGATACAAGCAAAAACCCTAGACAAATGCATATCACACTTCCTCTACATAGCTAATCCACAGGGTTCCTACAAGCCTAGTCAATGAGATTAGCTGCTCATGTCTGTTCCAGAAACCATGGATATCAATGGAGAACACATATATTTAATTGCACATGAATAAGATGAATAAAATCCAAAGTCATTAAATGAATAAAACACCAAAATCTCTAGAGTAATTGTAAAGAGTATTGTAACATTTCTTAAAAAAATGTAAAAAAATGTAACCTAATAAAAGATAAACCCTAAGGTTTTTATAGTATCTCAAAATAAAATCAAAATCCTAATAAAAATAGGAAATCTAAAGTTATTTCAGCAATCGGTACGACTTGGCCTTTATTCGTATCGACATCATACGATTCGTGCCCTGCCTTCTTGTATCTATTCCAGTATCTGTCCTCCCAAGTATTCAACTTTTTGTTCAGCATATGACTTCCTCTTACGAGTCGTACCTGAGTGTAAGAATTATGTCCTTCACTTATATCCACCTGGGACTTTTGTCTTTCCAAGCTTTGAACATTGGTTTATGTATGATTTGACTATATGAGTCAAAATTAAAATTCCGACTCATATTCTTTTGGGAATTTTCTCATGGTTGTAGTTCTGGACAATATTAGGCTCACGACTGCTATTTTACGATTCGTATCCTAGCTTAGAACTTGGATACTAAAGTGGTATCTTCTCCATACTTGGCTTTACAGATTTGTTCTTGGTCCTATTGTGCATACGATTCGTATTGGATGTTTACGATTCAAGAGCTGACTCATATCTTAATCACAATTTATCTTTTTAGGTCTTTTCTTTTCATTCCAACACCACTATAGGCCTATTTTACATGAAATATACACTAAAGCACGTCATACCTAACAAAATATCATAAGTTCACACCTAAAGTTGTGGTTTTAAGCATAAAAGGGTCGTGTTTCCATATGTCATGAACCTAGAATACCCCCTAGACGTAACACAGTGCTTGGAGCCGCAAGTGATCCAAGGTAACCCATGAACTAGCATACTATTGAGAAACTGATTTGATATGTAAAATAAAACTTAATTTGCTTAGAGGAAGCACAATCATGAAAAGTCTAATTAAAGGTAATACTGATACAGTTTATATCATGATACAAGTGAAGATAAAAACTCAATTACATGATTGACTCTGATTGACATCTATGAAGCCTCTACTATACAAATTATAGATAGCTGGGACATACCTCCAGCTACCACTAATCTATACATATGGAAAATTAAAAATAAAGTACATGATCCACAACTATCTGGAGTTGTCGAAATAGGAGAACTCATCACTTACTGGTTGCGAGCTGCAATTGTCTGGCCTTGGTGTAACAGCTACATATGGAACCTACATTATGAAAGACGTATCCATAAACACATATATGTGGTCAGTACATTGCAATGTACTGAGTATATGGACACATACCTATAAAACTGAGGATATAAGTTATTTGTTGAAATATACATTTGAAACATAACTATACATGAAAAATATAAATCATAGAGAAGTTATCAATCATAAGCTAAAAACAATGTTGTAATATAGGAGGCGGTAGAAACATAAATGTTCTAAGCAACTCTCTTGTAAGGCTAAATATTCTATAAAAGTTGTACGGAGGATGACGTATAAATACTGGATCAAAAACTATGTGGTGGAAATTGAATTAACTCAAGGGTATGAATTTACAAATATACTGAGCATGAATGAATAAACATACAAAGCCAACATAACATGTGTAAAATAGATCTGATTAATTGAATGCCTGATGTTTGTGTGACCGAACAACCAAAATTTGAGAAAAGGGATAACTAGTATCGGCATGTTGAGTAGTGGATATATGAATACTAATCATGTAAAACTAAACTATACTTTGTCTGAATAACTAAACTGAAACTTTGGGGTACTGTGCATATCAGATAACTGAGAAGGAATACATGAACAACTATAATATTTGAGAATGCAAGACCAAGAATAAGCATATTTCTAAAATAATTTGTAAACTGAAAGACTGAAATCTAATAATTGAATAACTGAGAATCTGTACACTTGGTCAAGTACACCTAAACTAAAACTATACTAAATACTGTATTGAGACTGTGGGAGCTATCATGCAACTGACATAAACCATGTGAGCTAGCATTGGGTCTAATATCTGACCAACGTTGAGGAAAGTTGTTTTATCCTTGCCATTAGAATAGAACCTAAACTGGCGTGATCACTAAACTAATGTCCCAAAGGACTAAAGAGTAACCCTCTACTGGTAGGTGTCTCATGAGATATATGTCAACCCTCAAATGTCAGGTGAGCCCCCATCCTTGGGTTCACTGGGTGCTAAATCCTATGCCAAACTGAAAGACCTTGAAATACTAATTGGTGCATGCATTGATAACTGATAATTTATAAGCTTAGGCCATGGTATTCTAAAAATAATACTGCATATAGATTCTGAAGTAATTACAAACATATAAACTGTTAGTTCTCAACATGATCATAGTGTTATGAATATGACATTAAAACTATGGTTTGATTGACATGTTACTTGAAAAATGGAAATTATGTAAAACACATAGGTTTTGGGTGTTCATAACTCACCAACATTGAATGATCATTAAAACTTGACATTTAAACTCAAAACTATAGTATTGAATCATGGTTTAACTCAAAACATAGGTATTTCATCAAACATGGGGAAAACATGAACGTAAAACATGGAAATGTTACTAAAAATCATGAGCTTAGGATCTAGTATGGAATTCACTTGAATAAAGCATGAGAAACTTAAATTAATAGCATAAGGAATTCAAAATCTTGCATGTGATAAGACATGGGTGGAATTGAATTAAAATCACCATGAAAACATGAAATTCAATCTTTCTTGATCATATAAAATATCATAATGACAGAAAATTCACTCTTTAATTGATAGAAAATTGTTTTTGGGCTCCATGGGTGAAACGGACCCATGAATGAATACCCCACTAACATTAAGCCTTTAACTTGAGAGGAAATCATAATTATTGATGCTTTCTTAAAGGTTATTGAACTTGGGAGACTTGTATTCTTGATTCCTTAGGGAAAAGGAATTGAATTTGTTCTTGGGGAAAGGAGAGGGGTTTTTGGAGAGAAAAATTAGAGGAAAAGGGAAAATAATGACCTAAAAGATGCCCCAAGTCATGTTATGGACGATTGGGCAGAGGGGGGAAAAGCCCTAATTTCCCCTTAATTATTTAAATTAAAAAACTGGATTCAACTATGTCACCACGATGCGGTCTTATCGTGGTAGCTTACTGGTTCTGACAAAAATGATCATAAATTTTCACTTGGGTATTAGATTAAGGAGAATTACTATTGTTGGAAAGATAATTAAATTATATACAATTTGGTTGGTATTGAGCTGAATAATTTCATATATATAAAATGTTATACATGTTCAAAGTTGACCCTTGAAGAATCAAATACCAAAATTTGGTCGAATCAAAGGCTCTTAGCTCAACTTTGTTTTAAATGATTCCTATGAACATTTTTCACCTTATTAGCACTTAATACACTAGGATAAAGACTATGACACATGTATTAAATTATAAATCAAGAACTGGACACAATACCTTCACCGCAACGCAGTCAACATGTGATCGTGAGTAATGTTGCATCACAGGCCTAGTGTGGTGTCCCACTAGTTATGTGATCCAAATATGTCCCAAACCTTGTCTGAAAAATCTAAAACTTCATCGAGACACAATTCTTACATCCCTAAACATGAACTAACTCAAAAACTAACATCTCGGGGTCGGGAAGACCAAAGTAGAAATCTTCAAAGTTTAGGGGTCGTTAAAATGGCTAAGTCCACTACACTTACTGAAAATTTGAAACCTTAGGCCCCTTAAGCATGGAACTAAGAGATGGAGCCATGATTAGTATGGGGTATTACAATATCTCCCCCATGGGAATATTCATCCTCGAATGAGATTGGTTAGACTGAGTGTACTGTACTAAGGTAACTGAGATCATATGTTGAACATGAAGACTTGGAACATAAGTCCATAACTAATTCTTAGCATAATACATGAACTAAACTACTTTTGTGAATACATGCAATGACATGAGAATGGTTATAAGGCGAAGATAGAAACGAGAGAGTCAACTTATGAGTAACTGTTAGAGTCAACTTATGAGTAACTGTTACCTAAGGGTGGATCTGATTTTGTGAAGAAAAGTTGAGAGGTTTAGAACATGAAAACTTGAGATATTAAAACATCTCCCCTTGGGGATCATTCTTCCTCCGAATGATACTGGCTTTGCTGAAATACTAAGAAAAAACTGAGATAATTCTTAGAACGTTTATGAGATGAATCAGGACTGAATATCTAAATCTGAAACATGATGCATGAACTGAACTGAATTCACAATTTACATGGATGCGAAAAAATTATCTCTTTAAATCACCATAATCATGAAACTTCAGATTGTAAGACTAGATGGGTAAATGGAAAATCATAGGAACTTGTCTATCTGATGCTAAATTGAATTGCTAGTTATACAGACTAAATAAAGTAAAATCCTACACTCAACTAGAGTATTTCTTCAACGCTCTTTCTAAAAAGTTCTAATAACATTAGAGGGAAATGGATCTTGGGTATGATTTGAGTAGGATATCTCAGTAAGGAATTTTAATATGGCTATCACTCTGTAACATGGAATATAGGCCTATTAAATATAAGATATGATAGACTCACTAGGCCTTAGTCAATGCATTTACTAACTTTTAAACTTAGCCACACTTCTTAAGCACTTCATCAACTATGGATTACCTCTCAAATACTAGGCTCATTTAATTCCACATATAATTCTTACATGGGAATTGATAACTACATTACTCAAGTTTGAACTGAACTAAATTTTCTCACTATGATCAAGCCTAACTCGAAATCATAAGGTACAAAAAATGATACCATAACACTAGTCTGAACCATGAATTTAATACCCCATGCATTTTCATAACATTCATCTCATGAATAGTTCTTAGTACCACTTCAACAACTACATTTAACCTCTTATTAGTAATTCACTAATGTGCAATGCATTCATTAACTTATGCCCTAACATGACATTTAGTCCTATCTTCATAACCACATATGAACTTCTGAAAAAATGGCCAAAAAAGTATGAATTTATTAAACTGATCATTAAGAGTGCACCATGAGTTATGGGAACTGAGCATACTGTAAAGCATAAGTACATGAGTTATGAGTGTCATGATCAAATTTAAGAGTTCATAAATTCCTAGAACTTGATTCGTACTGCTGACTGAACTGGAACTCTTTGTACTAGGAGCTGGAAGTATACATGATTCCATAGAAAGTGCATGAATATCAATTATGATAATTGAACTGACATGTAAGGCATGAGAATATATCATGAGGATTGAAGTACAAAAATTTTAACTAAGATTAGAATTTGTTAGACATATTTCTCCCTGACTGATGTTCTGCAACATGCTGGCATCATTACTAGAATCTGAGAGCGTAACTTAGTTACTTGTTCTATCATCTCCCCCATATCTTTAAACCAGCATTCTAAGTCTATGCACCCCTTTAAAATCTCTAAACTTAACTGCAATCACTTTACTCTAGAGTCTGAGTTATACCAATACGCATAAATAATAAACTCAACTTAAAATATTACACCTAAAAGCGTAAGAGATACTGCTAGTATTTCCTTCTGGGATACAACTCTTAACTTGCTCTGCCTCCAATAGTCATCATATAATATCTTGGACACTTAATAACTTATAATCTTCATGAGTATCACCATACATTGAGTCACACCATCTCGAGCTTGAACTCTTCTTCTTATTAGCTCAATCATCAACGATTTAAACTTAGATTCTAACACTTAACATTGATATCCCTAAACCTTCAATGAACTATATAAACTTACTTCATAGCCTACTAATATTACATCTAAATTATGAGAATTATGATTACACAAACATACCCAACATCAACAACATATAATTTTGAATCAATAAACTTAAATTCTTGCATACACTATTTCAAGACTATTGTTTCACCTTTCATACAACTTGTCCCATGAATACATCATTTGCTAAATCTAGATAAATACTATTCCTACTTTACTACTGTTAAACTTTTTGGTTCATTTCAAAATCTAGATCATATTCTATCATAGGATTCTGAGAAGGGATTTGAGGCACATCTGACTTTGGCTTAGTGCACGATATTCATGAACAAAAATAAACACTTTGTAAGTTTAGAACATAAGGGCACTGATGGGATACTTTTGAGATTACGTGCAATCCAATAACTGTCTGTGGGGACTATTTGAGAAAACTCTATCTATAAGGATTTAAACTTGGCTATTTAAGTTGCCTCAAGAATAAGGCAAAGTTGGCATGAATAAATTGACATCAGAACCTGCATAAGCTCTGTAGAGAACACTTCTACTGCATGATTTGAGACATGAAATAAGGGAAACATTTCTTAAATGCCCTGTAGCCTCTTGAAGAAAAGTACAGACGTATTTGTCTCATTCCATAAGACTCTTCTATATATAGCTTTATAGACACCTTAGGACACTTTAACTTTATGCTCTAATACTAAGTTTGTCACAACGAAAGACTACCCCCTAGTCGTAACACGGTGCTTGGAACCACAAGTGATCCCAAGCTAACACATGATCTGGCATACTATTGTGCAACTGATTTAATATGTAAAGCAAAACATAATTTGATGAGTGGAACAATAATTATGTAAAGTCTGATTAAAGGTAATACTAATATAGTTTACATCATGATACAATTAAAGAAAGAAACTCAAATTGAACGACTGGCTGACTCTGACTGAAATCTATGAAGCCTCTAATATACTAACTATAGATAGTGGGACATACCTCCAAGTACCACTTATCAATACATATGGAAAATAAAAAATATGGTACATAATCCATAACTGTCTAGAGTTCTCAAAATAGGAGAACACATTACCTGCTAGCTAAAAGCTGCAAACTGTCTAACCCTGGCATAAGATCTGCATATGGTACCTACACTAAAAAGGATGTAGACACAAACACATATATTTGGTCAGTACATTTGAATGTACTGAGTATATGGAGACATGCACAAAATCATGGAAATAGTTCAAACATGTTATAAAACTGAGGATATAATTTATTTGCTGAAATATACTTTTGAAACATAGCTTTATGTAAAAACCATAATCATAGAGAATTTATAAATCATGAGTTGAAAACAATCCTGTAAGCTTGGAGGCAGTAGAAATATGAATTCTGTAAGAAATTCTCTCGTAAGGCTGAATGTAATGTAAAAGTTGTACTAAGGATGATGTATGAATACTGGGTCTAAAAATATTATGGAAACTGACTTGACTCAAAGGTCTGAAAATACAAATATACTAAGCATGAATGAATAAACTTACAAAACCAACATAACATGTTCTAAGTAGATCCGATTAACTAAATGATTGATGTTTGTGTAATCAAATAACTAAAGTCTGAGAAAAAGGATGACTAACACGGGTATGTTGAGTAGCGGATAAATGATTACTGATCTTGTAAAACTTAACTGTAAGTCTAAATAGTTGTACTGAAATTATGGGGTACTGTGCATATAACATAAGGACTAACTGAACAACATGAGATAAATAATAATGAATGCATGAAAAACTGTAATATTTTAGAATACAAGACCAAGCATAAACATATTTCTAAAATAATCTAAAAATTGATAGACTTAAATTTGATAACTGAATAACTAAGAACAGTACACTTGGTCAAGAAAACTTGAACTAAAAATCCCCTGAATAATGTACTGAGACTGTGGGAGCTATCATGTAGCCGACAAAAACTATGTGAGATATCATGGATTACAATGTCTAACCCATATTGAGGATGGTTATTCTATTCTTTCCATCAGAATAGACCCCGAACAGGCATGATCACTAAAATGATGTCTCGAAGGACTAAAGGGTTACATTCTACTGATAGGTTCTCTCATGAGATATGTGTTAACCCTTAAATGGCAGGAAGACATCTCAAACTTGGTAGGAAGAAATCTCAAACCTATGCTAGCTAAGTAGTTTTGGAACTCAAAAATTGCTACTAAGGGTCACACGCTCTACTGGCAGTTAATCCCCCATCCCTGGATTTTCTCGATGGTAAATCCTACACCAAACTAAAATACACTAAAATACTAACTTTTACATGCACTGATAACTAATAACTGATTAGCTCAGGTCATGGTATTCTAAAAATAATCGTGCATACAAATTCTAAGGTAATTACAAACATATAAACTGACAATTCTCAACATGATCACGGTGTTCATAATCCACCAACCCTGAATGATCATCAAAACATGACATCAAAACTATAGTATAGAATCACGGTTCAACTCAAGACATAGGCATTTCATCAAACATGGGGAAAACATGTATTTAAAACATGGGAATGTTACTAAAAATCATGAGTTTAGGATCTATCATGGAATTCACTTGAATAAAGAATGGGAAACTTAAATTCATAGCATGAGGAATTCAAAATCTTGCATGGGGGGAAGAATTGAATTAAAATCACCATGAAAACATGAAATTCAATCATTTTTGAACTTATAAAATATCATAATTATAGAAAATTCACTCTTTAATTGAAGGATAAGGGTTTTTGGGCTCCATGGGTGAAACGAACCCACAAATGAATTCCTCACATACCTTAAGCCTTTATCTTGAGAGAAAAACACAATTCTTGATGCTTTCTTGAAGGTTCTTGAACTTGGGAAACTCGGATTGTTGATTCACATATGTAAAAGGAACTGCATTTGTTCTTGAGGAAAGGAGAGGGTTTTCTTGAGAGGAAAATTAGAAAAGGGCAAAGAATGACCTAAAAGATGGCCCAAGTTGTGTTTTGGATGAATTAGTTGAAGGGGAAAAGACCCAATTGCCACTCAATTATATAAATCAAAATAACTAGATGCAACTACGTCACCATGATGCGGTCTTATCGTTGTAGCTTACTAGTTTTGATTAAAATTATCATAAATTTTTGCTTGGGTATCAGATTAAGGCGAAATTGGTATAGTTGGAAAGATAATTCAATTATCTAAAATTTGGTGGGTATTGAGCTGCAAAATTCCACACATATAAAAACTTAAACATGTTAAAAATTGACCCTTGTAGAATCGAATACCAAAATTTGGTCGAATAAAAGGTTCTTGGCCCAACTTTGTTCTAAGTGATTCCGATGAACATTTTTTGCATCATAAAAATGGCACACACTAGGATAAATATCATGAAACATGTACTCAATTATAAATCAAGAAGTGGAAAAAATACCTTCACTGTGATACGGTTAGCATACGATCGGGACTAATGCCGTGTAGCGGGCCTATTGTGGTGATCCACTGGTTTCGTGATCCAAACATGCCCCAAACCTTGTCCAAAAAATTTGAAACTCCTCTGAGACACACTTCTTACATCCCTAAAATTGAATTAACGTAAAAACTAACATATCAGGGTTAGGAAGACCAAAATGAAAATCCTTGAAGTTTAGGGGTCTTGAAAATGGCTAAGTCCCTAACACTTAGTGAATTTCAAGCCTTATGCCCCATAAGAATGCAACTACGATCTGAATTGAGATAAGATTAGTACAGGGTATTACACCATGCAACATCAACACCCTCAACTTAGACTTTTGTATGTCCTCAGGTAAACAAAACCAAATACTACTTTATGGGACAAAGACAATGCCTAAACAGGAAGATCTCAAGCAACCCATGACAGAGATTTTGAATTCAACTTAAATCTTGTTTCTCCCCTTCTAATTTTAACTTTTAAAACCCAAACTGCGTATAAAAATTAAGCATATGTGGAAAGATGAGGGAATCTAATGATGACATTACATTAGCAATAGACGCTTAGGCATAGACACAAATTAAATTTATTTAACTATCTAAGAACCTAGCAGTATAACCCAAATACACTCACGGTCAAAGTAATCCTATTCACTCTTTATTTAGATACACCACTCTATTCAAGTATAACGAATAACTCTCTCACTCATAAAGAATTATCATCGATGTGCACAGAATACTATATGCTTGCCCTTATAATCCTTTATAATGTTTTAAGTTAGTCACAGTAATCTCTCTATAGGACTTTATTCATCTTGTAAAGCAGGCTTAGGGGATGGTATGATACATAAGGATATATGAAGTGACTAAGACTACTTGTCACTACACTAACTTTGGGGTCCACACTTGACCAATTTTTCAATTTATTTCCCTTCTTATTTCTCCTTTTTTTATAGGGTGGGTGTGGTTTTCTAGTCTTTCTCTTTTTTTCTTTTCTTTTTCTACCACACTCAACCTTACTTTATTTTCTATTATTTTACCCTTCTTCATACCCATTTTACATCACGCACCCTATGATAACCACCCTCAACTTAGGCAGTTTGCCTGAGTTGAAGTGCATAATGTCCAAGGAGGACCAGGGCCAAAGTAAGTTCATTGCAATACAACTGGGAAAGTGATAGGTGTAAAGAAAAATAGGCTATAAGGATCAATGATTAGGATCAAAAGATACTAATTAACAAATGTAAGGTCAATTAGGCTAAAAATAGGCAAGTTATAGATCCAACTCATTGGGAACTTTGTATATCACATACACACTTGCACAGGGCTATATTGATAAGTACTAGTTATCTAACTATGAAACTGCTTTTTCCCTAGATATTCTATCCCTAATCTTAATGCCATTTCTATATTCTAAACCGTGTCAGACAAGTATACAAATCACTCAGTCAAACATAGAATTCAGAGGGGTTAATTTTTCTACACAATTTTTATTAAAACATAAAATTATGCATAACATCCAAAAGTCAAATCACCCTCATCAAAAACATTAAAATAGAATTTTCATTACAAATAAATTTTTTTTTTTCAAAATCCTCAAAAATCATAATTTAAAATAGTGTTTTTCCATAGGTGCACTGATTTACTCCCTATCTCAGCTGCTTGCATCCAACTTGCAAGTCATAACAAACTTTTAGGCTTAGTGACTTATTCTTTTTTGCTACACCTAAATTTTTTGGAATAACCCCTACCCCAACTAAAAATCATTGCATAGTCCCCAGTGCTACAAAAATTAAAGTAGAGTAAGGATAATGGTCATACCTAAATACCCAAGGTGCTGGCTCAACAATATCAGTTTATGGGCCTTCAGACAGTGTCCCACTCTCCTCAGCGATCATTCCATCAGCTACTAGTACTGAAGTAGCAAAATTTGGGGGCATAACACTATCCACCCAGCATCAACAATAGGTGGTTTTAAACCACCAACTTCAGCGGCCATCTCACAGACCCTGGTTTCCTGGTTTGACTTATCCTGAATACTCTCCTATCTGGCCTTCTTCCTGGCTGCTTGATCTTTTTTCTTCTTTCTCTTCTTCTCTTGTCTTTGTTATTTAGTTTCCCTATCGGTGCAGCAGTCGGGTCTGCCCAAATATTTGGGATATAGACAGTAGGAATCACTGTCTCTATGACAGGCTCATCAACCATAAGTCTCTCATAAAGCTCTGAGAATTTTTTTTTAATTTCTGCAACCTCGATTCATATATTAGTAACATTGGGCATCTTTCCTCCACTCAACTGTGGAGTGATCCTTGACTCAAAAGCATCTAGGCAATTTTGTACTCGCCTATCCTGCTCCTCAAACTTCCTATCGAGCTAATTTTTCACTCCTTCTTCCAAGTGAGATGCCTTCTCATCAAGTGTGGCTAATTTTTTTACAACCTTGATCCATGCAAATTAGGCGATCATAATAATACCAAAAGGCTTACCCCGTGGCCTAGGTAGCACAAACTATACTAATGCTGGAGCATTAGAAGTGCTGGATGCATCTGTATGGGATCCCTCTATCTGTACTCCTGCCTCAGTAGCCTCTGCTATAGCGGGAGTGTCATTTTGATCATTAAGGGGGAACAATCCTACAAAAATATCTGCTACTTCTCTTGCCGATTCGGCCAAAGGTTTGACTGTATCTCTAATCAGGCTAATGTCAAATGTCCTTCGAGCCTCGACCATCTCATTAATCCTAGAGAGTTCTAACACTCCCACAACTAAGTAATTTTGTGTGATCATACATTGGTAGGCTAGTAATGCCTTTTTACTCACAGCTGCTCTATCCCTCAACTCTTAAGATAGGAACTCAACAATATCAAACTCATAACTGAACATAAAACCATCTATCATGGCTTATCGGACCAAGCTCAGAACATTATCATATGTGGTTGGTCACAGCCTGTGTTGGGCTAGTGTCTACTAAGCTTTTCTCTTAAAGTTGAGCGTATCCTTTTTATTTGTTGTGAGATCACCCTAGGTCCTATTACAACTCAAACTAAATTTACACTATTTGAAGAAATACTCTTTGCAATCCACCTAAAATTTATCATTATATCTTCAGATCCCAAAGTCCTCTTTGTTATATTTCACATCTCATCCATTTTGAATTTAACCTCTACTGTGTTAACCAGATCTTGATATTCTGGTCCATACAAGAATCTCCTAAAAGAGCTAGGAGAAATATCAACTCAAACTCCATAGATCATAAGGGAAGTAGTAGGCTCACCTCCCTTCCATAACTGGCCTTGGGAATATTGCCTTTACAGATCACATTTGTATGCTGCATAAAACTCAAGAATAAGGACTTCACTATACCTTTGTCTCTGTCATCATCCACTCAAATGCATATTGTCTAAAGTATTTTTCAAAACCATATATATTTTGACATCGTAAAAGTAGTCAGTCGTCGCTCTGGATATAGTATTCTCTTTATCTTTCCACCAAAGAGTCTGATCAGCCCACTGTCAAATATCTTCTGCATATTGAGGTAGCCCGATCATTCAACAATAGGCACAATAGCAGTGGTAAGTGCTAGTAGTGGGTCCTATCAGGCTATCGATCTTAGCTAATTCACATTTCCTGTATTGTTACCATGCTTAAAATTTTTTCCTTCCGAACTAGATTAAAATTCATCATCATTATCGTCATCATTATTATCATTGGAATGTGGCATTGTATGTGGGGGAGAATTACATGGATTTTTTCTCTTTGGGCCCCATAGAGGTGATTCTGATTTATTGGGGAACACTCTCTTCCCTTTTGCGTTCTCAGTTGCGTTCCCCTTTTATACAATTTTTTTTGTGATGGTTTCTCCATACACTTCACCATTTCTAGTGGATGATTTCTTGTACTCTTCATCACTCAATTCCACACTAGCAGTTGGTTGTAATTTATTATTCTTCTTACAAACTTGTTTGGATGAGAAGATATTCTTTGAAGGCATGGTTCCTACAAAATTATCCTCGTTAGTAACTAAGTAAAGAAAAGAAAAAATCTAAAACTAAATTTTAATGTGCTTGCTCTAATTTGGGTTCGAGTGTTGTGCTTAGTCCACACCAACTGGGTATGACTAGTATAACCGAGTCGTATCTTCTTCAGTGCATGACCTCTTTTTCACTGGTTGTCTTACGACTACTTTTACTCAGTCGTACTGACAGGGTATGAATCATTACCCACAGTCATAAGCAAATCAAAAATATTTATTGAAACATAAATAATCCCAGGTGGGTACGACTAAGAGATTATGATATGACTTCTATGGTCAAGTCCTAACCGTTCTTGAACTTTAAATTCGGTAGACTTCCATTCTGCCAGTGGCCACAAATTGTATTACGACTTCCGTACCACTGCAACTTAGAAGTTCAACTTTAAAGTTTAACTTTAACTCCAAAGAAATTTCCTAAAATATCCAGTACAAGTTTTAGCTATATCCATCATTTTAGACCACACAAATATATCAAATCCATTTCCAAAACACTAGATCTACCCCAATTTCCAATTTCTAATAGAAAACACTTAAGCTATGTTACCAATAATTTAGTATTTGAGTAATCGACAAACTATGTTCATAGTAACAAACACCATTCATTTCAACTTAAAAATTACAGAAAAATACATTGAAGAGCTTACTTTGTGCTATAAGAATCTTAGTTCTCAACTTCAAACACTATTTCATCCTAAAATTCAAGTTTAAATCATAAAGAGTGAAAGATTTAAAGTTGTTGGTATCTTAATAAAGTTGAGTATATGTTTATTTTATGGATCAATCCTTGAAATTAGGGTAAAAATAATATGGGTATGAGTTGGGTGAATTAGGTGCCCGATCTGTGTCCCTTTTCCTTTTAATTGAATGGTTTGGACAGGTCAACCCATGATCTAACTTGGTAAGCATGGGTAATGAGTCATGTATATACTACTAATACCTAGGCTTATGGGTCATTTCTTTTACTTGTATAGACCTAGAACTTACCTGTATTCTTGACTAGGTATGACTCAGGGCGACGAGTCATACCTTGAGGGAACGACTCATTCTAAGAATCATATCCATTTAAAAAACATTCACCTGATTCTGATTTATGTCCCAGGTCAATATGATTCCTACTTATGAGTTGTACCATCTGGGTACGACTCATAAAGAGTCGTATAACCAAAATGTTTTAGCTTCTCTGGATATTTTGTACATTCTTTAGCCCCTCACACTGAACAAATATGTTACCATGTAAATGAATTAAGTGAAAGAAACTTGTGTTTCCTCCCTTGCAACCCTTGATATAACATCACAATATGACTTGGCTAAGTTGGATACTCAAATTTTACCACTTAGCCATGGGTTGCCTCACGTGGTTCTTGATTTAATATCACAGCTCAATGCAATTGCCTTGTCTACTAATTTTTTGTCAAGGTCAGTATTAGCGACATCTTTCATGTCTTTTATATTTCGCAAGTAGTGCTTCACTTTTTGACCATTTACATAGAATGAGGGCTCACCATCCATCTTTAATTCTAAATCACTATAAGGGTAGACTTGTATTTCTATGAATGGACCACACCACCTTGACCTTAGCTTACCTGGAAACAAATGAAGCTTGGAAATATAGAGTAGTACTTGGTCAACCTTTTTGAATACTCTCTTCTTAATTTTGTGGTTGTGATGTAATTTCATATTTTCCTTGTAAAGTTCTGAACTTTCACATGCTCGGAGCTAAAATTCATCCAACTCATTGATATTACTTAACCTTGACTTAGTTGCCCCCTTCCATTCTAGATTCAACTTCTTTAACGCCCATAGTGCCTTATGCTCAAGATCGATTAGTAAGTGGTAAGCCTTTTCATAAACCAACTGATAAGGTAAGGGCCTATGATTGTTTTATAAGTTATGTGGTAAGCCCATAATGCATCATCTAACTTTCTTGCCTAATTAGTCTTGTTGGCATGCAGCGTCTACACCAATATAGACTTAATTACACCATTTGACACTTCAAGTTATCTGCTATTCTATGGGTGATAGGGTGTTTCCACCCTATATTTAGCTCCATATTTTTCAAGAATACTCTTGAATAGATGATTACAGAACTGTGAACCTCCGTCACTAATAATACACCGTGGCATGCCAAACTGAGAAAAGATGCTCTTTTTAAAAAATGCGGTGACAATGTGTGCTTCATTTTTACGAAGCATAATTGCTTCCACCCACTTCGAAACATAGTTTATAGCCAAAAGTATATACTTTATGCCAAATGAACTCAAGAAAGGTCTCATAAAATCTATGCCCTATACATCAAACATTTCCAATTTTAAAGTAGGAGTCATAGATAGCTTTTGTCATCTATAAATCATACCTTGTCGTTGGCATTGATCACAAGAAGAAGCATAATCATAAGAATCTTTATATATTGTTGGCCAATAGTAGCCTTATCGAATAATTTTATAAGCTATTCGAGCCCCTCCATGATGGCCCCCAACTGGTGATGAGTGAAAAACGTCCAGTATGCTCATCATCACCACTCAGTATACACTTACAAATGATTCCATCAGCACAAATTTTAAATTAGTAAGGTTCATCTCAGAAAAATTTTCTTACCTCATGCATAAACTTCTTCCTTTGTTGATATGAAAGATCTTCTGGGAATAGATCACTGGCTAAGTAATTTGCATTGTGTGCAAACCATGGAATTAGATCTTAGGAAGTGGCCAATATCTATTTATCTAGAAAACTTTCACCTATTTCCAACCCATTAGCAACCTTATGCATAGCTTCCTTCTCTAAGCTAGATTTGTGATCTGCAACTTGATTTGTGGCTTTATTGTCCTTCACCTCAAAATCAAATTCTTACAATAACTATACCCACTAATAAGCCTAGTCTTTCTATTTTTTAGCCATTAGGTACCGCAATGCTACATGATCAGTGTTCATAATCACCTTTGTCCTAATGAAGTAAGATCTAAACTTTTTAAAGGATAAAAACCACTACTAATAACTTTTGCTCCATTACGGTATAGTTCTTTTGATTAGGATTTAGTGCCTTACTATTGTAGTAGATAGAATGAAGGATCTTTTATTTCTGTTGGCCTAGTACAGCCCCTAAAGCCACTCCACTAGCATCACACATAATCTCAAAAGAGGAGGACCAGTTGGGAGACACAATAATTGGGAAATTCACCTACTTCTCTTTTAGGCTTTCAAAAGCCTTCTAACATACATCATCAACTTTAAAATTTACCTCCTTCTCAAGAATTTTTCAAAATGGATTAGCAATATTTGAGAAATCCTTGATAAAGCACCAGTAAAAACTTGCATACCCTAGAAAACTTCAAATTCCCTTCACAGAAATTGGGTAAAGCAATTTTTCAATCACCTTAATCTTTGATTTATCAAACTCTAGACCTCTCTTTAAAATCTTGTGCTCAAGCACATTTCTTTATTTTACCATAAAATGACACTTTTCCTAATTAAGTACCAAGTTGCATTCTTAACACCTTTGTAGAGCCTTTGCGAAGTGAATTTACCACTCTGAGTGGTAATGACATGGCATTGATTATCATTTTTAGGGTTTACCACTATATTATTTTGCAGTGTTCTAGGTTGTCTCTCATTTATTGTGGCTGATAGATGACCAAATTATTGCTCTAATTGCTTGATTGTTGTAGCATATGACTCAACTTTCTGGTTAAATCCTTACAAATCAGCTTTGATATCCTTTAGCCAGTTTTTTTGACATGTTTTTCCTTTGACTAGCTTAGAATAAAGAGCCTCCATTCTAGACTCTATATCTTGAATACCTAGGGTAATATACTTTTCACTCTTCTCCTTGTAGTAATATTTGCGCCGTCAATCACTATCTTTGTCTCTACTCAAATCTCTATATCTATCATTATAATAGTTTCAACCTTGATTCCCTTTCCCTTGGGCTCAAATATCTACCAATCTATGATCAAGATACTTTGCTTGTTCTTTAGACTCGATATTGAATAGTTTGGAATTAGATCTGTATGTCACAACTATATTAATCTTCTCAGCACTTATTGATGCAAATTGTTTTGTAATCAATCCAATAGTTGTATGAAGTTGTGCAACCTCTTGTGCTACCATATCATTCACTGCTCCATAAGTATTTATTGCTTCAATAGCATATGTACCACCACCATGTACTGAATCTCCTGTATGCCATCCCCTATTGGTTATAGCAATGTAATCTAGCATTTTCTGTGTAACATTCCAACAAAGACGCATAAATTCTCCTCCTAAAATAGTATCCTCCATAGCTCTTGAACTTATATTTAGGGATCTATAGAATATTTCCGACAAGTTAGATCCTCTGGTTTTGCAATTTGGTACCATGTTCAGCTTCTTCTTGAATAAAAATCATGCCTCATACAAAAACTCTACAAGTAACTATCTAAAATTGTAAATCTCATCCTTTAACAGTAGCATCTGTATAGGAGGGAAGAATCTACTCAAAAACTAGTTCTTCAACTCATGCCAAGAAGTGATAGATCTTCTTAGAAGTTCCCCTAACCGTAGTGATATTTCTCCTGTTAAACAACATGGGAACAACCTTAATCTCAATACTTCCTGGTCAACCCCTAGAATAGTATAGATGTGCAGATCTTGAGAAAATTTGCAAGGTGCATGTTTGCATCATCTTTTGTTGCACCCAAATATACGCCCTTCCAATTTAATAATTGGATCATGGAACTAGTTATATCGAATTTCACATTAGGGCCCAAGACGGGAGGAACAATGGCTCCAGACTTAGTATGCTTAACATAACCCAAATCTTCATCATCCTCTTCATATAGGTCTAAGTGTTGATATTCAAGAATAAATAGAGCCATGTCTCTATAAATTCGATGATCAATGACCAATCTAGGCTTGACTAGTCCACTTTTCTGTAACACCCCCTCTGCAGCAAGTCTGGCCTCTTTAACTTCTCTAGGTTCTTGCTCTAACAATTGTGATGTCTATGAGTCTGCAATATTCCGTTGATCAATTTATTACTCAGATCAACTTCCCCGGCAAAGACGCTAAAATTTGATGTCACCCAAAATACACTTTCTATTAGAAGTATAATACAGTTGATTTCAAATATAATAACCCAACTTGGTTGGTATTGATCCCACAGGGAAAACATGAATAGTTTTTTGGCTTGATGTTATTCACGAGTAGTAGATAAAAGTAAATAGGGGAATTTCAGTATCAATTGCAAGTAGTAACCAATTTTTGTGTGCTTTTGAGTTGTAAACAATAAGAGAAGAACACTGGGATTATGTTCCCCCTGACTTATCAACTCAATAAATTTCTCGTGATCAACCCAACTGTTCTATTTTTCTACATGCAAAGTCTAGAAGATAGGTATTATCGGCCATCTTTTAGATGCAAAGATAAATCTTACACTTTACCAGTTAAGTCTCACGGTGTCGCCTTGTTGCTCCTTTTTGTGACCTCCACTCACTATCACTTTTTAGGATTAAGTGATTAGATGAGATGGGGGGGGGAAAAAGCTGGAGGTGAATCCCAAATCACTATCCTAATCTTCTTTTTCCAATCACAAACTCCCTTGTGGGGATGGATGTGAATATAAGCAATTTCAAGATCCTGTAGCTACTTGAGATTAACTATCATAAAGAATATTAACATATAAGAAAAAACCCTCGACCAGATGAATATCACTCTTCCCATACGTAGCTAATCCACTAAGGTTTCCACAACCCTAGTCAAAGAGATTAGCCGCTCATGTTTGTGCAAGAAACTATGGTTTTCAATGGAGAACACATCTAATTAATTACACACGAATAAGATGAATAAACTCCAAAGTCATTAATTGAATAAAACACTAAAATATCTAGAGTATTGTAATATTTCCAAAAGGAACATAAAAGAATGTAACCTCATAAAAGATAAACCCTAGGGTATTTATAGTATCTCAAAATAACATTAAAAGTGTGATAAAAATGGGAAAGGTAAATTTATGTCGGCAATCAATATGAATTGGTATTTATTCGTGTTGACATTATATGAGTCATATTCAGCCTTCTCGTATACGTTCTAGTGTTTGTAATCCTAATGCTTTAACTTTCTGTTCAGCATACAACTTCCTTTTACGAGTCATACCTAAGTGTTCGACTCGTGTTCTTCACTCGTATCCACCTGGGACTTTTTTCTTTCCAAGCTTTGAACAATTGTTTGTGTATGATTTTACTACGAGTCGTACTCAGACTTTCGACTCATATTCTTCTGGGACATTACTCCTAGTTGTAGTTCTGGACACTGTTAGGCTCACGACTGCTATTTTACAATTCATATCCTAGCTTGCGACTTGGATACTAGAGTTATATCTTATCCTTACTTAGATTTTTAGATTGATTCTTCATTTTGTTGTGTCTACAAGTCATATCAGATGTTTATAATTCAAGAGCAGACTTATATCCTGATCAGAATAGGTCTTTTAAGGTGTTTTATTTTCTTCTTATTCCAACACTATTGAGACCTATTTTACCTGCAATATACACCAAAGTGCATTATATCTAACATAATATCCTAAGTTCACACCTAAAGTCATGGTTTTAAGCATTGAAAGTCTTATATTTCCATGCCATATCAGTGATGAATTGTAGTATCATGACTGGAATCTCCTCCATGATAATCCATTAGATGTTCAACTCTAACCTTGAGATATGCATAGAAGCTAACCCTTTGTTCATTACAACGAAAATGTTATCATTCACTATGGGTAAAATATGATCCATTACCATCGAACACAAAGCCTTAGTAGGAAACTTAGGGTGTTCTTAAAGATCATTGCCACATTGACCCATGGGGCATTCTTACCAACTTTAACAATGTGGACTACTAGCCAACTAGAGTGTATCATCTTATCATCAATAGTCACCATTTTTACCTCTACATAGTATTCATCTATAAATTATATTCCTGAGTCTTATCTAAAGGCTTCAAAGTATCTCTCAACAAGGACCTTTAGATTAGATTAATAGAGATGTCAACCTCAGTATGCTAAACATTGATATTATTAATCCAAGGCTGCTTATTCATGTCTTCTTTTTGCTTAAAGGAGTGAACCTCTTCTATATTGATCAATACTTTGCATAAAATTCATGCACCAACACTAACACATAGTTTAATCCACCCTAATCATCCACCTAATTCGTACCCTTCAAATCCCTACATCAAATTTAGGGATTTCTATAGGGACTCAGGTAAAATATAGGACTTTTCCTAGATGCTTCTATTTTTTGCATTAGTTTGTGGGGGAACCCCTATTAATGTAGTAGTCTCTTTAGTTTGGGACCATACATTATCTCAGATCTATGCCCTTTTAAGTTGAGAAGTAGCAATAGTACCATCTGAGGATTTAGGATTGGACTTAACCTCTTCTTCCAAGGAACTTTTCTCATCTTCTTATGCACCCCCCATACTTTTGGGTGACCTACCTTTTCTCTTCAAACTAGGGAAGATTGGTTGTAGTGGCAGCTTTGATCAAGGCTATAGATATTATGGACTAGGCTTATCCCAAATCGTTATCCTTATTTTTCATAGTTTGAGGAGAATTTATTCTTAAATAGGCTAATGGAATAATCCACATTGGTCCTACCTAAGCTACTTGGCGCAATCTTTGAGGTTAAAGGTGTATATTTTGGTTCCTTTTTCTATGAGATTTCTTATTTTGTTTGATTTGTTAATTTTACCTATATAGAAGAAGGATAGCATTTTAAAAATTTGAAATAACTTGAGCAAATACATCAGATAACCCTTTCTATAATTTTGTAATAAAGGCACGATGTTGCCTTTCTATCATTGATAGGGTTACCAAATAATACTATGATAACATTACATTAGAAGAGTTATTCCTATGATTATGTTATAAGGGTATGATCATAACTTTTGATTGTAGGACTAGTCTCCATTTACTAAAGAGATTTCACATCAGACGACCACATACAATGATTGTAATAAGATAGAATGATCATAGGAAGTGTTCAGATGATGAAAACCTCTGTATTGGACTCTAATCCCTACAACAATCAAACCTATGATTGTAGGTTCAAACCATGATCCTAGGTTGTGTAATGGATTACATAGACACTTCAAAAATTTCAATATTTTTCCCTAACTTGAACCCTCATTGACCACAATCATGTCTAAAATACAGAAACTCAAGACTTTTCCATTCTTCTTACTTATTTAGAAACTTCTGGTGTCTTATTAATTGTATAATTTGAGAATGAGATTAGGGAGTGAAATTACAAATTTTTTCTTTTATCTATGTTCGATTAACACACACAAATGAGGGCATGCAGGAATAGTAGTGAATCTCATGAATTGAAAGAAGGAATTTTATAATTATACGTATTTTCTAATTTATATTTGAGAGTATGAGTCTGTATGATTAAATGATAAAATTGAGTCTTAGATACGGGGTTTAGGGTTTTAAATTTGAGTCCAGTTTTGTGAAACCATATTTTTATTAATCAGAAAGACCCAATAGATGACACAAACACATGATCATGGAATCAAACCACAATCATATCTTCATTTTGTCCCATGCTTGATGAAGAAAACTTGCCTGAGAACCTACAAAGCTTATGGATGATTGTGACATGTAACCACAATCATTCCTTACATTCATAGGTTCGATGCCAATTTTGATGACCTACAAAAGTGACATCAGACGATTAATACCATGGCCAAGATATCTAGGTGTGATTGTGATGAATAATCGTGAAATGTCACCAAAATTTCATCTTATAGGACTCCTATTGGATGACTAAACCCACAATTGTGGGATATTCTATAATTGAACAATCCTATCATAGGGTTCAGCACAATGTTAGTTCAATATCTCTATGATTCCCTGATTGTACTCCTTGGACGTCACACGATGCTTAAGACTACGAATAGCCAAAGCTAACCCATGATATCTTGTTAGTACTAAACTTCTAAAAATATAAAATTAAACATGAGTGAAGACTAAATTTTTTATATATAAAGTGAGTTCATAAAGATAGACAATTTTAACTAAAACATTATAATTCAATGTCTCTCAAATCTATAAAATACTAAAATAATATCTAGTTTGACTAGTCTTGACAAGCCTCTAAACTAATTGTTAGCCTTCTAAGTCTACCATTTTAATAATGACAGTCTAACGAATGAATCTTTGCAGGATAAAGGAATCAAGTAGGGAAGCCAGTTCTAGGAAAAGAACGGACATCAAATCATTATTTATGATCTAAACAAATCAATCAAGACTACTAATGATGGAAGAATAAAGGAAGCAAGTAGGAAAGACAGCTCAAGGAATGGAAGGACATCAAATCATTTGTAGAGGCATCCAATTGAATCAATCAAAATGAGAACAAATGTGATGAGAATCTTAGTCCCAAGAATTATAGCAAATCAAATAAATAATAACAAAATAAATGAAAGAAAAGATCTTAAAAAAACTTGGAAAAGAATCAATTACTACAATACCAAAAGGAAGAAATTATCATGGATATATCTCATATGGACATGAGAAAGCAGTATATGGACATATCACATGGCTACATTTTTCAAATCAAGGAGTCAATTCATATCCTTTATGAAGAAGAAATATCTTGGGTTTCCTTATAGAGAATTGCAACTGGAGCTTATAAGAGAAGAAGACTGAAGATAGACATGGGTTTCACAACTACAAGAAGAATATCAAAGTGTCTAAATCTTAGTATCACAAAGCTTTGCAACCTTTAGTTTGTAATTGTTGTATAAAGAGTTGGATCGAGTCAAATTTATAACACCAATTGAAGTTGTGTCACAAGATTCAAAGTACAAAATAAGTCTTCGAAACTTATTTCCCATTATTTTACTCAATCCCGACAATGAATGATATAAGGAAACTTTGAACCCAAGGGGAATAAATTTAGGCTTCACATTGGTGTTCTGAACCAGGATAAATTTTTTTGTCTTTACTTTATGTTTGAATATTTATTTTCTTAATTATTTAAAGTCTAATTTGTTCTGTGAATTATAATGATCTATAGGTGAGTCAACTGTGAGGAGCTAGTAGTCTACTCAAAGGATACTAGCTTCTCACGGAAAGTTTTCAATTCAAACCCTCTTGAATTTCAATTAGTGTCAAGTAGGTATCATAAACAGTTTTGCTTAATTGTAAGTGAGCAAAGATCAAATGAAAAATTATCAAATCCTAGTGCTTTTCTCCAGGATAGTCACTTCTCCACAAGATCACCATACTTTAATGGACAATATTACTCTTACTAGGAAAAGAGGTTGAGAATTATATCCAATCAAATGACTTTCAAGCCTAGGTTGTCATCAGGAAGGGTCCAAAGATAATTTTAGGACTTAAAAGAGAAGTCAAATAAAAAAGACAAAGAATCTAGTAGTACTGACTTAGAAGACCTTGAAAGCTTAAGGTCACCAAAGATCAACAAGAGGTAATCAAAACTAATGTATGTTCTATAAGTTTGATTCTTTATGCAGTAGTGGAGAAGAATATAACAATATATCAACTTGTGAGACTGCAAATGAAATGTGGGAAAAATTTGAGGTAATCTATGAAGGAACCACCAAAGTTAAAAAGTCAAAGATTACTGCCCTTGTCAATGAATATGAGCTATTCAAAATGTAAGAGAGTGAAAACATTGAAATAGTGCTTGCTAGATTTAGTAAGATCGTGTGTGAACTAAAATCACTAGGAATAATCTACCAACATCCTACAAGTCCAGAAGCTTGTTTGAAGTCTTTCGAAAATTCAGGTAACCAAAGCTGCTATTCTGGGAGATACAGATGTCCACAACATGAAATATGACAAACTATGACGTAATATCATTGTATATGGATAATATTATATCAATAGGTACCACAAGAAAGAAAAAAACCAGTGGCCTTCAATATTGTTCCGACTAAAGAAGAGTACATTTTGGATAATGCTAATAGCGAAGAAATGACCCTCATCAACACGGAGTAAGACAGATCATGAGATAGAGACAACAAATATCTCAAGGAGCCAAAAATAATGACTCCATTAGACATGATGTAAGACCCCGTAAGATCCTACATTATTTCACCTTACTATTATGTGTTAAAGGGGTCCAAGACATAGAAAATTTCACTGTGTTAAGGCTAGTCTTCTCGAAAGCCCCTTAAACTTTAAATATCTCATTTTTAACCTTTACGAACTTAGAAAGTTTGTTCGTAAGTTTATTCATGATTGGGGTTGTCGGTAGTTTATCTCGGGTGAGTTTTAGATTTTTTAGATGACATTTGAGACTTCTTTGGATGATCAAAATAGTGAGGCTCTGCGATACGGCTGGGATGCATTATATATCGCGTTGATGGGGAGAAATGCAGTGCGTCACATATCGCATTAACAGAGCAATGCAATGCATCATATTTTATGTCGGTTAGTCCAGTTTAGTTTAATGAGTTTGGATCCATGAGGGGTAATTGAGTCATTTCCCTCATACTTTCCCAGCCATAACATAGGATTTAGGGTCTCAAAAGTATTATTTGTCATCTTTTATACAAAATTCTCTCAAAAGAAAGAAATTTTCTCTCAATAACAAACCTTAGCATCTACAAAATTCAATCTTAAGATTTAAGAAATCACCAAGAACTTTTACTAATTAATTAATTAAGGTATGTGTGATAATCATCCATGGGTCCTTTTCACCCATCAAGTTTAAGAATCTATTTTCAAGTTTAAAATCATGATATTTACATGTTATTATGAGCTATCTTCATGACGTCATTATGAATTTTGATTACAAATTATGTTTCCCATATATTTTCATTTGAAATTATCCTTGTAACATTTGAATAATGATGTTCGCATGTTAAATCCTAAATCCATGGTTTTAGTATTTTGATTATTTTTTTTTTACATATTTTAACTATTCTTATGCTTAAGCCTATGAATTTCAAGTGTTTGATGAAATGCCTAAATGATTGGATTTTGAATAATGACTACTTATGATGTTTTTAAAGCTTCAGTATGTTCCTATTGTTATTGTTATCAAGTCTTGGGTTATGAATACCTAAAATTTAACTTGTTACCTGGTTTTCATTATCTATAGAATGATTTCAGTTATATGATAAGAAATATCATTTAGTCAGTTACTAGGGTCAGTTGTGAGTTCAATTAAGCTTAGTTCAGTCCAGTAATCAGTGTCTTTTAGTTTAGAGTAGAAAAAGTTAGAACCTAGTGAACATAGGGATGACATCTCCACGGTCAGTAGGCACGAGAAACTTATCTCCCCTGTTAGTAAGTAAGAGATGTTAGTAGCAGTCCCTAGGTTCTAGGCCTAAGAAACCGCCATAGACATTAAGCATGACACCCTCATCATTTGGGATATTAGATTAGATGATCCACATAGCCAATGTTAGTAGCCGTGGCACTGTACTGACACCTTTCTAACTGGGGTTACAGGTTAGACCCTGATAGTATATTAGGGCATGTTGGTAAGATCTAGCTCCCACAGTCTCAGTTTAGTATTTAGTACATAATTCTGTTCTGGTTTGCTTGACCATAGCATACAGTTACCTGTTATTTAGTGTCAATATTTTAGTACATTAGTTTACAAATCATATTAGAATCATGTTTAATGCTTGGTCATGCATTCTCAGATTTTACATATTTTATGCATTAATACTTAGTACCTCATGCTATTCAGTTAGTTATTATATCATACATATAATCCATGCATTTCAGCCTAACCTCATCTCATATACCAGTACATTCAAAGTACTGATCACATACTCGTTTCTTGCACTATACTGTCTTATATCATAGGTTTAGACACTAGGGTCTCGATCGTACTTGGATATACCAGTACATTAGACATAGTAGCAGTGGAGAGTCCTCATATATCGAGGCTATTTATGTTTATTTTAGTCTTTTAGCTCAGTAGTCAGTCGGATTAAGTTGGGGGCTTGTCCCATCAACTGCTTAGTTAGTAAGAGGCTTTTTAAACTATTTTAGTCAGTTAATCAGTTTATCAATTATCAATATCAGTCGTCTTAGCATTGTTTTTAGAAACTTTTAGAACATAATTTTAATTAAATGTTTTAGCATTTTAAACCTTATGGTGTTTTTAGTTAAATTCTGCACATGTAATTTTGTAATCTATTGTATTCAGTGCTCACAGTAGGTACCAACTCATGGGTTAGATTGTGGTCTCTCAGGACTTTAAGTATTGTGTGACATCCAGGGTAAATTTTTGAGGCATTACAAACTTGGTATTAGAGCCTAAGGTTTTAAAGTGTACTACGGAGTCTGAAAGCCATGTTGAGTAGAGTCTTATGCATGAGTGTAAAGCGCGCCACACTTATTGACTGGAGGCTACAAGGTATTTTAGGAAAATTTCCTTTCGTTCAGTATTTATGTCGTGCGAATAAGCATGAGCTCTATTTAAAATCTCTTTCTAATTTGATCTTCCTTTCATTTATAGAACATGCCTCCTAGAAAGACTAAAAAAAATAAGAAATTGGAATCTGCTCGTACCTCTGCCTATTCAGGAAGATCTCTTCAATAAGAATATCTCTCATACTGAGTTTAGAGCTGTATTCACTACTCTGGCTTACTCTATACAAGCGTAGAATAATCAGCAGGAGTCTATCCCAACTAATCTAGTGGCTAATTTAGATGCAACTAGGATTTGAGACTTCGGTCGAATGATTCCCCCTCAGTTTTTAAGATACACGTTAGATAAGGATCTACAAGAGTTTCTTAACATGGTATAAAAAGTAATAGACATTATGGGCATGACTTCTAGTGTGAGGGCAGAGTTAGGTTTTACCAGTTGTAGGATGCAGCTCACACCTAGTACAAGAAGTGGAAGGGGGATAGCGACATAAATCCAGGGACTGTAGAATGTGAAGAGTTTGCTAGAGATCTTTTAGACAAAGTCTTCCCTTTGGAGTTGGGGAAAGCTAAGGTGCTGGATATTATTAATTTAAAGTAGGGTAATATGAGTGAAAGGAGTATTTGCTTAAGTTACTTAGTTGGCGAAGTATGCTCCTCATATGTTGTCTAATAACAGGTCTAGAATCAGTAAGTTTGTCTCTGGTATATTTGATAGTGTAGGAGAAAAATATTGATTAAAGAGATTGACTTGTCTAGGAATATGGTCCATTCTCAAAAGATTGATTATGAGAAGGTTAAGGAGAAAGAAAGAGAGAATAGAAGGGATAGGACATGTAGTTTCAACTTTGATCATCCAATTCCGTCAGAAATCTTTTGCCCCAGCTCCGTCAGAATTCTTCTGCTCCAGCTCTGTCAAAAATCTTCTGCCCCAGCTTTGTCTTCATCTTGTTCTCTGGTGACAAGGTTTATAAATGATAGTCAGGATAGGGCTCTGGGCTCTAAGACTCAGGGTAGTATGCTAGACTAATCAACTTTGTCAGAAATACGGTAGAAATCATCAAGGTATGTGTAGGGCTAGAACAGATATGTGTTTTGGATGTGTCAATCCAGGCCATAAGATAAAGAAGTGTCCAACAAGTATGTGGAAAGGTAACAATGATTGCTAGCCAGGTCAGGCTAACTCTTCTACAGCATCAATAGGTCTTCTAACTTAGCAGGGCACCATTTCTAGTGCCACCAGTAGTCAACACTAGAATAGATTATATTCCCTTCAGTGCTTTCTTGATCAGGAAAGTTCTCCTGATGTGGTTATGGGTACGTTACAGATCTTTCATTGACATGTTTATGCTTTGTTAGATCCCAGGGCTTTATTTTCTTTTGTAACCCCTTATGGAGCTTTCAAGTTTGGAATCAATCCCAAAACCTTAGCAGAACCCTTCTTAGTGTCTATCCCAGTAGGTGTTTCTATTATAGCTAGGTAGGTTTATAGGAATTTTCCAATCACAATATGCTAGAAAGTTACTTCAGTTGATCTTGTAGAGTTAGAGATAACTGATTTTGATGTCATTCTCGTCATGGATTGTCTCTACTCATGTTATGCTTCAGTTGACTGTAGAAACAGTGCCATTTAGTTTTATTTTCTAGATGAACAAGTTATTAAATGGAAGGGTAGTACTTCAATGCTCAGGTGTCATCTTGTTTAGTACCTTAGAGTGAGAAAAATGATATCTAAGGGGTGTGTTTACCATCATGTTTGAGTTAAATACTCAAATTTTGAAACTCCCAATCTTGAGTCATTTTTAGAAGTGAGGTAATTTCCAGATGTGTTCCCTTAATATCTTCTCGGATTTCCTCCCAAAAGGGAAATTAACTTTGGAATAGACCTTCTTTTAGATATCCAGCCTATCTCTATTGCAACATATAAAATGTGTCTAGTCAAGCTTATAAAATTGAAAGAACATCTAAAATATCTCCTAAATAAGGTATTCTTCAAGCCTACTGTTTCCTCATGGGGCACTCTAGTCCTCTTTGTACTAAAAAAATAGTTTTCGTAGAATGTGCAATAATTACCATTAGTTAAACAAAGTCACCATCAAGAATAAGTACCTACTCCACATAATTGATGACTTGTTTGACCAACTTTAGGGTGCCAATTACTTCTCCAAGATAGACCTCAGATCTGGCTATCATCAGCTCAGATTTAGAGAGTGTGACATTCTAAAAATAGCTTTCCAAACCCGATATGGTCATTTTGAATTTCTAGTCATGTCCTTTGGACTAAAGAATCCCCTAACAACTTTCATGGACTTTATGAACCAAGTGGTCAAGCAGTCAAGGACATGTTCATCATATTTTTCATTGATGATATTCTTGTCTAATCCTGTTGTGAAAATGATAATGCAGACCACCTCAGAATTGTATTGCACACTCTGAGAGCCTATCAGATGTTCACTAAATTCAGTAAGTGTAAATTTTGGCTAAGATTAGTAGCTTTTCTTTGCCATATTGTTTCCGGTCATGGCATTATATCTGACCCTCAAAATAACCAAAAAGTAAGAAATTGACCTAGACCTATCTCTTCATTAGATATCAAGAGTTTGTTTTGGTTTTGCTTGTTATTGCTAATAGTTTGTTGAAGGGTTTTTGTCAATTGTGTCCCCAATATCCAGATTTTCCTAGAACAAAGTCAAGTTTCAGTGGTCAGACTCTTGTGAGAAGATTTTTTAGGAGTTAAAGACTCAACTCACCTTTGCCTCAGTTTTAACATTGATAATTGATTTAGATGGGTTTGTTATTTACAGTGATGCTTCTAGAGTTGGTCTTGGTTATGTGTTGATGCAGAAAGGTAAGTTCATAGCTTACTCCTCTAGATAGCTTAATCCCTATGAAAAAAATTATCCTACCAATGATCTAGAGTTAGCAGATCTTGTGTTTGGCTTGAAAATTTTGAGGAACTATCTCTATGGGGTTCATGTTGATGTGTTCATGGATCCCAAAAGATTGCAGTGTGTATTTTTGTAGAAAGATCTAAATCTTTATCAGATAAGGTGGTAGAAATTATTAAAAAACTATGATATGAGTGTTTTGTATCACCCAGGCAAGGCTAATGTAGTGGCAGATGCCCTTAATAGATTGTCTATGGGTAGTATTACTTATGTTGAGGATAATAAGAAAAAGTTAGTCCGGGAAGTTCATCAGCTTTCTAGACTACGTGTTCATTTGGTTGATTTAACTGAGGGTAATGTATGGGTTTAGAATATTTTGGAATTTTTTTAGTTGCCAAAGTAAAAGAAAAGAAAGATAGGGATCCCAAACTAGATAAGTTGAAAGAGTCAGTCAGAGATCAGAAAGTAGAGGTTTTCTCTCAATAGAGAGATGGTGTGTTGCGATGTCAGGATAGGTTATGTGTGCCGTGAGTTAATGGGTTGAGGAAGAGAATCCTTATAGAAGTGTATGGTACACATTACTCTATTCACCCAAGGGCCACTAAGATATACCATGATTTGTAGGAGATCTATTGGTGATGTGGTATGAAAAAGGGATATTGCAGAGTTTATAGACAAGTGTTGTAATCATCAGTAGGTTAAGGTTTAGCACCACAGGCCTAGTGGCACTATGCAGGAGTTCATCGTCCCTACTTGGAAGTGGGGAAAACGAGAACATGGATTATGTAATAGAATTGCCCCATTTGCATCCTCATCATGACTCAATTTGGGTTATTGTAAACAGAATAACCAAATAAGCTCATTTCTTGCCAGTGTATACTTCTTATTCAGCTGAGGACTATGCTAAACTTTATCTTAGAGAGTTGGTTAGTTTATATAGAGTCCCATTGTCTATTATCTCAGATAGAGGTACTCAATTGACCTCTCACTTTTGGAAGGCATTTCAGAAGGGTCTTGTACCCAAGTTTATCTCAGTACAACTTTTTTACCTCAGATAGATAGTCAGGTAGAGAGGACTATTCAGACCTTAAGGACATCTTGAGAGCATTTTTTATTGACTGTAAGGGTATTTAGGATGATCACTTGTCTTTGATCGAGTTTGACTAAAATAATAGCTATCATTCAAGTATTCAGGTAGATCTATTTGAGGCCCTCTATGAGAGGAGATATAGATCTCCTATTGGTGTTTTTAAGGTGGGTGAGACTGCATTGGTAGGGCCTGATTTAGTGTTTGATGAATTAGAAGGGAGAGGCTTAGGACAGCTCAAAGCCATCAGAAATCCTATGTAAATGTGAGAAGAAGAGTTCTTGAATTTTAGGTTAGAAACACAGTCTATTTGAAAATCTCTTCCATGAAGCGAGCGAAGTGATTTGGAAAGAAGGGGAAACTTAGTCCCTAATATGTTGGCCCTTACAGGATCTTGTGTTGTTATGGAAAAGTAGCGTATGAGCTTGAGTTGCCCAGAGATTTAGCATCCGTTCACACAGTATTCCATGCTTCTTTATTAAAGAAGTGTATTGGTGATCTAATTGTAGTTGTTCCTTTATAAAGTACAGATGTTCCGGATAGTCTTTCTTACAAAGAAATCCTAGTTGAGATCCTAGATCATCAGATTCAAAGACTAAGGAACAAAGAAGTTTGTTGGGTCAAAGTTCTTTGGCGGAACTAGTCAATTGAGGGAGCCATTTAGGAAGCAGAAGAAGACATGCAAACCAAGTACCCTAATCTCTTTTTCGTAGACTGAGACACAACTTAAGGTAATAGTTCTCCTTAGATTTTCTCTTTTAAATTCTAAATTCCATCCACATAATCATCTTCATATTATTGCATACATTCACGAATTAGTTCAGTTATACATCATGTTTTAGTCTCAGTCATGTAACCATGTTTTAATTTATGCACATTTAGCATTTACTCTCAGTACCTCAATATTCTTAGCTTAGTCAGTCTTATTCGAGGATGAAGGTTTCCAAGGGGGAGATATTGTAAGACCCCATAAAATCCTAGCTTATTTCAGTTTTCTATTGCATGTTAAAGAGGTCTAATACTTAGAAAATTTCACTAAGTGTTAAGTCTAGTCTTCTCCATAGCCCCTTAAACTTCGATGATCTTATATTTGACCTTTCCAACCTTGAAATATTAGTTTCAAAGTTGATTCATAATCAGGGTTGTCGATAGTTCATCTCGGGTGAGCTTTTGATTTTTTGGATGATGTTTTATACCTTCTTGGATATTGAAAATATTGAGGCTCCGCAATTTGAATGAGGTGCGTCAGATATCATATCGGTGGGGAGCAACACGGTGCATCACTTATCGCACTGATAGAGCAACGCAACACATTATATTTTGCATCGGTCAGTCCAATTTAGTTTAATGAGTTCGAATCCGGTGGGATGATTGAGTCATTTCTATCACCCTATACCATCCATAACATAGGATTTAGGGTCCCAAAATTATTATTTGTCATCTTTTACACAAAAGTTTCTCATAAGAAAGCAATTTTTTCTGAAGAACAAACCCTAGCCACTTTAAAATTCAAGGTCAAGCTTCAAGAAACGACCAAGAACTTTCACTAATTCATCAATTAAGGTATGTCTGATGTTCATCCATGGTACCTTTTAACCCATGGATTCCAACATTTTAGTTTCAAGTTTAAAGCCATGATTTTTACATGTTATTATGAGTTATCTTCAAAAACCTATTATGATTTTGATTACAAATTATGTTTGCCATGCGTTTTCATTGGAAATTATTCTTGACAAGTTTGAATGATGATGTTTGCTTGTTAAATCCTAAATCCATGATTTTCGTATTTCAATTATGTTAGTATCACCTGCTTTAACTATTCTCTTGCTTAAGACTATTAATTTCAAGTGTGATGAAATGCCTAATTGATTAGGTTTTGAACAATGACTACTTATGATATTTTCGAAGCTTCAGTATGTTCCAATTGTTATTGTTATCGAGTCCTGGGCTTATGAATACCTAAAATTTATTTGATTTCCTAGTTTTAATTATCTACAAAATGATTTCAGTTACACTATGAGCAATATCATTCAGTCAATTACTAGGGTTAGTTGTGAGTTAAATTAAGCTTAGTTCATTCCAGTAATCGGTGTCTTTTAGTTGGAGTAAAAAAACATAGCACCAAGTGAACGTAGAAATGGCATCTGCCCCATCAGTAGTCATGAGGAACTTCTCTACCCCATCAATAAGCATGAGACATTAGTAGCCGTCCCTAGGTTACAGAACTACGGTGCCACCATAGACTTTGAGGGGTCCCTCTTATGTTAGGCATGACACCCTCGTCCTTTGGGATATCAGAATAGTGGATCCACATAGCCAATTGTAGTACCCATGGCACGAAACTGACACCCTTCCAACTGGGGTTACAGGTTAGACCTTGATAGTGCCTTGGTGCATGTCAGTTAAAGTTAGCTCCCACAGGCTTAGTTTATTATTCTTTACAAAATTTAGTTCAGGTTTGCTTGACCATATCATACAATTATTAGTTATTTAGTGCCGGTATTTTAGTAATTTAGTTTACAGACTATATTAGAATCATATTATATTCTTGGTCTTGCATTCTAAGATTTTACATGTTTTATTAATTGATACTTAGTATATCATGCTATTCAGTTAGTTCATATCAAATGCATATACCCATGCATTTCAGCCTAATGTCATCTCATATATTAGTACATTAAAAGTACTGATCGCATACTCGTTTTTTGCACTATGATGTCTTATATCATAGGTTTGGATGTTTGAGTTCCCGACCATACTTAGACATTCCAAAGTATAAGCAGCACTAGCAATGGTGAATCCTTATATATCGAGGACCATTTATGTTTGTTTCGGTCTTTCAGCTTAGTAGTTAATCGGAGTTAGTTGGGTGCTTATCCAACCACTCCTCAGTCAGTTAGAGGCTTTACAGACTATTTTAGATAGTTAGTCAGTTTATCAGTTGTTATTATCAATGTTCTCAGTATTATTTTCAGATGCCTTCAAAACTATGATTTTAATCGAATGTTTAAGTAATTAAAACCTTATGGTTTTTTAGTTAAATTCAACACATGTTATTTTGTTATCTATTTTATTCAGTTCTCACAACAGGTGCCAGCTCATGGGTTAGCTTGTACACTCTCGGGACTATAAGCACCGTGTGGCGTCCAAGGTGTATTTTTGGGGCGTTACAAATGATGATCTGTTTTATAACTGTGGAAGGCCTGGACACTTCAAACAAAACTATATAGTATTAAAAAGAAGAACATCTAGAAAAAATAAAAATTTTGGAGCTTATGGGGATGAAGATGAAACCAAAGAAGAAATAGAAGTCGCTAATATGTGCTTCATGGACATAAGTTAATCTAGCGAGGTAAGACTACAAAAAGCTTGGGAATACTAACATGCATATTTTCTAAAAGTTTCCTAAACTAGTGTATGCCAAAAAACAAATTTGAAAAGGATCACATCTGTGATGCTTGCCAATTAGGTAAACAGACCCAAACATTATTCAAAGTCAAAGACATTTTCTCTACTACCAAACCTCTTCAAAGAATCCACATGGATTTTCTTGTACTCTCCAAGACTACAAGAATTAGTTGAAGGAGATCTGTTTTTGTTATAGTTGATGATTACTCATGTTTTATTTGGGTAATGTTACTTGTTCATAAACATGAGACTTTCACAAACTTTGAGACTTTTTGTAGAAAAGTATAAAGTGAAGCTGGACACCTCATCACTTAAGTGCACAGTGATCATGGAGGAGAATTCGAGAACAAGAAATTTGAGGAGTATTAAGTTCAGAACGGATACTCTCACAACTTCTCTTCACCTTGATTTCCTCAGTAAAATGTCTAGCAGAGCGAAACACTTATCTCTCTGGGAAACTGCCAGGACCATGATGCTATAGCATAATCTTCCAAATCAATTTTGGGCAGAAGAGGTAAGTACAAAATGTCACAATATCAATAGATGCTTGATAAGATCCATTCTAAAGAAGACATCTTATAAACTCTGGAGAGAGACGGAAAAAGCTCAACATCAGTTATTTCCTTCCTTTTGGCTGCAAATATTTATTCATAGCAAATGTTAGAATAGCTGGGGAAAATTCAATCCACGAAGTGACGAAAGTATATTCCTAGGGTATTCTCCCACTAATGGTGCTTACAAAGATTTTAACAAATGAAATTTGTGTGTTGAGGAATCTGTGCATATTGTATTTGATGAATCTAATCACCATCCTATGAGTTTAAGCACTGATGAAAATCAGGTGAGTACTCTACAGTATAGAGAAGAGGAAAACACAACCTATGAAATATCACAAAACAAGTTGACTACACTAACATTAGAGTCAACCCCTTATTAGAAATAGTGAAACCAAGTATTCCAAGAGAATGGAAACACAATGCCATCTATCCAAAAAAACTCATCTTCAAAAAATCCAAAATATTGGAGTGCAAATAAAAGCATCATTGAGATGATAAGCATCTGTTTCTTTCGTATCTCAAATTGAGCCGAAGAAAACCGATGAGCCCCTCAAACACGTATAAAATGTATGAAGGAAGAATTAGACCAATTTTAATGAAATCAAATTTAGACCCTAGTAGAGAGACCTAGAAACTGCTCGATAATTAGAACCAGATGGGTCTACAAAAACAAATTGAACAAAAAAGATAAGGTTATCAAAAATAAAGCAAGACTTGCAGCTCAAATTTATTACCAACAAGAAGTTATTGATTATGACGACAGCTTTTTCCCGCATAGCAAGGTTAGAGTCAATTCAAATTCTATTAACTTTTCCTGGCTTCAAAAGTTTTAAGATATATAAAATGAGTGTTAAGAGATCCTTCTTAGATGGTTTTATTTATGAAGAATTTTAGGTGAAACAACCTCCAAGGTTTGAAAATCTGGCATATCCAAATCATATTTTCAAATTATCAAAAGCTCTCTACGAGCTTAAACAAGCTCCAAAGGGTTGGTATGAGAGATTGAGTACTTTCTTACTAAATAGAAATTTTCAAAGGGATAAAATTGATAAAACTTTGTTCATACTAAAGCTTGATTATAATATTCTTATTGTGAAAATTTACGTTGATGATATCATTTTTGGTAGTACTAGCATCTCTCTATGTGAGAATTTATATAACTTGATGAAAATAGAATTTAAAATGAGTCTCATGGGAGAGCTAATATTCTTCTTGAGATTACATATCAAATAATCTCCCAAAGGCACTTTCATCAGTCAAGCCAAGTACACTAAAGAACTTATCAAAAAATTTGGTATGGAAAAAAGAAAGGCCTGTGGAAATCCGATGAGTCCATCACCAAGTCTTGATTCAAATTTGCCTGGTAAGGATATTGATAAGAAAATGTATAGGGGATTGATTGGATCATTATTTTACTTGACCGCCAGTTGACCAGACATCATGTGCTACGTATGTAAGTATGCCAAGTTCCAGTCAACTCCTAAAGAGTCTCATTTGATTACCATCAAAAGTATCATCCGATACCTTATAGGAACTCAAGACAGTAGACTATTGTACCGTTGCTCTTCTCCTTTTGATTTAATTACATATTCAGACACTGACTTTGTAGGCGATAATAATATTAGAAAAAGTACTAGTAAAACTTGTTAAATTCTTGGTGATTCCCTAATTACTTTGTATAGAAAGAAGCAAACCTCAGTTTCTCTGTCAACCACTAAATCTGAATACATAGTCATTGGAAGTTATGGTACTCAAATTTTATGGTTTATTCGCCAACTACTTGACTTTAACTTGTCTTTTAAGTCTATTCCCATAATTTGTGATAACACCAGCACTATCAGTCTTTCTAGATATATTGTGCATCCCTCTAGGGAGAAACACATTGATATCGAGCATCATTTTATTCATGATCATGTCAAGAATAGTGATTTCTCATTTAATTTTGTAGATTGTGAAATCAACTGGCCGATATTTTTAGAAAACCCCTATTAGATGAAAAGTTATTTTAGCTCAGTAAAAACATGGTATCCATAGTATTAATGACCTCTGAGTTACCTCATAAAAAACTTGGTATCCTTGGTGTTAATGACCTCTGAGTTCTTTAATTTTAAAAAAGAAGGGTATCATGTTTGAAGTGTTTATGGGCTGTTACACACTATCTGCCATACAACTTTTCTATACCTAGTAACTATGCTATGAATATATATATTGCCTCTCTACTATTTTGTTTGCATTTCTATTTGATTATGCTAAAAGGGGGAGAAAGACAATAACATTAGGATGCAACTACTATTTAGGGGAAGCAAGTGTCAAGAGGAGACTAATGTTAAGGGTAGAAAGCAGACAGACAGGGAAGTCAATTGATATTTACACTTATTTTTCATTATTAAAAATGGGTAGATTGTTAGCCTCCTAAGTCTACGATTTTAATAATCACATACTAACGAATGAATCATTGCAAGATAAAGAAAACAAGTAGGGAAGCAAACTCCAGGAAAAAGAAGGACATCGAATGATGATTTATGGCATCCAAGAAAATTAATCCAGACTACTAATGATGGAAGAATAAAAGAAGCAAGTAAGGAAGACAACTCTTGCAATTTAAGGACATCAAATCATTAGTAGCGACATCTTATCAAATCTATAAAAATGAGAACAAATGGAATGAGAATCTCAGTCTTAAGAATTGCAGCTAATCAAATTAATCATAACAAAATAAATGGAAGAAAAGATCTCAAACATACTTGGAAAAACATCAATTGATAAAAGACCAAAAGAAAGAAAATATCATAGACATATCTGATGTAGACGTGAGAAAGACGTATATGGACATACCAGATATAGATATATCAAATGGCTACATTCCTCAAATCAATGAGTCAATTCAAATCTTTGATTTAGAATATATCTCTTGGGTTTCCTTATGGAGAGTGGTAGCAAAAGACAATAAACAAGATGACTAAAGATATACATAGGTTACACAACTTCAAGAAGAATATCAAGGTATCTCAATCTTAGTCTCATGAAGCTTCGTAACCTCTAGTTTACAATTATAGTATAAAGAGTAGGATCGAGTCAACTTTGTAACAACAACTGAAGTTGTGTCACAAGATTCAATGAACAAAATACGTCTTAAGAACTTATTTCATATTATTGTACTTGAGCCCGACATTGAACGATCTAAGTAAACTTTGAAACCCAGGGGGACTGGAAGTAGGCACCACATTGGTGTTCCGAACTAAGATAAATTTCGTTGTCTTTAATTTACATTTGATTATATATTTTCTTAATTATTTAAAATCTAATATGTACTGTGAAGTATATTTATCTACAGGCGAGTCGACTGTATGTAGTTAGTAGCCAACTTATAGAAAGTTTTAATCCATCCCCACTTGGATTTCACTAGTGACGTAAAATACACTGGGTCAGACCCCAATTGACCCAAACATAAAGCCAAATAACTGAAATAACTAAAATAATTATCTAGAATTGTAATAACTTGACCCTCAAACTATGAGGACTCACCAACTATTTGAACCTATTAAAAATAATGCCTGTGGTTAATTGCGTTGCTGGGGATGAATACCAGAACCAACGTTATGAAAAAATGCACCACATAGACACATATATGGTCAGTACTTCTGGAATGTACTGAGTTAATAGGGGTTGAATACATAGGTAAAACTGAATCAATGCGTAATCTTAAAACATGCATGCTAATTATAAGTAGATTGAGAAACATGCTAAAATAAACAGAAGATTGAGATATCTTAAAACATGAATAAAAAACTTAATCTGATAAGCTGGGTGAGTTACTACACTTAATTTTTGAAAATTGTCTTTTTTGTAGGAGATTCTCATAACCAACATAAACCATGTGGGCTGGCATGGAGTCCAACCTCTGACCCATATTAAGGAGAGAGGTTTTACCCTTGTGATCAGTGTAGACCCTAAATTAAAATTGGAGTGATCTCTAAACTAAGCCCATATTGTATGCTTATACTGATGAAATTCACCTTAAAATAAGCATTTGGGTTCATAAATCTTAGAACCAATTATGCTACTATTAATAACTCACACTCCTAAATAAATGTGTGATTTTATATCATGCTTGAGATCATAAGATCAAAACTAAAATTTGAATCATACTATATTAATCAAGAATAGTAAATCTAAACTTTTGAAAAACAGAGAGGATCATGATAAATTCATATGCTCTTGTTTCTAGACTGACTAAATCATGTTTAAAATCATATATATATCCATCATCTAATTGAAATTTATGTCATAATAATAAAATACATCTCATAATAACAATCATGTAAGCGAAAACATGAGTAAAGGTAAATTCTTGTGCAAACTAAAGTTGAAATCAAATGATAGTCCCATAGTCTTAAAAACATGGAAATTTGGTATAAACCCTAATTGAAATCTAATAAATTCAATTGTAAAAATAAAAATTTTGGGCAAAAGGATGAAAGTTTATCCTCTTTTAAACCCCAACAACCTGAATTTAGTGAATATCATAAAGGAAAATTGAATAGAAGCCTTGGGAGTTGAACTTTCGAAAGAAACCCTACTTCATTTATCATGAGAGTGGAGGGAATAATGAGCGTTGAAAACTGACTCTAATAATTGAATAATGCTTGTTAGATGATTTAATTCATGGAAGAGGAGCTTGAACAGAGGAAAATACCAAACTATCCATAAGGAAACTTAAAAAAATTGCAAGAATTTCTCAGTTGACAAAGTATATTGATAGCTTTCCTGCTTGTTAACAACTTGTCAACTTAGTCATCAATCTGTAGCTTGATTTTGGCAATTTCTGGTTAAGGTTAATGAATTAGTTGATAGTTTGTCAACTATTTTAAGGCTTGTAAACATAGTCATCACCTTCTATAAATAATTTAAGATCTTTTTTGTTAAGGTTGATGACTAAGCTGACAACTTGTCCCCTAGTTAACAACTCGTCAACTCAAGTCATCAACTTATCACAGATAGATACTCCTAGGTAAAATAAGCATAACTTTGTACTTTGATATTGGATTAAGGTTAAATTAGATGCCTTGGAAAGAAAATGATCTTGCATTTGGTGGGTCTTGATATCTAAAACACTATATCTTCTAGAAGTTACACTAGTTTAAAGTTGACCCTTTTAGTATCAAATACTAAAACTAATTCAATCCAAATGTTCTCAACTCAACTTTGATATAAGTGTTTATTTTGACCATGATAGCATTCAAGAGACTACACACAAAAGGCGAATGAGGATGAAACTTAAAAACTGTTTAAAAATATTGCTTTGGGGCCTTTAAACATATGACCATTAGTTGAAAACTTTACTAGTAGCTTGTGAGACATTACAATATCTCCCTCTTGGTATCATTCATTCTTAAATTAAAACTGAAATGGGAAGCTTATATTACTCTACAACTTAAATACTTACCATAATAGCAAGTATATAAGAAAAATAACTAAACTACAGATGAACCAAATAGGTCTAACTGATAAGAGTAAAGATGTCGGTGAGTATAATAAATTATATAGGAATTGTTACCTAAGGCTGGATCTGTACTAGGAGTAAATAGTTAAGGGTATTGCCTCATTAGATATGATTCTATATCCTATGTTGCTCTCTCAACCAATTGATTTCTCAAAAGAATTTTCACTGAAACCACTTACTTATCCCTTAACTTTCAAACTTGTCGATTAGGAATTTCAACTGAGATAATTGAAATAACTTAAACAACCATATATTTTATCACAACTTAGCCTCAAACTATGAGGACTCACCAATTATCTAAATATAGGAAATGGTGCTTCTGGTTAATTATGCTACTAATGACAAACACCAGAACCTACATCATGAAACAATGTAGAATATATTCATATATGTGGTAAGTACTTTTGGAATGTAATGAGTATGTAAGGCTGAATGCTTAAGTAAAACTGAATCAATGCATAATCTTTAATCATGCATGCTAAGTGTAAGTAGATTCACCAAGAAGCTAAAATAAACTTAAGACTTAGATATCTTAAAATATGAAAAAGAAACATAATGTGATAAGATGGGTGAGTTACTACACTTAGTTTCAAAAAATTGTTATTTGTGTAGGAGATTTTCATAATTGACATAAACCATGTGAGCTAACATTGAGTCGAATATCTGATCCACGTTGAGAAGGGTTGTTCTACCCTTTCCAGCAAAATAAAACCTAAACTAAAATTCAAGTTATAACTAAACTAAGACCATATTGGGCAAGGGGATGCTCTTTTGCAAGTCCCCTAAACCTATAGTTGCACATAGTATTTGGAAAGTAGGATGCGTTAAACCCACATTTCCTTGTTGATACTAAATACTAATCCTAAAGTATATATATCAGTATGCTCATACTAATAAAATTTACCTTAAAATAAACATATGGGTTCATAAATCTAAAAAAGAATCATTTTTCAATTAATAAATCATACGTATGAATTATTGTATGAATTTTATATCATGTCTGAGATCATAAGATAAAAAATGAAATCTAAATCATATTATATTAATCTGCAATAGTAAATTTGAACTTCTAGTAAACTAAAAGGATCATGATAAATTCTTATGCTCTTATTTATAAACTAACTAAATCATGCTAAAAATCATATATATCCAACATCTCATGGAAATTCATGTCAAATACTGAAATTCATCTCATAATAATAATCCTGTAAGTGAAAACATAAGTAAAGGTAAATTCTTGAGCAAACTAAACTTTAAGTCATATGTGAAACACCCTAGTTTCCTTGCTGTAAAAAAATTCCTGGAATTCTAGCCTCTATTCCCAATACAACTCAGGGGTTCAAGTAATATGTTGGGGTATAAATGGTATGGTCCAGTCGTATGCTGATTAGTGTTTGTTGGTGGAATGGATTTTAGTCACTGAAATGTATACAACTTAGAGGTACGAGTCGTATTGGTGGGTACAAATTGTTTGGTTCCTTAAATTACTCTTAAACTTGGTTTCTTAGGTTGGATCTGAGTAAGAATGGCACACCTATATCCGTAAGCAAGGATACGAGTCATACCCAAGACTGGTATGGTGGTTAGTGTTCAATCCTTTTAGTATTTGATTCTTTTAGGGATACAGGTGATGGTCACAGACCGTATAATTTGTATACGACTTGGTTTGGATGAGTTGTATATTAGAAAATGTTAGGAACAAGTTTTAAGGACAAGGATACGAGTGGTGGGTACCACTCATATAGGGAAGATATGACTCGTAAGGGTCAGTCGTATCTCTGTGATTGGATTTTGGGGGATTTAAGTGAAGGAAATCTAGATATTTGTCCACTTATTCTAATAAGTCCCCACAACTTTTAAGGCACTTGGAAGTTTATTTACACTAATATTAAATTTATTGACCTTCAGAAACTCTACCTAAACACTCTATATTTTTGTCAAGAGCTTTTGGGCAAAGAAAGCCAGGGTTTCAACTAGAGGATCAATTTAAGGTTTGTCTTGCTGATTCCTTTCCATCACCATCTTGTTTTAAGGCATTTTATCTCACCTTATTATTATTTCTAACTAAAGGCATGATTTTACTTAATTTTTCATGGTTTTATGATTGTATGATTTTGGTTTTCAAATATGAATTGGGGTTTGATATTAAAAGGGTTGGTTATGGTTTCCATGGTTTAATTTATGCTTTATGTACATCAATTGCGGTTTTGAATAATTGGATTGCATGGAAATGTTAAATGGTAATTGGATTTGGTTTTGGTTATATTATGCTCGTAATATGTTTGACAAAAAACATATAATGATGTTTTCATTGCATTGAGTACTTTAGTGGAACTCTTACTTGTTTTAAAAGTCGGTAAAGGAATTATTCATGGTTTAAAAAGTATGGAAAGGTAAATGGATAAATGGTTATGCTTGTGGGATAAATGAAAATCACCCAATAGGTTTAATATGGTAACTGAAAGGGGCACTTAAAAGTCTTCTTTAAACCTATAAATGGCTGGCTATGGATGATACTTGCAAGTAAGGGTTGGTATGATGATACTAATATTAATGGCCCTGGCTAATAATTGGTTAATAGTTTGGTTATTTGGAAAAATAGTTTTGATTGGACATTAATGGTGTGACGTGTTGCAAAGCCATGGAAGGTGGAGGTCCCAAGGGTACCAAAATTGGAAACATATATTTTTCGATATGAAGTTTTGTCTTGGTGACCGTGTGTATGATGTCAGACTTTATTTTGGGGGATGTACTTGTCATCCTAGGGTATCTTCTCTTGTCGTGCGGCCACACGTACTAGGGTCTTTTTAGAATGGGATCTGAACCTATAAAACCTATGTGTAGTTTAGGAAGGCGAAGCTACATAGCCCAGGTAAAGGTTTTAATGGCATGCTAAACCTGGTTCCCTTTCCCGGCATGGTTATATATATGTATTTATATCTGTATATGAATGGTTTTACTTAACTTTTATAAATGACACTATTTTATCCTTATCCTGAGATTATGCTAATGTACACCCACTAACCCGCCTACTAGCGACTGTATACCTATGTTATGTAAGAAATGGCTATTTTACTCCTCCTACATAGTGATTAAATCAGGGATAATATTTGGATTGAAGTGCAAAGCTTCCATCTTTTCAGAAGTCTCTATTTCATGTTATGGATATTTTTATTTATTTTTGGATAGTATTTTTGACTATGATTTGAGAAATTTCCCATCTTAATTTTATTGCAATTCTGGTTAGAGGCTTTGTGGTACTGCTATAGGTTGGAATGGGTAGGATCAGTATTAATATCGGCCTTATCATTGGAATAAGTTGGGAGGCTGGTGTCATCGGACTGAGTTTCTCACTATTCAATCATATTTTATTTTAGTATTAATTATATTATGTTTTTGAACTTATTTGGTAATGGCCTTGTTTATGGCCCTTGTTTTGGTATTGGTTTGGTTCTGTATGTTTGGACAGTTGGTATGGGATGGTTGGATTTGGTTGGGTCGGTCATAGCTTTGATCCTATCCCAGATTCTTGATATGAAGAATAATACTATCTTGTTATATGTTTTGAATTCAGCAAACTCAAGGTAGGCAGTTAAAGGTTGGTTGTTGTAATGAGGGCGTTCTTCGATCCCAGTTGAACTTGAAATGCTCATTACGACAAGGCCCTCGATCGATTCGTATCAAGTTAGGATCAGAGCCTAGGTTCACGGTCAACTGGGAGCCCACAAAGCCATGTCTGGTAGAGTCTATTTTAGGGGTATGTAGCGTGCCACACTCTTAAGGGGGAGGCTATGAGGCAATTAGAAATATTTTAATTTCTTTGTATTCTACTTTCAAAATGGAGTATAAGTCCTAGAATTCTTCTCTAATCAGTGGTTGTTCACTTTTCAGATCATGCCTCATAGATCTGGAACACAAGGAATATCTTCGGTCCCATCTGGAGATAATGTTTATAGGGTACGTCCTATGTCTAGAGTTTATTTTGATCTCATGGTCGTATCCCTGAGAGTTCTAAAGCTCCTCTGATTGCTATTATTCCTCCTCAGGGTGAGGTGATTAATGTAGAATTTCATCGATTTATTCATGTTATTGCTACATTGGTTGCTGCTCAGGCTAAGAAGGATATTTTTGGTGGGATGTTAACTCAGGCCACAAGGGTTGGTTAGTTTATGAAACTAAATCCTCCTACTTTTACTGGTGTGAAGGTAGAGGAAGATCCTTAGGCTTTCTTGGATAAAATGGAAAATATATTTTGGGTAATGCAGGCTACTAATATGAAAGGTGTGAATTTTACTATGTATCAGCTCAAGGATATTACATACCAATGGTATGAAGAGTGGGATAGGGATAGAGGTGATGTGGAGGAGTCATCGTTATGGTATACCATTTTTTGTGCTTTTCTAGATCATTTCTTCCCTCAAGAGTTGAGCAAAGTAAAGATAGAGGAGTTTACGAATCTCAAGCAGGGGAGGATATCTGTCAAGGAATATGCCTTAAAATTCTATCAGTTGTCAAGGTATTGTCCTAATTTAGTGGCTGACATCTAGGCGAGAATTAGAAAGATCACTTCTATGTTGTATCAGGATTTGATTTTAGAGAGAAAAACTGCTTTGTTCATTAAGGATATTGATATTTCAAGGTTGATTACTCATATGCAATAATTGAAGGATAAGAAGAGGAGACAGGCAGAGTTTAGTGATTGGCAGGGTAAGAGGAACAAGTTTTCTAATCAAGGAGGGGCTCAGTCACAAGAAGGTTAGGATGGTGGCAAATGGACCAAAAATATATAGGGGAGATCTAGTTCGTTCTCTACTGCTAGTGCTCCTTACAAGTTGGGTGATAGGCATCATCAAGGTGGTGATAATTTTCGAGCACAAGGTGCCCAATCTCTGGCAAGTAGAGGTAAAATAGTTTTTTATGCCTTCCTTGTTGGTATTATGGTCGTCCTTATTAGGGTTATTATGAGAAAGAAAGGGGTAAATTCTTCAAGTATGGCAAGGTAGGCCATCGGCTCAGGGATTAACTAGTTAATAAGGTTGCTACAGGGGAAAATAAAATTCCTGTGGCTTCATCTATGTCTCTAACTCCTAGTGGTGTTGCATCTTCTTCTGTTACTACTCCTGGTTCTAGTTTTGGTCGGAACAGATTGTATGCTTTGGCATCTTGATAGGATTCTGAGGCATCAACTAATATCGTTACTATTATGTTACAGATCTTCTATCACGATGTTTATTATTTTCTTGATCTAGGGTCTATTCTCTCGTATGTGACCCCATATGTGGCTATATGTATTGCATTTGATTTGAAAGTTATTTTTGGATTCTCTTTTTATTTCTAACCTGGTAGGTCACTCAATTATTTCTAAGAGAGTCTATAGGGTGTGTGTGGTAGCTATTTGTAGTAACTAGACCTTGATGGATCTATCTGAATTGGACATGGTGGATTTTGATGTTATTCTGGGTCTGGATTAGTTACATTCTTATTATGCGAATTTGGATTGTCGGACCTGTACGATCATCTTTAATTTTCTTAGTGAGCCGGTAATAGAATGGGAGGGTGGTTTTCTTACTTCTAGGGGGAGGTTTATTTCTTATCTTAAAGCTCATAGGTTAACGTCTAAAGGTTGTTTTTATCATTTGGCTCGAGTTAACAATTTTGACTCAAAAGGTCCTTTCTTTCATTTAATTTCGATAGTGAGTGAGTTTCCAAAGGTCTTTCTGGATAATCTTCTAGGCATTCCTCTAGATAATGAAATAGAGTTTGGTCTTGACTTTTTTTTTGACACTCATCTAATTTTTATTCCTCCGTATTGAATGGTTTTGGCTGAGTTGAGGGAACTCAAGAGGCAACTTAAAGATCTTCTAGATAAGGGGTTTATTCATCCTAGTGTATTACTGTGAGGTGGATATGTATTTTTCGTGTATAAGAAGGATGGTTCCCTTTGGATGTACAATGATTATCGGCAGTTATATATGGTAACTCATAAGAGTAAGTATCTTCTTCCAAGAATTGATGATTTGTTTGATCAATTTCAAGGTGCCAAGTTCTTTTCTAAGAAAAATCTTCGGTCTGGGTACCATCAGCTAAATATTAGAGAGGTGAATATCCCTAAGACAACTTTCCATACTTGGTACGGGCACTCTGAGTTTATTGTAATGTTATTTGGTTTGACAATGATCCGGAGGCATTTATGGACTTGATGAACAGGGTGTTCAGGAAATATCTGGATCTCTTCATTATTGTGTTTATTGATGACATTCTGGTTTATTCGAAGAGTGAGGTCGATCATTCTAATCATTTCCATATGGTGTTGCAGACGTTAAAGAACAATAGTTGTATTCTTAGTTCTGTAAATGTGAGTTTTGGTTGAATGCTATAATTTTCTTGGGTCATATTATTTCTAGTGAGAGGATTATGGTGGATCTATAAAAGGTTTCCTTGGTGAAGAGGTGGCCTAGACCCACGACTCCATCTGACATTCATAGCTTCTTGGGTTTGGCGGGGTATTATAGGAGATTTATGGAAGGCTTTTTATCGATAGCTGCTTCTTTGACTAAGTTGACTTAGAAGGTCAAGTTTTCTTGATCGGATGCGTGTGAGGAGAGTTTCGAGAAGTTGAAGTATAAGTTAACTTCGGCTCCAATTCTTACTTGTTGGAAGGCAATGATGCGTTCGTGGTTTATGATAATGCATCTCGGGTAGGTCTTGGTTGTAAGTTGATACATCATGGGAAGGTGATTGCCAATGATTCCAGGAAGTTAAAAGTATATGAGAAGAATTATCCTACTCATAATTTAGAGTAATTAGAGGTTCTGTTTGCTTTAAAAATATGGTGGCATTATTTTTATGGTGTGCACGCAGATATCTTTTCTAATCATAAGAGTATACAGTATATGTTCAAAAAGAAGGAGCTGAATCTCAAGCAAAGGAGATGGTTGGAGCTTCTTAAGGATTACGATATGAGTCTTCACTATCACCTAGGTAAGGCTAAATGGTAGTTGATTCTCTTAGAGGGTTGTCCATGGGGATTTTGTCTCATATGGAGGAAGAAAAGAAGGAATTGGTGAAGGATATTAACTGCTTGGATAATCTTGGAGTTCATCTCTTGAACACCAAGGATAGCGGTGTAATGGTTCAGGACATGGTTCGATCGTTTCTTGGTACGGAGATAAAGCAGAAGCAAGTGCTAGATCCTATCTTGATGAATATTGAAAGTGAAGTGGGTATGTAAAAGGTTATGGTGTTTGAGATAAGTGGTGACGGTGATGCTGGGTGCATTTATGCATTCTAGTGTCACTATTCTAGTCTTTGTAGCCTTGTTTTGAGGATGATTCTATGCTATATGGGTTAATAATGAGATAAAAGTGTATAAAAGTGTTAAAGTATGTATTTATAAGGTTTATAGTGTTTTCTAAACTAGTTGGAACTTCAAGGAGTCAATTAGAGTTCAATAGAGAAAACTAGTCTTTCTAGCTTGAGCTAGTTCCTTGTCTAGTCTATATTGTTGGATTCTATTGTGTTTTATGTGCTCCAAATGGTTTTACATGTATTATTTCATGTGGAACAAGTTTTTAGGTGTGTACAAAGTTCAAGTGAGTCAAGGGAAGCGTTGAAACTTCAAGTGAAAGATCATGGAAATTAACCTCGTCTAAGCTCTTGTTTTTGATTCATCGTAATGGATAGTTTGTGTTTTTAACTCTAATTCGTGTGGTATTTTATTGTAGGATCCTTTTTGAGCTTAATACTATGATATATGGATGATATAAAGTCTGAAAAATCATTGGAAAGATACCAAAAGGCAAGGGAGAAAAGGAGGAAGGACCAACACTAAACAAAAATGCAGGAAGAAAATTCCAGAAGCAACGTGCAATAAGCATGCGTCACATGCTATATTACAATGGAATAGAGGGTGCATCGTATTCTACATTACATCGGAATAGAGGGTTCAACTCATGGTCTACTCCACCCCTGGGCTTTTCACTCCAATTCAATTCCAACACGAATTTTGCTTACCCTTATGCTATAAATACATGTTGTATCATATTTTTACAGGCTTTTGGACGTCTTGGAGTAGTTGTGTGGCTTCTCAACACTTATCTTATTTTTTATATCTCTTTACTTTTTTTTACATGGTTTGTATCACAATCCAAGGGATTGGATGATGGATATGTCTTGTAAAGGCTAAACTCCCTTTTCGGGGTTAAGGCCAAGATAATAACTAGTTTCATTTTTAATTAAGCTTGTTGATTTGCTTATCCTTATTGGTTGTTTGTTTATTCTTGTTTCAACTATTTTAAGGATTCTCTACCCATATAATTTATTAATTGTCAACCTTGAGAACTCAAATGGGAATAAACAAAGTATGATTTGTATTTCTTTATGAAATAGGGAATTCAAATTAGTATCTAGGTCGGGATGTACTTATATTCCTTACTTGATTCATATGTAGGATAATACATGTAAAGAATGTAAGTGAACTATTACATCCCCGCTCAACATTGTAGTTGTAAGGATCAACTTAGTTAAAAGATTACAGGTTGGGAAACCATAATCATGCAATTAACCCTACAAATCAACAACCAAGCTAAATGATTTAATGAAAGAAGTTCAATAATGTAGTATGGTTGTTCTTAAGCCTTTACCCTGGGCTTCTATCCATTAATTGTACTAAGTCATTACTTTGCTGCATTAGTTTAGTTTATTTTTAATTCTAAAACTCTATTTAATACTCTCCTCAATTAGTTAAACTAGAATTGGATAGTTAGCAAATGCAAGTCCTTGAGAGATCGATACTTGGGTTCCCTTGAAGACACTTTACTACTTTGTAAACCACGTACACTTGCGTATGCGCTGTCATGTTTTTGGCATCGTTGTCGTGGTCTTATAATTAGGCAACTATCTTATGTTTAGTTTTTCTATATTGAGTTGTAAATAGGTTTTGTTTTTTAGTTTCTTTTATTTCTCTTCTTATCACACTTCTTGACATGGCAGACTAGGATAGATGGTTTTTGAGTCATGACGATTGAATATGGTCTATTATTTATGGAAATAGTGATCATTTTTAAGATATGTGTGTTGTCAACACTGTTTCAAAAATGTTTCTGAGCTATGATCATAGGCAATACTATATGAACGCCTACAATCTGCAGCAACAATTTAAATAGCCGCAGGTTCAGAATTTCCAGGCCTTGATTCAAACAAGCAATATGGAAGAAATGCTGAAACAATTTTTAGATTCTCAAGAACAATTGTCAGCAAATATAAAGAGTATTTTGTCCATTTTAAAGAGTCAGCAAATTTTCATGAGGAACTTAGTGATGCAAGTAGGGCAAGTGCAACAAGTATATAATACCAGACCTTAAGGTGATTTATTAAGTGACAGTGATAAAGTAATTGAAATCACTTTAAGGAGTGGTATAGACCTCAATAAAGAACCTCCAAAGACAACTAAGGAGGTAGATCTATAGTTGACTTCCCAACCTATTGAAGACAAAGTGGCTGACAATTCGAGGAAGTCTAAGTACCCAAAAACTGAATTTGTTGAAATTGTTAAGGAGTTACCACCACCACCATATGAATTGCAGCCGAACTGTTGTCATCTTTCTCTTGAGACTGAAATTAAGAAGGTGAATAAGAGTGAGGGTGTTAAGGATAGTATAATTAGAAGTAGGATTTGTTGTGCTTCACTTGAAGCACTTTTCTACATTATGTTTAGATGATGTCTTTTCTTTGGAATCATTTAAAATAGTGAAAATGTGCTAAGATGAGGAACAAAAATCCTATATTCTTGATTTTACACCAGATAAGCAATATAAAAACACACCTCACTTTAAGGCTGAGTGGTTTACCATGTACATTCCATTACTCGATTCCTTAATTTTTGTTTCATCACCCTATGAGCAAGGCAAAAATATAAATGCTAAGTGGGGGGTGAAATTTATATCCTCAAAGTGGAGGAAAAAGCATGATTAGGTCATGTTGCGATACTAAATCAAGCGCTTCTTGGAAGCAACCCAAGATAAGGTATGTTTTCTTTTTAGTTTTACATAGTTTTTATTTCATTTAGTTTTTTTTTTTTGGTTGAGTCACAGGTTAATGTGAAGTCTGATTACCATAAACCTGAGCTTGAAGCATGGCAAAAACTGAGTACGGGTTCCCGAGGATCCCATTTAGGCAAAAAGATGCTACTAGCTAGGCCAAGAGGCCTCAGGGTGTATTTCTATCTCTTACCTTTGAATTCACTTTGGGGACAAAGTAGATTTTTAAGTGTGGGGTGTAAAAATTCCTAAATTTTGGCTCAATTTAATAAAAATTGAGTAATATATTCTTGTTGGCGCTATTTTTGATTGCATGTTGCAAGTGTTTTGTTTGGTGAGATTGAGTGTAATTTGATTGTTGTACCCCTTATGTTCTAAATTGTATTATTGTGAGTCATTATGGGTAACTCTCTTATATTGATGAGCACATGTTTGATGATTAGGGGGGATTTGTATGATGTCCTTGATTGAGCAACATGCATGAGTTTGCCACTAGGTGAGTCAATTCCTAAGGCTAGGATGTTTTGAAGTAGTATTCGTGAGCTTTCAATTATGTAGAAATCATGCTTAGTTTAGTAACTTGCATTCTATGAAGTCATTGTAGTGATATCTTGAGTGTCTTGTATTTAGTGGAAGTGTAGAGTCTCCGTAGTTGATGATGATTATAGTTAAGTGTGGGGTGGTGATATTGGGTGTATTTAAGCATTCTAGTGTAACTATTCTAGTCTTTTTAGCCTTGTTTTGAGAATGATTCTATTCTATATTGGTTAATAATGAGATAAATGTTTATAAAAGTGTTAAAGCATCTATTTATAAGGTTTCTAGTGTTTTCCAAAAAAGTTGGTACTTCAAAGAGTCAATTAGAGTTCAATAGAGAAAACAAGTCTTTCTAGCTTGAGCTAGTTACTTGTCTAGTCTATCATTGTTGGATTCTATTGTATTTAATATGTTCCAAATGGTTTTACATATTTTATTGTATGTGTAAAAAGTTGTTAGGAGTGTGCAAAGTTCAGATGAGTCAATGGAAGAGTTGAAACTTCAAATGAAAGATCATGGAAATAAACTTCGTGTAATCTCTTGTTTTTATTCATCGTAATGGATAGTTTGTGTTTGTACCTCTAATTCGTATGGTGTTTTCTTGTAGGATCCTTTGTGAGCTTAATATGATGGTATACGGATGATATAAAGGCTGAAAAATCATTCAAAAGATACCAAAAGAGAAGGGAGAAAAGGAGGAAGGATCAACACTTAACAAAAATTCGAGACGCAAATTCCAAATGGAGTGTGCTATAAGTGTGCGGTGCATGCTCTATTCATATAGAAAAGAGGATGCGTCGCATGATCCATTACATAGGAATAGATTGTATGATGCATGGTCTACCTCGCCCCTGGGCTTTTCTCTCCAATTCGATTCAAACACTGATTTGACTTACCCCTATACTATAAATACATGCTGTATCATGTTTTTACATTCTTTTGGACGTCTTGGACTAGTTGTGGGGCTTCTCAATACTTCTCATAGGGTTTATATCTCTTTAATTTTTTTTTCTTTCATGGTTTGTATCATCAATCCAAGGGATTAAATGATGGATATATCCATTAAAGGATAAAACTCCCTTTCCGAGGTTAATGCCAAAATCATGACTACTTTCATTTTGAATTAAGTGTGTAGTTTTTCTTATCATCATTGGTTGTTTCTTTATTCTTGTTTTAACTATTCTAAGGATTATGTACCATTAGAATTCAACAATTTTCAACCTTGTGTACTCGGGAGAGGCAATAGGACGATAGAACATGGGAATAAACAAAGTATGATTTGTATTTCATTATGAAATATGAAATTCATATTAGTATCTAGGACAGGGGTGTACTTAGATTCCTTACTTGATTCATATGTAGGATGATATTTCTAAAGAACGTAACTTAACTATTACATCCCCGCTCAACGTTGTCGTTGTAAGGTTAAACTTAGGTAAAGGATTAGAGGTTGGGAGACCATAATTATGCAATTAACTCTACGAATAAACAACTAAGATAAGAGATTTAATAAAAGAAGTTCAATAACGTAGTATGATTATTATTAACCTTTAATCTTGGGATTCTATCCATTGATTGTCCTAAGTCATTACTTTACTGCATTAGTTTAGATTATTTTCAATTATAAATCTCTATTTTCTACTCTCCTCAATTGGTTAAACTAGAATTGGATACTCGATGAATGCAAGTCCCTGAAAGATCGATACTTGGGATTCCTTGAAGGCACCTTACTACTTGGTAGACCACGTACACTTGCGTGTGCACTTGGGCGCTGTCATGTTTTTGGCACCGTTGTCGGGGACTTGTAACTAGGAAACTTTTTTTTTAAGTTTTTGTATATTGAATTGTAAATAGTTTTTGTTTTTTAGTTTCTTTTTATTTTCTTTTATTTTCCTTTTTATCATACTTCTTGACATGGAAGACTGGGATAGATGATTTTCGAGTGATGATGATTCTATATGGTCTATGGTTTTTGGTAATAGTGGTCATTCTGAAGAAATGTGTGCTGTCAAATCTAATTTGGTTATGTTTGTGGGCTATGATCAAAGGCAATACTATGTAAACTCCTACAATCAGCAACAACAGTTTCAATAGCCACAGGTTCTGAATTGCCAGGCCCCAATTGAAAAGACCAATATGGAAGAAATGATGAAACAACTTCTAGCTAATCAAGCACAATTATAAGAAGATATAAAGAGTAATGTATCCATTTTAGAGCGTCAGCAAATTTTCATAAGGAACTTGGTGATGCAGGTAGGGCAAGGGCAATAGGTATATATAACTAGCCTCAAGGTGGTTTGTCAAGTGACAATGAACAAGTAATTGAAATCACTTTGAGAAGTCATACAAAGATCAATAAAGAACCTCAAATGAAAACTAAGGAGGTAGATGCAGGATTGACATCCCAACCTATTGAAGACAAAGTTGCTGACAAATTGAGGAAGTTTGAGTACTCAGAAATTGAAATTGTTGAAATTGTCAAGGAGATGCCACCACCGCCATATGAATCATAGCCACTCAGTTGTCATCTTTCTCTTGAGACTGAAATTGAGAAGCTGAATAAGAGTAAGGATATTGAGGATAGTGTAAATTTATAAGTAGGATTTGTTGGGCCTCACTCAAAGCACTTTTCTATATTATGTTTAGATGATGTCTCATTTATAGAATCATTTAAAATATTGGAAGATTGTGAAGATGAGGTACAAGAATCCTATATTCTTGATTTTACACCAGATAAGCAATATAAAATCACAACTCACTTTAAGGACGAGTGGTTCACCTTTCATATTTTATTACTTGGTTCTTTAATTATTGTACCACCACCCTATGAGCGAGGCAAAATGATGGATGCTACGTTGGGGGTGAAATTTATACCATCAAGGTAGAGGAAAAAGCATGATTAGGTCATGCCGCTACACTAAATCATGCATTTCTTGGGAGGAAACCCAAGCTAAGGTATGTTTTCTATTTAGTTTTACATAGTTTTTATTTCACATAGTTTTGTTTTTAGTTGAGTCACTTGTTAATGGGAAGTCTGAGTACCATAAACCTGAGCTTGAAGCACGGTGAAAACTGAGTGTGGGGTTCTGCGTATCCTATTTATGCAATTCACTACTGCATATCCCATTTATGTAATTCACTTCTGTGTATCTGAGTTTAGAGCTGTATTCACTACTCTGGCTTACTCTGTAGTAGCTAATAATAATCAACAGGAGGCTATCCCAGCTAATCCAGTGGATAATTTAGCTGCAGCTAGGATTTGGGACTTTACTCGAATGATTCCCTCTTAATTTTTAAGATGCAAGTCGGATGAAGATCTACAAGAGTACCTTAACATAGTTCAGAAAGTAATAGACATTATGGGTGTGACTTCTAATGAGAGGGCAGAGTTAGCTTTTTACTAGTTGTAGGATGTAGCTCACATCTGGTATAAGTAGTGGAAGGGGGATAGAAACATAAATGCAGGGACTGTTGAATGGAAGGAGTTTGCTATAGACCCTTCAAACAAAGTGTTCCCTTTAGAGTTGGGGAAAGATAAGGCGCTGGAGATTATTAATTTAAAGCAGGGTAATATGAGTGTAAAGGAGTATTCACATAAGTTTACTCAGTTGGCGAGGTATGCTCCTCATGTGTTGTCTAATAACAGGTATAGAGTAAGTTTGTCTCTAGTGTATATGATACTGTGGTTAAGAAGTGTAGGACCAAAATATTAATTAAGGAGATGGACTTGTCTAGGCCTATGGTCCATGCTCAAAAGATTGAGGAGGAGAGGTTTAAGGAGAAAGAAAGAGAGAATAAGAGGGATAGGACATGTAGTTTCAACTTTGATTATACAATCCCATCAGAAATCTTCTGCCCCAGCTCCATCAGAATTCTTCTGCTCCAGCTCCATAAAAAATCTTCTGCCCTAGCTCCGTCTTCATCTAGAGCTCCAGTGACAAGGTTCATAAATGATAGTCAGGATAGGGCGCTGGGCTCTAAGACTCAGGGTAGTGTGCCATACTAATCAACTTTGCCAGAAATATGGTAGAAATCATCATGGTATATGTAGGGCTGGAAATGATGTGTGTTTTGGATATAGCAATCCAGGCCACAAGATTAAGAAGTGTCTAACAAGTATGTGGAAAGGTAAGAATAATCGCTAGCTGGTTCAGGCTAAATCTTCTGTAGCACCAATAGGTCTTCCAACTTAGCAGGGCACCATTTTGAGTGCCACCAGCAGTCAACGATAGAATAGATTGTATTCCCTTCAGTGCCTTCATGATTAGGAAAGTTCTCCTAATGTGGTTATGGATACGTTACAGATCTTTCTTTTACATGTTTATGCTTTGTTAGATCCCAGGGCTTCATTTTCTTTTGTAACCCCTTATAGAGCTGTCAATTTTGGAATCATTCCCAAAACCTTACTATAATCCTTCTCAATGTCTACCCCAATAGGTGTCTCTATTACAGCTAGGTAGGTTTACAGGAACTGTTCGATCACAATATGCCAGAAAGTTGCTTCAGTTGATCTTGTGGAGTTAGAGATAACTGATTTTGATGTCATTCTCATCATGGATTGGCTCCACTCATGGTATGATTCAATTGACTGTAGAAACAGAGTCATTTAGTTTTTGTTTCTAGATGAACTAGCTATTAAATTAAAGGGTAGTACTTCAACGCTCAGGTGTCAGCTTGTTTAGTTCCTTAGAGTGAGAAAAATGATATACAAAGGATGTGTTTACCATTTTGTTTGAGTTAAAGACTAATTTTGAAACTCCCAATCTCGAGTCAGTTTCAGTAGCGAGGTAGTTTCCAGATGTGTTCCCTTAAGATCTTCTTGGAGTTCCTCCTAAAAGGGAATTAACTTTGTAATAGACCTTCTTCCAGATACCCAGCCTATCTCCATTCCAACATACAAAACGTCTCCAACCGAACTTAGGGAATTGAAAGAACATTTAAAGATATACTATATAATGTATTCTTCAGGCTCTAGTCCTTTTTGTACATAAAAAAGATAGTTCTCTCAGAATGTGCAATGATTACCATCAGTTAAACAAAGTCACCATAAAAAATAAGTATCCACTCTATAGAATTGATGACTTATTTTACCAACTTTAGGGTGCCAATTACTTCTCCAAGATGGACCTCAGATCCGGCTATTATCAACTTAGATTTAGAGAGTGTGACATTCAAAAAATAGCTTTCAAAACCCAATATGGTCACTTTGAAATTCTAGTCATGTTCTTTGGACTAACGAATGCCCTAATAACTTTCATGGATTTGATGAACCAAGTGTTAAAGAAGTACATGGACATGTTCATCATACTTTACATTGATGATATTTTTGTCTAATGTTGTAGTGAAAATGACAATACAAACTACTTCAGAATTGTATTACAGACTCTTAGAGCCAATCAGTTGTTCACCAAATTCAGTAAGTGCAAATTTTGGCTAAGATCAGTAGCTTTCCTTGGCCATATTATTTTTGGTCACCCGGGAAAGGCTAATGTAGTAGAAGATTCCCTTATTAGATTGTCTATGGATAGTGTTGTTCATGTTGAGGATGATAAAAAAAAGTTAGTCGGGGAAGTTCATCATCTGTCTAGACTATGTGTTTATTTGGTTGATTCAACTGAGGGTAGTGTATGGGTTTAGAATAGTTTGGAATTATTTTTAGTTGCCAAAATGAAAGAAAAGCAAGATAGGGATCCCAAACTAGTTAAGTTGAAAGAGTCAGCCAGAGATCAGAAAGTAGAGGCTTTCTCCCAAGGGGGATATGATGTGTTGCGATGTTAGGATAGGTTGTGTGTGTCCTGAGTAGATGGGTTGAGGAACAGAATCCTTGCAGAAGTGTATCGTGCACGTTACTCTATTCACCCAGGGGCCACTAAGATGTACCATGATTTGCAGGAGATCTATTGGTGGAGTGGTATGATAAAGGGATATTGCAGAGTTTATTGCCAAGTTCTCCATTTGTCAGCAGGTTAAGGTTGACCACCAAAGTCGTACTGGCACTATTCAGGAGTTTAGCATCCCCACTTGGAAGTGGGGAAGACGCGAACATGGATTTTGTAATATAACTGCCCCATTTGCATCGTCAGCATTACTCGATTTGGGTTATTATAAATAGAATAACCAAATCAGCTCATTTCTTTCTAGTCCATACTTCTTATTCAGCTGAGGACTATGCCAAATTTTATCTCAAAGAGTTGGTTAGGTTGCATAGAGTCTTATTTTCTAATATCTCAGATAGAGGTACTCAGTTGACCTCTCACTTTTGGAAAGTGTTACAGGAGGGTAATCATACCCAAATTCATCTAAGTACAACCTTTTAACCTCAAATAGATGGTCAGGTAGAGAGGACCATTCATACCTTAAGGACACCTTGAGCGCATGTGTTATAGTCTTTAAGGGTAGTTAGGATGATCATATGCCTTTGATCGAGTTTGCCTAAAATAAAAGTTATCATTCAAGTATTTAGGTGGCTCCATTTGTGGCTCTCTATAAGAGGAGATATATATCTCCTACTATTTTTTTTGAGGTGGGTGAGACTGCATTGATAGGGCCTGATTTAGTGCTTGATGAATTAGATATAGTTCAGTTGTCCAGGGAGAGGCTTAGGATAGCTCAAAGCCATTAGAAATCCTATGTAAATGTGAGAAGAAGAGATCTTGAGTTTTATTTTAGCGACATAAACTATTTGAAAATCTCTTCCATTAAGGGAGTGAAGAGATTTGGACAGAAGGGGAAACTCAGTCCTTGATATGTTGGCCCTTACAGGATCTTGTGTTGTTATGGAAAAGTAGCGTATGAGCTTGAGTTTCCCAGAGATTTGGCATCCGTTCACCCAGTATTCCATGCTTTTTTATTAAAGAAGTGTATTGGTGATCCAACTGTAGTTGTTCCTTTAGAAATTACAGATGTTCAGGATAGCCTTTCTTATGAAGAAATCCTAGTCAAGGTCCTAGATCATCAGATTCGTAGACTAAGAAACAAAGAAGTTTGCTTGGTCAAAGTTCTTAGGCAGAACCAGTCTTTTGAGTGAGCCATTAGGAAAGCAGATGCAGACATGCAAACCAAGTGCCCACATCTCTTCTCAACTTAAAGTAACAGTTCTCCTTAGATTTTCTCTTTTAAATTATAAATTTCATCCATGTAATAATCTTTATATTATTGCAAACATTCACAAATTAGTTTAGTTATACATCATATTTAGTCTCAGTCAGTCCAGTTTAGTTTAATGAGTTCGAGTCCAGAGGGAAACTGACTCATTTCCCTCACCCTATCCCAGCCATAACACGGGATTTAGGGTACCAAAATTATTAATTGTCATCTTTTACACAATATTCTCTCATAAGAAAGCAATTTTTTTATCAAGAAAAAACCCTAGCTTCTTTAGCCTCTTTAACATTCAAGCTCAAGCTTCAAGAAACCACCAAGAACTTTCACTAATTCATTAATTAAGGTATGTCTGATGTTCAACCATGGTACCTTTTAACCCATGAATTCCAAGATTCTAGTTTCAAGTTTAAAGCAGTGATTTTTACATGTTATTATGAGTTATCTTCATGAATCTAATATGAATTTTGATTACAAATTATGTTTACCATGAGTTTTCATGGGAAATTGTCCTTGAAAAGTTCGAATGATTATATTCGCATGTTATATCCTAAATCCATGATTTTAGTATTTCAATTATGTTAGTATCACATGTTTTAAGTATTCTCATGCTTAAGACTATGAATTTCAAGTGTTTGATGAAATACCTAATTGATTAGGTTTTGAACAATGACTACTTATGATGTTTTCAAAGCTTCAATATGTTCCAAGTGTTATTGTTATCGAGTCCTGGGCTTATGAATACCAAAAATTTATCTGATTTCCTAGTTTTAATTATCTACCAAATGATTTAAGTTAACCATGAGAAATATCATTCAGTCAATTACTAGGGTCTGTTTTGACTTTAATTAAGATTAGTTCATTCCAGTATTCAATGTCTTTTAGTCAGGAGTAAAAAAACATAGCTCCGAGTGAACGTAAGGATGTAATCTCCCCCGTCAGTAGTCATAAGGCACTTCTCTCCCCTGTCAATATGCATGACACATTAGTAATAGTCCCTAGGCTCCAGACCCAAGGTGCCATCGTAGACTTTGAGGGGGGCCCCTTTAGTTAGGCATGACACCATCGTACTTTGAGATATCAGATTAGTGGATCCACATAGACAACTTTAGTACCCATGGTATGGAACGAACACTCTTCAAACTGGAGTTACAGGTTAGACCCTGATAGTACCTTGGGGAATGTCAGTTAAAGCTAGCTCCCACAATCTTAGTTAATTATTCAGAACATAATTTAGTTCATGTTTGCTTGACCATATCATACAATTATGAGTTATTTAGTATGAGTATTGTAGTACTTCATCTTCTAGACTATATCAGAATCATATTTTATTCTTGGTCATGCATTCTAAGATTTTACAGCTTTTATGCATTCATACTTAGTATCTCAAACTATTCAATCAGTTCTTATCTCATGCATATACCCCATGCATTTCATCCTAACCTCATCTAATATATTAGTATATTCAAAGTACTGATCTCATACTCATTTCTTGAATTATGATGTCGTATATCATAAGTTTAAATTCTTGAGTTCCCGACCATACTTAGAAATTCCAGAGCATAAGCAACACTAGCAAAGGTGAGTCCTCATATATTGAGGACCATTTATGTTTGTTTCAGTTCAGCTCAGTAGTAAATTAGAGTTAGTTGGGTGCTTGTCCAAACCACTCCTCACTCAATTAGAGGCTTTTCAGACTATTTTAGATAGTTAGTCAGTTTATTAGTTGTTATTATCAGTCTTCTCAGTATTATTTTCAGACGCTTTTAAACTATGATTTTAATCGAATGTTTAAGTATTTAAAACCTTATGGTGTTTTTGGTTAAATGTTTTGCACATGTTATTTTGTTATATATTTTATTCAGTGCTCACAATAGGTACTAGCTCATGGGTTAGCTTTTGGTCTCTTGGGACTATAAGAATCGTGTGGCATCCAAGGTGTATTTTTGAGGCGTTACAAATGTTGATCTCTTTTATAACTGTGGAAGGCCTGGACACTTCAAACAGAACTATATAGAATTAGAAAGAAGAACATCTAGAAAGAATCAAAATTTTGGAGCTAGTGGTAATGATGATGAAACTGAAGAAGAAATAGAAGTCACAGATATATGCTTTATGGCAACAGGTTAATCTAGAGAGGTAAGACTACATAATTGTCACAAATGTAATTCCCTTGAATCTAATTTTGATATGTTAACTGATAAGCTTTAAAAGTTATAGATGAATATAACAATCTCGCTCAAGAGAAGAAAAGTTGCAAAGCTCGATTTAAATGAGAACTTGAAGAGGAACAAAGAAGTTATCAAATAGAAATTGAAGCATGTCAAATTGAAATTGACTTACTTTATAAAGAACTTAATGATGTACAGATTAAATTAAAAAGTATTAAGAGATAATCTAGTCATAGTTTCATGAGATCAAACACCTTTAAAAAAAATCAAGTTTCTCTTTAGAATTGTTTAAATCAACTAAAACCTCTTTCTTCCCTCGAGGACCTGTATATTTTTTTTACGGATAGAAAGGGCACAAATCCTATAGCTGGAGGCACCACCCTAAAAGTGTATGGCTTTGGAAGCCCAAAGAAAACACATCTAACCCATAAGGACACAAGTTACTTGAGCACCTAAACAAAATTAATTTTCTTATTTTATAATAATAGGTCCGCAAAAACTATAAGAAGGGAATGTGGGTCACTGATAGAAGCTATTCTATACACATGACAAGAAAGAAAGAAAAAACTTCCAATCTAAAGAAAATAGATGGGGGATCAGTCAGATTCTGTTACAATGCTAGAGAAAACGTAATTGGAGTCGGCTCAGCAAAACTCAGCTCATCATGTGAATTCAATTAGATATATCTAGTAGATAGACTTAAACATAATCTTCTTAGCATCAGTAAGCTATGTGATGCTGGCTTTGGAGTCCTCTACAAAGCCAAAAAATTTCTCAATCAAATACGACAGGAGAGACATATATCTCATTAGTGAATTCATTGATTATGTTTATGTCTTAAATAGTCCTAATTTTTCTACCATAACTTGCCTTACAATGCAAACCAACAATATTTTGTTATGGAACAGAAAGCTTGGGCATGCTAGCATGCATATTTTCTAGAAGTTGTCCAAACCAGGGTATTCCAAAATATAGATTTGAAAAGGATCACATCTGTGATGCTTGCCAATTAGGTAAACAGACCCAAACATCATTCAAAGTCAAAGACATTTTCTCTACTACCAAACCTCTTCAAACAATCCACATGGATTTGCTTGAACTCACCAAGACTACAAGCATTGGTGGAAGGAGATATGTTTTTGTTATAGTTGATGATTACTCATGTTTTACTAGGGTAGTGTTCCTTGCACATAAACATGAGGATTTCACAAACATTGAGACTTTTTGTAGAAAGGTATTGAGAGAAGATAGAAACCTCATCACTTATATCCATAGTGATCATGGAGGAGAATTCGAGAACAAGGAATTTGAGTAGTATTTTTCTCAGAATGGATACTCTCACAACTTCTCTTCACCTCGATCGCCTTAGCAAAATATGTAGTAGAGCGAAACACTGATCTCTTAAGGAAACTGCCAGGGCCATGATGCTAGAGCATAATATCCCAAATCAATATTGGGCAAAAAGAGTAAGCACAAAATGTCATATTATCAATAGATGCTTGATAAGATCCATTCTAAAGAAGACGTCTTATAAAATCTTGAGAGAGAGGGAAAAATCCCAACATCAGCTATTTCCATCCTTTTGGCTACAAATGTTTATGCATAACAAATGTTAGAATAGCTTGGGAAAATTCAATCCACGAAGTTACAAAAGTATCTTCTTTGGGTATACTCCAACTAGTCGTGCTTACAAGGTTTTTAACAAAAAAACTTTGTGTGTTGAGGAATCTGTACTTATTGTATTTGATGAATCTTATCACCATCCTATGAGTTTACGCGCTGATGATAAAAAAGGTGAGTACTCTATAGTATAGAGAAGAGGAAAACACAACCTTTGAAATATCACAAGACAACTTTACTACACTAACATTAGACACAACCCATTAGTAGAAACAGTGAAACCAAGTGGTCCAAGAGAATGGAAACACGATGCCATCTATCTAAATGAACTCACCATAAAAAATCCAAAAGATGGAGAGGAAAAAAGAGCATCATTGAGATGAAAAGCATCTATTGCTTTTGTCTCTCAAATCTAGCCAAACAAAAATGATGATCCCCTCCAACATGTGCCGAAGCTATGTAGGAAGAATTAGACCAATTTTAATAAAATCAAGTTTGGACCCTAGTAGAGACACCTAGAAACTGCTCGATAATTAGAACAAGATGGGTCCACCAAAACAAATTGAACAAAGAAGATAAGGTTATCAAAAATAAAGCAAAACTTGTAGCTCAAGTTTATTACCAACAACAAGGTATTGATTATGACGACCCCCTTTCCCCCATAGCAAGGTTAGAGTCAATTCGAATTCTATTAGCTTTTCCTGGCTTTAGATGTTTTAAGATATATAAAATGGGTGTTAAGAGATCCTTCTTATATGGTTTTAATCATGAAGAATTTTTGGTAAAACAACTGCCAGGGTTTGAAAATTTGGCACATCCAAATCATAGTTTCAAATTATCAAAAGCAGTCTATGTGCTTAAACAAGCTCCAAAGGGTTGGTATGAGAGATGGAGTACTTTCTTACTAAATAGCAATTTTTAAAGCAATAAAATTGAAAACTTTGTTCATACTAAAGCTTGATTAAAATCTTCTTATTGTGAAAATTTACGTTGATGATATCATTTTTGGAAGTACTAACGTCTGTCTATGTGAGAATTTATATAACTTTATAAAATGAGAATTAGAAATGAGTCTCATGGGAGAGCTCACATACTTCTTGAGATTACATATCAAAAAATCTCCCAAAGGAACTTTGATCAGTCAATCCAAGTACACTTAAGAACTCATAAAAAATTTTGGTATGGAAAAAAGAAAGCTTGTGGAAATCCGATGAGTCCATCCACAAGTCTTGATTCAAATTTTTCTGGTAAGGATGTTGATGATAAAATGTGTAGGGGATTGATTGGATCACTGCTTTACTTGACCTCCAGTTAAGCAAACATCATGTTCTGCATATGTAAGTGTGCCAGGTTCCTGTCGACTCTTAAAGAGTCTCTTCTGATTACAGTCAAAAGGATCATCCGATACCATATAGGAACTCAAGACATTAGACTATTGTATCCTTGCTCTTCTCATTTTAATTTAATTGTATATTCAGACGCTGACTTTGTAGGTGATAAAAATCTTAGAAAAAACACTAGCAAAACTTATCAAATTCTTTGTAATGCCCTGATTACTTAGCATAGAAAAAAGCAAACCTCAGTTTCTCCGTCAACAACTAAAGATGAATACATAGTCGTTGGAAGTTGTGGTACTCAAATTTTATGGATTATTCACCAACTACTTGACTTTAACTTGTCTTTTGAATTTGTTCCCATAATTTGTGATAGCACCAGCGCTATCAGTCTTTCTAGATATATTATGCATTACTTTATAGTGAACACATTGATATCGAGCATCATTTTATTCATGATGATGTTGAGAATTGTGATTTCTCATTTAATTTTGTTGCTTCTGAAATCATCTGGCAAATATTTTTACAAAACCCCTATTAGATGAAAGGTTATTTTACCTCAAAAAAAAACATAGTATCCTTAGTATTAATGACCTCTGAGTTACCTCAGAAAAAACTTGGTATCCTTAGTATTAATGACCTCTGAGTTCTTTAATTTTAAAAAAGGAGGGGATCATGTTTGTTTTGTTTATAGGCTGTTACACACTATCTGTCATACTGCTTTGCTTTACCTAGTTACTATGCTATGAATATATATTGCCTCTCTACTATTTTGTTTTGCATTTCTATTTGATTATGCTAAAACAGGGAGAAAGATAAGAACATCAGGATGCACCTATTAGTTAGGGGAAACAAGTGTCAAGAGAAGATTAGTGTTAAGGGAGCAAGATGACAGACAGGGAAGTCAATTGATATTTAATCTTATTTTTCAATATAAAAAATGGGGAGATTTTTATACTCCTAAGTCTATGATTTTAATAATGAAAAACTAACAAATGAATCTTTGCAAGATAAAGGAAATAAGTAGAGAAGCCAACTCCAGGAAAAAGAAGGACATTGAATCATGATTTGTGGCATCCAAGAAAATCAATTAAAACTACTAATGATGGAAAAATAATAGAAGCAAGTAGGGAAGTCAGCTCTTGGAATGGAAGGACATCAAATCATTAGTAGTGGCATCCTATCAAATCAATAAAAATGGAAACAAACGGAATAAGAATCTCAATCTCGAGAATCACAGTAAATCAGATCAATCATAACAAAATAAATGAAAGAAAAGATCTCAAACAAACTTAGAAAAGAATCAATTGATACAAGACCAAAAGGAAGAAAATATCACAGACATATCTTATATGGATGTGAGAAAGCCGTATATGGACATATCTGATATTGATATATCAAACGGCTACATTCCTCAAATCAATGAGTCAATTCAAATCTTTAATTTAGAAGATATCTCTTGGGTTTCCTTATGCAGAGTTGTAGCCAAAGACTATAAGAGCATATGACTGGAGATATATACGGGTTACGCAACTTCAAGAGGAATATGAAGGTGTCTCAATCTTAGTCTCATAAATCTTTGTAACCTCTAGTTTACAATTATTGTATAAAGAGTAAGATCGAGTCCGCTTTGTAACAACAACTGAAACTGTGTCAGAAGATTCAAAGAAAAAATAAGTCTTAAGAACTTGTTTCACAATATAGTACTTTAGCCTGACATTGAAAGATCTAAGGAAACTTTGAAACCCAAGGGTACTGGAGTAGGCACCACATTAGTGTTCCGAACTAGAATAAATTTCTTTGTCTTTACTTTACGTTTGATTAAATATTTGTTTAATTATTTCAAGTCTAATATGTATTATGAAGTATATTTATGTACAGGCGATTCGACTGTGTATAGCCAGAAGTCGACTTACAAAAATCTTTTAATTCATCCCTACTCTTGGATTTCACTACTGACTTAAAATACACTGGGTCAGACCCCAATTGATCCAAACTTAAAGCTGAATAACTAAAATAACTAAAATAATTATCCAAAATTATCATAACTTAACCCTCAAAATATGAGGACTCACCAACTGTTTGAATCTATTAAAAATAGTGCCCGTGGTTAGTCGTGCTACTGAGGATGAATACCAGAACCAACTTTATGAAACAAGGTACCACATAGACATATATGTGATCAGTGCTTCTAGATTGTACTGAGCTAGTGGGGGTGAATGCATAGGTAAAATTGAATCCATGTGTAATCTTAAAACATGCATGCTAATTATAAATAGATTCACCAAGATGCTAAAATAAACTGAAGGCTGAGATATCTTAAAATATGAATAATAAACATAATCTGATAAGCTGGGTGAGTCACTACACATAATTTTTTGAAAATTATCTTTTTTGTAGGAGATTCTCATAACCAACATAAACCATCTGAGGTAGCATAGAGTCCAACCTCTGACCCATGTTGAGGAGGGATGTTCTACCCTTGTAATCGGAGTAGAACCTAAATTGAAATTAGAGTAGTCGCTAAACTAAGGTCGTATTGTATGCTTATACTGATGAAATTCACCTTAAAATAAGCATTTGGGTTTATAAATCTTAGAACCAATCATGCTTCTGTTAATAACTCATACTCCCGAATAACTATGTGAATTTTGTATCATGCTGGATATCATAGGATTAAAACTAAAATCTGAAACATACTATATTAATCTGAAATAGTAAATCTAAACTTTTGGAAAACAAAGAGGATCATGATGAATTCATATTCTCTTATTTCTAGACTAACTAAATCATGTTGAAAATCATATATATATCCATCATCCCATAGAAATTTATGTCATAATAATAAAATTCATCTCATAATAACAATCTTGTAAGTGAAAACATGAGTAAAGGTAAATTCTTGTGCAAACTAAATTTTAAATCAAATGATAGTGCCACAATCTAAAAAATATGGAAATTTGGAATAAACCCTAATTGAAATCTAATAAATTCAATTGTAAAAATAAAAATTTTGTGCAAAAGGATGAAAATTTATCCTTGTTTAAACCCCACAAACCTGAATTTAGCTAATCTCTTCAAGGAAACTTGAATCAAAGCCTTGGGAGTTGAAATTTTAAAAGAAACCTTACTTCATTTATCTTGAGAGTGGAGGGAAGAATGAGCGTTGAAAATTGACTATAATAATTAAATAATGCTTGTTGGATGATTTCAGTCATGGAAGAGGAGTTTGAGGTGAGGAAAATACTAAATTACCCATAAGGAAACATAAAAAAATTGTAAGAATTTCTCAGTTGACAAAGTATATTGATAGGTTTTCAGCTTGTTGACCACTTGTCAACTTAGTCATCAATCTCTAGCTTGATTTGGGCAAGGTATGGTTGACGAATTAGTTGATATCTTGTCAACTAGTTTAAGGCTTGTAAACATAGTCGTCACCTTCTCTAAATGATTTAAGGCCTTTTTTGTTACGGTTGATGACTAAGTTGACAACTCGTCCCCAAGTTGACAACTCGTCAACTCAAGTCATCACCTTCTCGTAGATAGATAATCCTAGGTAAAATGAGCATAACATTCTACTTAGATATTGGATTAAGGTTAAATTATATCCCTTGGAAAGAAGAGGATATTTCATTTCGTGGGTCGTGATATTTAAAACTCTATATCTGCTAGAAGTTACACTCGTTTAAAGTTGACCCTTTTAGTATCCACTACTAAAACTAATTCAATACAAATGTTCTCAACTAACAAATGTTCTCAACTAAACTTTGATATAAGTGTTTATTTTGACCATAATAGCATTGAAGAGACAACACACAAAAGGAGAATGAGCATGAAACTTAATTATGGTTTAAAAATATTGCTTTGGGGCCTTTAAACATATGATCAATAGTTGAAAACTTTACTAGTAGCTTGTGAGGCATTACAATATCTCTCTCTTGGGATCATTCGTTCTTAAATGAAGACTGAAATGGGAAGCTTATATTAATCTACAACTTAAATACTCACCACAAGAACAAGCATATAACAAAAATAACTAAACTACACCTGAACCAAATAGGTTGAACTAATATGAGTAAAGATGTCTGTGAGAAGAATAGATTATATGGGAATTGTTACATAAGGCTGGATCTGTACTAGGTGTAAATAGTTAAGTGTATTGACTCATTATATATGATTCTACATCCTGTGTTGCTCTCTCAACCAATTGATTTCTCTAAAGAATTTTTAATGAAACCGCTTACTTATTCCTTATCCTTCAAACTTGTCGATTAAGAATTTCAATTGGGATTTTCTAATAAGACAAACTATCCTTCACTACAGTACTTTCAACAGGCAATTCTAAGGAATGGTCTCCCGTGAACTTCTTTAACATCAAAACATAGAAGAAGTGATGGATGACAACTAATTCTGGTGGAAAATCTAACTGGTTTGCAAATTCTCCAACACACCTTACTATTTCATAAAGACCAATAAATTGGGAACTAAAATTTCCTTTCATTCCAAATTTCAGTAACCCCTTCATGGGAGACAGCTTTAAAAATACCCAATTACTCACTTTAAAAATTAGTTCTCTACTCTTCACATTTGCATATGATTTTTTGTGACTTTGAGAAGTTCTCAACTTCTCATGAATTAGTTGAACATTCTCCATAGCTTTAAAAAAATCAGGCCCAGGCAAAGCTAATCAAACAACTTCAAACTAATATATAGGTGACCTACATCTATGCCTGTACAATGCCTAAAATGGAGTCATCCGAATAATAACATGATAACTATTATTATTGTCAAAATTAATCAAAGGTAAATGATCATCCTAATTTACCATAATGTCCATCACACATGCTCTAAACATATGTTCCAATGTTTGAATTGTATACTCAGCCTGACCATTTATCTTTGGATGATAAGCTATAATAAGATTCACCTTTGTAGAAAGTTCTTTGAAACGACTGCAAAAATTAGGAAATGAATTGTGTACCTCTATCTGAAATAATGTATAAGGGAATCCCATGGAGCCTTACTAACTCACGAATATACATCTTAGCATAATTATCCATTGTATCTAAAGTCTTAATAGGTATGAAATGGGCTGATTTGTTCATTGAATCCATGATGACCCAAATTGAATCGTGCTATCATCTGGTATGTGAAAGTGCAATGACAAAATCCATATTAATGACCTCCTACATCCAAGTATGAATTCTAATATCCAGAAGTGTACCTCCGGTCCTTCGATGCTCAATCTTTCATTGATGACAATTTGGACACTCCATAAACCCTAATATGCCCCTCTTAATAATATTCAACTAATAAATTCCCACTAGTCGCGGTACATCTTAGTAGCACCAGGGTAATCAAATACTTTGAACTGTGAGCCTCTACTAATATTCTTTCTCTCAACCCATCCGTATTGGGAACACAAAGCCTACCATGATAGTGAATGACACCATATTCCCTATAGGAGAAAACCTCAAGCTTCTATTGCTAAACTACATCTAATATTTAGCTAAGTATTGGATCACTACATTATTTGTCTTTTACTTCCACCGCTAAGGATAATTCCAACCATTTCTAGACCACTACTCTTGTATCGTCCATATCAAGCAAACATACACCCAAATGATCTAGTCTATGCACTTTCTTTGCCAACTCCTTCTCTTCTTTCTTCATATGAGTCACACAACCCATATACAATCTACTCAATGCATCTTCCAACATATTCGCCTTATTCGAATGGTAAAGCATATTCATGTCCTAATCTTTCAATACGTCCAACACCTTGTCCAATAAAGATTTAACTTGTTTTATGCAAATACATATTAGAGACTCTTATGATTACTAAAAATGTCAAAACGCAGACCATAAAAGTAGTGTCTCTAAATCTTCACAGCAAAACAACAACTGGCTACCCTAAATTATGTGTGGAATAATTATTTTCAAAGTCTTTAAGTTAGATGGAGGAATAGGCTATTACTTTCCTAGTTTATGTCATAACACAACCAAACCCAAATCTAGAAGCATAATAATATACTAAAAATCCATTCAACCCCTCTAGGAAGGCTAAAACTGGAGCTAAAGTCAATTTATCCTTCAATACTTGGAAACTCTTTTCACATTTATCTGACCATATAAACTCCACCATTTTTTTTGTCAACGTTGTCAATGGTGAATCTATTAAGGAAAAAACCTGAACAAAACCTCCTATAATAACCAACTAAGCCCAAAAAGCTCTAAATATCAGTTAGGGTAATGGGCTTAGGCCAGTGCTTTACTACACCAGTCTTCTGAGGGTCTACATGAATACCATAAATAAAAATAACATGCCCCCAAAATATAATACACTACTAAAGGTTCTACAACGCTATTTTCAAATGGTCTACAGGCTCACTCTAAGAATATACAAGTATGTCATCTATGAAAAAAATGACTAACATGTTCAAGTACTGCTTGAAGACCCTGTTCATTGAATCTATAAAGAGTGTAGGAACATTTATTTTTCAAAAAGACATAACTACACAAAGCGATCATACCAGGTTCTAAAAGTAGTCTTAGGAATGTCACACTCCTCTACCTTTTACTGGTGATACCCCGAACTAATATTAATCTTTGAAAACCAATGGGTGCCCTAAAGATGATCAAATAACTTATTTTTGATGATGATCGTGTTTAACTATTTGTAGTCCATATAAATTTGTATAGTTCTATCCTTCTTATGCATGAATAGAACTGGTGCACCCCACAGGGCATACTAGGTCTGATGATCCCCTTATCTAAGAGGTACATGAGCTACTCTTTCAATTTTGTAAGTTTGGCCAAAGCCATATGGTAGGAAGGAATGGATATAGTCTGGGTACTGGGAAGGAGATCAATCCAAACTCTATTTCTCTATTAGGAGGTACCCCGGGTAGATCCTCTAGAAAGAAATCTAGAAATTCATTGCCAACGCGAACTGACTGGATTATTGGGGATTTTGACTTAGTATCATTAACTTAAACTAGGTGATAGATACAACCTTTTGATATTAACTTTCTCGCTTTAATATAAAATATGAAACCAGATTTGGGAGATATTGAACTAACCTTTCACTCAAGGACTAACTCATTAAGAAACTAAAACTTTACCACTCGAGTAAGAAAATTAACTGATGCATAGAATTAATAGAGTCTATCCATGCCTAGATTAATATCAAAATCTATTATCTCTATCTTTATTAAATGTCCTAGTGTAACCCTATAAAGGACTATAATAGGGCACTTTCTGTATAGTCAGCTAGTGGTAACAAACTCACCCACTGAAGTATAAACTGAAAAGGGTTCAAAAAATTTTTTGGGACTTACTCTAAAATTTAAAGAAATAAGTAGGGTCACAAAAGTGAGGTTTGACCCTGGGTCTAATAACAAATAAATATCAAGTGAAAGTAACAAATCATACTAGTGAGGATATCTGGGGAGCTCCACTGCTCATGAGGGGATGGTACAACATAAAACCGGTTCTAACACTGATCTCGACCCGTACTGGATCATGCACCCTACTGTGGAGCTGGGTAGCCTGACAGAGTTAATAAATTTGTAGACTGAGTTTGAGGATGAGCATCTCTACTTCCCTACTTAGAATTAAGGAATTACTTGATCATGTGGCCCATCTTACCATAACCATAACAAGCACTTGATCGAATAATTTCTACCATAATTTGTGTACCTGGATTATTTCTACCCCCAAAATACTATAATGAGATCTAGTAGGCGATGCTCTCCCCCATCATTCCTGCTTATTTCTGGACATAGGGTCAAAGGGTGAGGATGGTATGGGAACTGATGAACATCCTTGAAACTGGGAATGATTTGCCCTTCTTGATTTCTACTGCCTATACTTAAACCATCTGGTTCTGGCCCTTTTTTATTCATTATCTCTCATTCCTATAACTTCTTTTTTTAATTTTCTAAGTATGATTCATAAGATGATCGTAATCCATATCCCCAGGTACTACACTACTTGACTACTAAATCAGACATTCTAGTGACAAACTTATACAAGCTCTGGAATCCAAAAACAACTCTAGGGAATATCTAGATAGCTGGGAGAACTTGAGGGAATATTTATTTACCGACATAGAGCCCTGTCTTAGGTTTATGAACTCCTCTACCTTAACCTCTATTATCCCACAATGAAAGAACCTCTCTAAGAAAGAAATTTAAAACACATCCAAACTTATAAAACCTGCATTCTTTCCTTTAACTCCCTTCTATATATTAACCCAGTCATAAGCAATATTCTTCAATTGATAAGAAACTAATTCCATAATTTCCTCTTTAGTAACATGCATAATTAGGGTAATTTTCTTCGCCTCATCAATGAAGAACTGAAGATCATTACTAACCTTCGACCCAAAGAGCTTTAGTAGGTTTATCCTCATAAAATCTCAAACGCTGGCAGTAGCTAATTTAACATTTTACTGAAGTGGACTGCTTCTAGCTGATTTCCCTAACCATTTCCATTCACAACCTGAGCTAACACTTGGAAGGAAACCCCAAACTCAGCATAAGAGACATTTTTATTTATAGGGTCTGCAAGTGGTGGTGGGTCTAGCTGATCCCCATTCCTATATATGTAAGCTCTGCGAGGAGGAATTCTCTATTATGTGAAATCACAAATTAGAGAAGATAGAAAAAACATCAAAGTAAAATAGAGATCATGTAAGAAGGGAAGATTCCTAATACATCCTATAGCCCTTTTATCATAAATGTTGCACGCTTTAAACACATGATAGAGTCTATGTAACATGAATTTTAGACACCCTAGGACTCTTTTAAAGATTAGTCTCTGATACCAAGATTTAAATGCCCTATAAGTACTCCCTCGATGTCATATGGTGCTTAAAACTACGAATAGGCCAAGCTAACCCATGATATCTACTCAATACTATTCTCAAAATACAAAATTAAGCATAATTGAATACTAATTTTTTTATAAACTAGTTTCATAAAGAGAGACAATCTTAACCAAAACATTGTAACTCACTATCTCTTAAATCTATGAAAAACTGAAAGAAAATCTAGTCTGACTAGTCTTTACAAGCCTCTAAACTAATGAATGAAATCCACTAGGACAGACCAAGCTAACCCAAACTTAATGTTAAATAATTGAAATAACTTAAATAACCATATATAATTATCATAACTTAGCCCTCAAACTATGAGGACTGACCAACCATCTAAATATAGGAAATGGTGCTTCTAGTTAATTATGCTACTAAGGACAAACACTACAACCTACATCATGAAACAATGTAGAATATATTCATATATGTAGTAAGTACTTTTGGAATGTAATGAGTATGTAAGGTTGAATGCTTAAGTAAAACCAAATCAATGCATAATGTTAAATCATGCATGTTAAGTGTAAGTAGACTCACCAAGATGCTAAAATAAACTTAAGACTTATATATCTTAAAATATTAAAAAGAAACATAATTTTATAAGATGGGTGAGTTACTACACTTAATTTCAGAAATTTGTCATTTATGTGGGAGATTATAATAGATGAGATAAACCATGTGAGCTAACATAAAGTCCAATGTCTGATCCATGTTAAGAAGGGTTGTTCTACCCTTTCCAGTGAAATAAAACCTAAAATAAAATTTGAGTTTTGAGTTATCAATAAACTAAGCCCATATTGGGCAAGGGGGCGCTCTTTTGCAAGGACCCTAAACCTATGGTTGCACATAGTATTTGGAAAGTAGGATGCGTTAAACCCACATTTCCCACTTGATGCTATATACTAGTCCTAAAGTATATATATATTCGTATGCTCATACTAACAAAATTCACCTTTACATAAATATATAGGTTCATAAATCTAAAAAAGAATCATGCTTCAATTAATAAATCATACGTATGATTAATTGTATGAATTTTATCTCATGTCTGAGATCATAAGATAAAAATAAAATCTGAATCATATTATATTAATCTAAAATAGTAAATTTGATACGGGTGATGGTCACGGATCGTATGATTTGGATACGACTTGGTTTGGATGAGTTTTATATTAGAAAACATTAGAACCAAGGGTTAAGACAAAGGGTACGAGTGATAGGTACCACTCATATAGGGAGGATATGGCTCGTAAGGGTCAGGCATATCCCTATGATAGGATTTTGGGGTATTTAAGTGAGGGAAATCCAGATATTTCTCCACTTATTCTAATAAGTCCCCACAACTTATAAGGCACTTGGAAGTTTATTTACCCTAATATTAAATTCATTAACTCTTAGAAACTCTACCTAAACACTCTATAATTTTTTCAAGAGCTTTTAGGCAAAGAAAAATAGGGTTTCAACTAGAGGATCAATTTGAGGTTTGTCTTGCTGATTCCATTCCATCATCATTTTATTTTAAGGAATTTTATCTCACCTCATTGTTGTTTCTAACTAAAGGCATGGTTTTACATAATTTTTCATGGTTTTATGATTGTACGATTTTGGTTTTAAATACGAATTGGGTTTTGATATTAAAGGGTTAGTTATGGATTTGATGGTTTAAGTTATGCTTTGTGTACATCAATTGTTATTTTGGATAATTGGATTGAATGGAAAGGTTTAATGGTAATTAGATTTGATTTTGGTTATATTATGCCCCTAATGTGTTTGGCAAAAAGCCTATAATGATGTTTTCATTGCATTGTGTACTTTAATGGAACTCTTACTTGTTTTAAAAGTTAGTAAAGGAATTATTCATGGTTTAAAAAGTGTGGAAAGGTAAATGGGTAAATGTTTATTCTTGTGGGATAAATGAAAATCCCCCAATAGGTTTAATATGGTAATTTAAAAGGGCACTTGAAAGACTTCTTTAAACCAATAAATGGTTGGCTATGGATGATACTTACAAGTAAGGGTTGGTATGATGATACCAATATTAATGTCCTTGGCTAATAATTGGTTAATAGTTTGGTAATTTAGAAAAATAGTTTTAATTGGGCATTAATGGTGGGATGTGTAGCAAAGCCGTGGAAAGTGGAGGTCTCGGGGGGGCCAAAATTGGAAATTTATATTTGCCAATATGAGGTTTAGACTTGGTGACTGTGTGCATGATGTCACACTTTATTTTGGGGGATGTACTAGTCATCCCAGGGTATCTTTTCTAGTCATGCAGCCATACGTACTGGGGCCTTTTTAGCAGTCGGAGCTGAACCTATATAGCCTATGGGTGGTTTAGGAAGGCAATGCTACACAACCCAGGAAAAGGTTTTAAAGGCATGCTAAACCTGGTTCCCTTTCCCGGCATAGTTATACATATATATGTATTGTTGTCTGCATATTAATGGTTTTACTTAATATTTATAAATAACCCTATTTTATCCTTATCCTAAGATCATGCTAGTGTTCACCCGCAAACCAGTTTACTAGCGGTTGTATACCTATGTTCTACAGGAACTGGCTGTTCTACTCCTTCTATATAGTGTTTGAATCAAGAAAAATATTTGAATTGAAGTGCTGAGCTTCCATCTTTCCAGAAGGCTCCATTTCATGTTATGGATATTTTTATTTATTTTTGGATATTATTTTTGTCCATGATTGGGGGAATTTCCCATCTTGATTTTATTACTATTCTGCTTAGAGTATTTTTTGTACTGTTATGGGTTGGAATGGGAAGGATCGGTATTAGTGTTGGCCTTCTTATTGGAATAAGTTGGGCTGACATCATCGTACATAGTTTCTCACTATTTAATCAAATTGCATTTTTGTATTAATTATATTATGTTTTGGAACTTATTTTGTAATGGCCTGGTTTATAGCCCTTGTTTTGGTATTGGTTTGATTCTGTATGTTTGGACATTTGGTATGGGATGGTTGGATTTGGTTTGGTCGTTCATGGTTTTGATCCTATCCCAGATTCTTGATATAAACAATAACACTATCTTGTTATATATTTGGAATTCAGAAAACTCAAGGTAGGCGGCTAAAGGTTGGTTATGGTAATGGGGGTGGTCTTTGATCCCGGTTGGACTTGAAATGCTCATTACAACAAGGCCCCTGATTAAGTCGTGTCAAGTTAGGATCAAAGCCTAGGTTAATGGTAAACTGGGAGCCCACAATGCCATGTCTGGTAGAGTCTATTTTAGGGGTATGTAGTGTTCCACACTCATAAGGGGGAGGCTACGAGGAATTTAGGAATACTTTACTTTCTTGTTATTCTACTTTCAAGCTAGAGTATAAGTCCTGGAATTCTTCTCCAATCTGTGGTTGTTCACTTTTCAGATCATGCCTCATAGATCTGGAATACAAAGAATATCTTTCATCCCATCTAGAGACAATGTTAATAGGATACGTCCTATGTCTGGAGTTTATTTTGATCTCATGGTCCTATCCCTAATAGTTCTAAAGTTCCTCTGATTGCTATTACTCCTCCTTAGGGTGAGGTGATTAATGCAGAATTACGTCATTTTATTATTGTTATTGCTACATTGGTTGCTTCTCAGGCTAAGAAGGATACTTTTGGTGGGATGTCAACTAAGGTCTCAAGGGTTAGTTAGTTTATAAAACTAAATCCTCCTACTTGTACTGGTGTGAAGTTAGAGGAGGATCCTATGGCTTTCTTGGATAAAATGGAAAATATATTTTACATAATGCAAGCTACTAATATGGAAGGTGTGAACTTTGCATTGTATCAGCTCAAGGATGTTGCATACCAATGGTAGGAAGAGTGGGATAGGGATAGAGGTGATATGGAGGAGTCACCCTTATGGGATACCTTGTTTGGTGCTTTTCTGGATCATTTCTTCTCTCAAGATTTGAGAAAAATAAAGATAGGGGAGTTTGTGAACCTTAAGTAGGGGAGGATGTCTGTCAAGGAATATGCCTTAAAGTTTTATCAATTGTCAAGGTGTGCTCCTAATTTAGTGGCTGACATGTGGGCAAGAATGAGAAAGATCACTTCAGGGTTGTATCCGAATTTGATTTTGAAGAGAAAAACTGCTATGTTGATCAAGGATATTGATATTTTGAGGTTGACTATTCATATACAGTGAGTAAAATATGAGAAGAAGAGACAGGCAGAGTTTGGTGATAGGCAGGGTAGGAGGGAAAAGTTTTTTTATCAAGGAGGTACTCAGTCGTAAGAAGGTTAGGATGGTGGTAAATGGATAAAAAAGAAGATGGGGAGATCTGGTTTGTTCTCTATTGATAGTGCTCCATACAAGTTAGGTGATAGGTATAATCAAGGTGGTGATAATTTTCGGGCACAGGGAGCTCAATCTCAGGCAAGTGGAGGTCAGTCAATTTTTTTATACCTTTTTTATCGATATTATGGTCGTTCTCATTGGGGTTATTAGGAGAAAGAAAGGGACAAATGCTTCAAGTGTGGCAAGGTAGGCCATCGGCTTGGTGATTATCTGGTTAATAAGGTTGCTACAATGGCAAATAAGTTCTTGTGACTTCATCTATGGTTCTAACACTTGGTGGTGTTGCATCTTCTTCTGTTACTACTCCTGGTTCTAGTGTTGGTCAGAATAAATTGTATGTTTTGGTATCCTGAGAGAAGTTCGAGGTATTAACTGATATTGTTACTAGTATCTTACAGCTCTTCTGTCGTGATGTGTATTATTTTCTTGATCTAGGGTCTATTCTCTTGTATATGACCCCATATGTGGCTATGTTTATTGCTTTTGATTTGAAAGTTATTTTTGGATCCTCTTTCTATTTCTACCCTGGTAGGTTACTCAATTATTGCTAAAAGAGTCTATAGGGTATGTGTGGTAGCTATTTGTAGTAACTAGACCTTGATGGATCTGTTTGAATTGGACATGGTGGATTTTGATATTATTCTGGGTATGGATTAGTTACATTCTCATTATGCGAATTTGGATTGTCAGACCCATACGATCATCTTTAATTTTCTTGGTAAGCCAGTAATAGATTGGGAGGGTGGTTCTCTTGCTCCTAGGGGGAGGTTTATTTCTTATCTTAAATCTCAGAGGTTAACTTCTAAAGGTTGTCTTTATCATTTGGCTCGAGTTAACAATTTTGACTCGAAAGGTCCTTCTTTTTGTTCAATTCTGGTAGTGAGTGAGTTTCCAAAGGTCTTTTTGAATGATCTTCTTGGCGTTCCTCTAGATACAGAAATAGAGTTTGGTCTTGACTTTATTTTAGACACTCATCTAATTTTTATTACTCCGTATAGAATAGGCCTGGCTGAGTTAAGGGAACACAAGAAGTAACTTAAGGATCTTCTAGATAAGGGGTTTATTAATCCTAGTGTATTACTGTGGGGTGGACAGGTGTTGTTCTTTTTTAAGAAGGATGGTTCCCTTTTGATGTGAATTGATTATCCGCAGTTGAATACAGTAACTCTTAAGAATACATATCTTCTTCCAAGAATTGATGATTTGTTCGATCAGTTACAAGGTGCCAAGTTGTTTTCTAAGATAGATCTTTGGTCTGGGTACCATCAGCTAAAGATTAGAGAGGTGGATATCCCTAAGACAACTTTTCGTACTCGATATAGGCACTCTTAGTTTATTGTAATGTCATTTGGTTTGACTAATGCTCTGGCGACATTTATGGACTTGATGAATAGGGTGTTCAGGTAGTTCTTGGATCTCTTCATTATTGTGTTCATTGATGATATTCTGGTTTATTCGAAGAGTGAGGTCGATCATTCTAATCATCTCCATGTGGTGTTGCAGACGTTAAAGAACAACATTTGTATTCTAAGTTCTCTAAATATGACTTTTGGTTGAATCCTATAACTTTCTTGGGATATATTATTTCTAGTGAGGGGATTATGGTGGATATATAAAAGGTTTCCTTGGTGAAGAGATGGCCTAGACCCACGACTCTATCCCATATTCACAGCTTCTTAGATTTGGCTTGGTATTATAGGCGATTTGTGGAAGGCTTTTTGTCGATACCTACCCCTTTGACTTAGTTGACTTAGAAGAAGGTCATGTTTTCTTGGTCAGATGCGTGTGAGGGAAGTTTTAAGAAGTTGAACTATAAGTTAACTTTGGCTCTAATTCTTACTTTGTTGGAAGGGAATGATGGCTTCGTGGTTTATGGTAACGCTTCTCGGGTAGGTCTTTGTTATAAGTTGATGCAATGGGAAGGTGATTGTCAATACATCCAGGAAGTTAAAAGTACATGAGAGGAATTATCCTACTCATAATTTAGAGCTATTGGAGGTTGTGTTTGCTTTGAAAATATGGTGACATTATTTATATAGTGTGCACGTAGATATCTTTTCTGATCATAAGAGTATATAGTATATGTTCAAGCAGAAAGAGCTTAATCTCAAGCAAAGAAGATGGTTGGAGCTTCTGAAGGATTACAATATGAGTCTTCACTATCACCCAGGGAAGGCTAATATGGTTACTGATGCTCTTAGTGGGTTGTCCATGGGGAGTTAGTCTCTTATGGAGGAGGAAAAGTGGGAATTGGTGAAGGATATTCACCGCTTGGCTAATCTTTAAGTTTGCCTCTTAGACACCAAGGATGGCGATGTAATGGTTCAGGACGTGGTTCGATAATTTCTTGGTACGGATATAAAGGAGAAACAAGTGTTAGATCCTATTTTGATGAAGATCAAAAGTGAAGTGGGTATACAAAAGGTTATGGTGTTTGAGATCAGTGGTGATGGTGATGTTGGGTGTATGTATGCATTCTACTGTCAATATTCTAGTATTTTTTAGCCTTATTTTGAGGATGGTTCTATGCTATATGGGTTAATGATTAGATAAATGTGTATAAAAGTGTTAAATCATGTATTTCTAAGGTTTATAGTTTTTTCTAAACAAGTTGGTACTTCAAGGAGTCAATTAGAGTTCATCAGAGAAAACTGGTCTTTCTAGGCTGAGCTAGCTCCTTGTCTAGTCTGTCTTGTTGGATTCTATTGTGTTTTATGTGTTCCAAATGGTTTTACATGTATTATTTCATGTGGAACAAGTTATTACATGTGTAAAACGTTCAAGTGAGTCAAGGGAAGTGTTGAAACTTCAAGTGAAAGATCATGGAAATCAACCTCGCCTAAGCTCTTGTTTTTTATTCATCGTAATGGATAGTTTGTGTTTGTACCTCTAATTCGTGTGGTTTTTTCTTGTCGGATCCTTTGTGTGATTAATACTATGATATATTGATGATATAAAGGCTGGAAAATCAATGGAATGATACCACAAGACAAGGGAGAAAAGGAGAAAGGGCCAATACTAAACCAAAATACAGGAAAAAAATTCCAGAAGCAGTGTGCAATAAGCGTGCATTGTATGCTATATTCCTATGGAATAGAGGGTGAATCTTATTATCCATTATAGAGGAATAGAGGGTGCAACTCATGGTCTACTCCACCCCTTGTTTTTTCACTCCAATTCGATTCCAACATGGATTTTGCTTACCCTTATACTATATATACATGTTGTATCACGTTTTTACATGCTTTTGGTCATCTTGGACTAGTTGTAGGGATTCTCAACACTTATCTTAGGGTTTATATCTCTTTACTTTAGTTTTTTTCATGGCTTGTATCATCAATCTAAAGGATTGGATGATTCATATGTTGTTTAAAGGCTAAACTCCCTTTCCGGGGTTAAGGCCAAGATCATGACTACTTTCATTTTAAATTAAGTTTGTTGATTTGCTTAACATCATTGGTTGTTTGTTTATTCTTGTTTTAACTATTTTAAGGATTTTCTACCCTTATAATTCATTAATTGTTGACCTTGAGAACTCAAGAGAGGGAATACGGCAATAGAACATAGGAATAACCAAACTATGATTTGTATTTCTTTATGAAATAAGGAATTCAAATTAGTATCTAGGTCAGGACGTACTTAGATTCCTTACTTGATTCATATGTAGGATGATATTTGTAAAGAGTGTAAGTGAACTATTATATCCCCGCTCAACGATGTAGTTATAAGGTTCAACTTACTTAAAAGATTAGAGGTTGGGAAACCATAGTCATACAATTAACCCTACGAATCAACAACCAAGATAAACTATTTAACGGAAGAAGTTCAATAATGTAGTATGATTATTATTAAGCCTTAACCCTGGGCTTCTATCCATTAATTGTCCTAAGTCATTACTTTATTGCATTAGTTTAGTTTATTTTTAATTCTAAAACTCTATTTGCTACTCTCCTTAATTAGTTAAACTAGAATTGGATAGTTAGCAAACGCAAGTCCTTGAGAGATCGATAATTAGGCTTCCTTGAATAGACTTTACTACTTTGTAGACCACGTATACTTGCATGTACGCTTAGGTGCTGTCATGTTTTTGGCGCCGTTGCCGGGGTCTTATAACTAGGCAACTATCTTATGTTTAGTTTTTCTATATTGACTTGTAAATAGTTTTTGTTTTTAGTTTCTTTTATTTCTGTTCTTATCACACTTCTTGACATGACTAACTGGGATAAATGGTTTTTGAGTGATGACGATTCTATATGGTCTATTGTTTATCTAAATAGTGGTCATTTTTAAGATATGTGTGTAATCAACCGCATTTCAGAAATGTTTTTGAGCTATGATCAAAGGTAATACTATATGAACGCCTACAATCTGCAACAATAGTTTAAATAACTACAGGTTCAAAATTACCAAGCCCCAATTTAAATGAGCAATATGGAAGAAATAAGCAATATGGAAGAAATGCTGAAACAACTTTTAAATACTCAAGCATAGTTGTCAGCAGATATAAAGAGTAATGTGGCCGTTTTAGAGCGTCAACAAATTGTCATTAGGAACTTGATGATGCAAGTAGGGCAAGTGCAACAAGTATATAATACAAGACCTCAAGGTAATTTGTTAAGTGACAGTGATAAAGTAATTGAAATCACTTTGAGGAGTGGTATAAAACTCAATAAAGAACCACCAAAGACAACTAAGGAGGTAGATACATAATTGGCTTCCCAACCTATTGAAGACAAAGTGGCTAACAATTCGAGGAAGTCTGAGTACCCAGAAACTGAAATTGTTGAAATTGTTAAGGAGATGCCACTACCACAATATGAATTACAGCTACACTGTTGTCATCTTTCTCTTGAGACTGAAATTAAGAAGGTGAATAATAGTGAGGGTGTTAAGGATAGTGCAAATTTAGATGTAGGATTTGTTGTGCTTCACTCAAAGAACTTTTCTACATTATGTTTAGATGAATTCTTGTCTTTAAAATCATTTAAAATAGTGGAAGAGTGTGAAGATGAGGAAAAAGAATCCTATATTCTTGATTTTACACCAAATAAGTGATATAAAAACACAACTCACTTTATGACTGAGTGGTTTACCATGTACATTCCATTACTCGATTCTTTAATTTTTATTCCACCACCCTATGAGCGAGGCAAAAAGACAAATACTAAGTTGGGGGTGAAATTTATATCCTCAAGGTGGAGAAAAAATCATGATTAGGTTGTGTCGCGACACTAAATCAGGCGCTTCTTGGGAGGCAACCCAAGATAAGGTATGTTTTCATTTTATTTTTACGTATTTTTTATTTCATTTAGTTTTATTTTTGGTTGAGCCACAGGTTAATGTGCAGTCTAAGTACCATAAACCTGAGCTTGAAGCATGGCAAAAATTTAGTATGGGATCTCGAGGATCCCATTTAGGAAAAAAGATGATACTAACTAGGCCAAGAGGCCTCAGGGATTATTTCTATGTCTTACCTTTGAATTTACTTTAGGGACAAAGTAGATTTTTAAGTATGGGGTGGGCAAATTCAAAAATTTTAGCTAAATTTTTAAAAAAAATTGTGTAAGATATTCTTGTTTGTGCTATTTTTGATTGCATGGTGCAAGTATTTTGTTTGGTAAAAGCATTTTGAATGAGTGAATTTCTACTTTTGAGACTCTTAGGCTCATGTTTGTGACTCTTATAATTGTTGGCTTAAAATTGAATTTATGCTATTGTTTGGTTGGGAGTCTATGATGATCCTATTAAGTTGAGCATGTGCCATGTGCGTGAGATATATTTGTATTTTCCTTATTTTATGTGATATATAGAACTTGCCCAGTGCGTGTGTGAAGTGAAATAAAGAGTGTGGGTTTAGGAGATGATATAGGCATTTATTTGATAGCCTTGTTTTATACCTTCTATTTGACCTACCCTTGTGCATAATCCAAGTTAAACCCATTGACCTTTAGCTTTTTCTTTGGTAACCTCATAAGTAGCCTAAAACATTCTTTGATAGAACATAATTTGATCCAAATAGGTCCTTAGTGCTTTAATGAAAAAAATTGAATTAGCAAGGAGTTTGAAAAATTAAAGAAGAAAAAGGTGAAATTGATGCCCCAAGGTAATAGTTATTGGTGTTTATATTTGATGTGTGGTGGTTGGGAGTGATATAAATGGTGCTAAAAATATTTCCACAATTGAGAGCATAAGAAAAATTGAATCTTAAAGGAATAAATAATACGCCCACCAAGTGTTTGTGAAAATGCTTGAAAGAGATAGGGTAAAATAAAGTTGAAAGGTGGATGGAAAAGGTAAAATTGGTTGTTGGAGATTTATTTTAAATATATAATGTAGTGTGTTAAAGTTCTTAGAGAGGTTAGTCACTATTCCCAAATAGTTCCTACCTGTCCCTTAGCCTACATTACAACCTGGAAAAGTTTTATTTGATCCTAAGTTGATCATTCCGATTTTATTGGAGCCCTAGACTAAGGGATATCCTATGATTCATTGTGTATAATTTGTGAATTCTTTGTGAGATTGAGTGTAATTTGATTCTTGTACCCATTATATTCTAAATTGGATTATTGTGAGAGATTATGGGTAACTCTCTTGTTTTGAGGAACACATGTTTGATGAATGTGGGTGATTTGTATGATTTCCTTTGTTGAGCAATATGCATGAGTTTACCATTAGGTGAGTTAATTCTTGAAGCTAGGATGTTTTGGAGTAGTGTTCGTGAGCTTTCAATTGTGTAGAGAACATGCTTAGTTTTGTAACTTGCATTCTATGTAGTCATTATAGTACTAACTTGAGTGTCTAGCATTTAGTAGAAGTTTAGATTCTCCATAGTTTATGATGATTATATTTAAGAGTTGTTCGAGGACAAACTAAGCTTTAAGTGTGGGGTGGTGATGTTGGGTGTATTTATGCATTCTAGTATAACTATTCTAGTCTTTTTAGCCTTGTTTTTAGGATGATTCTATGATGCATTGGTTAATAATGATATTAATGTGTATAAAAGTGTTAAATCATCTATTTATAAGGTTTATAATGTTTTCCAAATAAGTTGGTACTTCAAAGAGTCAATTAGAGTTCAATAGAGAAAACAAGTCTTTCTAGCTTGAGCTAGTTACTTGTCTAGTGTATCTTGTTGGATTCTATTGTGTTTAAGATGTTCCAAATTGTCTTACATGTTTTATTTTATATGTAACAAGTTTTTAGGAGTGTGCAAAGTTCAAGTGAGTCAAGGGAAGAGTTGAAACTTCAAATGAAAGATCATGGTAATCAACCTTTTCTAATATCTTATTTTTGATTCATCGTAATGGATAGTTTCTGTTTATACCTATAATTCTTATGGTTTTTTATTTTAGGATCCTTTTTGAGCTTAATATGATGATATATGGATGATATAAAGGCTGAGAAATCAAGATACCACAAGAATAAGGAGAAAAGGAGAAAGGACCAACACTTAACCAAAATTCGAGAAGAGAATTTCAGATGCAGTGTTCTATAAGTTTGCACTGCATGCTCTATTCATATATAATATAGGGTGTGTCACATGATCCATTACATAGGAATAGAGGGTATGATGCATGGTCTACTTCACCCCAAGGCTTTTCTCTCCAATTCGATTCAAACACTAAATTGACTTACCCTTATACTATAAATACAAGTTGTATCAGATTTTACATGCTTTTGGACGTCTTGGAATAGTTTTGGGTCTTCTCAACACTTATCATAGGGTTTATATATCTTCGCTTTTGTTTCTTTCATGGTTTGTATCATCAATCCAAGGGATTAGATTCTGGATATATCCATTAAAGGCTACAACTCCCTTTCTGTGGTTAGTGCAAAGATCATGACTACTTTCATTTTGAATAAAATTTGTTGATTTTCTTATCATCATTGGTTGTTTCTTTATTCTTGTCTTAACCATTCTAAGGATTAGGTACCATTAGAATTTATCAATTTTCAACCTTGTGAACTCGAGAGAGGAAATAGGGAGATAGTACATGGGAATAAACAAAGTATGATTTGTATTTCTTTATAAAATATGAAATGCAAATTAGTATCTAGGACAGGGGTGTACTTAGATTCCTTACTTGATTCATATGTAGGATGCTATTTGTAAATAACGTAAGTTAACTATTACATTCCCGCTCAATGATGTCGTTGTAAGGTTCAACATAGGTAAAGGATTAGAGGTTGGGAAGCCATAATCATGCAATATACTCTACGAATAAACAACCAAGATAAGCGATTTAACAAAAGAAGTTCAATAACGTAGTATGATTATTATTAAGCCTTAATCCTGGGCTTCTATCCATTGATTCTCCTAAGTCATTACTTTACTGCATTAGTTTAGATTATTTTCAATTCTAAAACTCTATTTGCTACTCTACTCAATTGGTTTAACTAGAATTGGATAGTCAACAAACGTAAGTCCTTGAATGATCGATACTTAGGATTCATTAAAGACACATTACTACTTGGTAGTCCACATACCCTTGCGTGTGCACTTGGGTGCTGTCAAGTTTTTGGCGCCATTACCAGGGACTTGTAATTAGGCAACTTTCTTATTTTTAGTTTTTCAATATTGAGTTGTAAATAGTTTTTGTTTTTTAGTTTTTTTTTATTTTCTTTTATTTCTCTTTTTATCACACTTCTTGACATGGAATACTAGGATAGATGGTTTTTGAGTGATGACGATTCTATATGGTCTATGGTTTGTTGTAATAGTGGTTATTCTGAAGAAATGTGTACTGTCAAACCTTATTCGGTTATGTTTCTAGGCTATGATCAAAGGCAATCCTATGTAAATGCCTACAATCAGCAGCAACAGTTTCAATAGCCACAGGTTCAGAATTACCAGGCCTCGATTCAAATGGGCAATATGGAAGAAATAATGAAACAACTTCTTGCAAATCAAGCATAGTTGTAAGCAAATATAAAGAGCAATGTGGCCATTTTAGAACGTCAACAAATTTTCATAAGGAGCTTGGTGATGTAGGTAGGGCAAGTGCAACAGGTATATATAAACAACCTCAAGGTGGTTTTTCAAGCGACAATGAATAAGTAATTGAAATCACTTTGAGGAGTCATACAAAGCTCAATGAAGAACCTCAAATGACAACTAAGGAGGTAGATACAGGGTTGACTTCCCAACTTATTGAAGACAAAGTTCCTGATAAATTGAGGAAGTTTGAGTACTCGAAAACTAAAAATATTAAAATTGTTAAAGAGATGCCACCACCACCATATGAACATAGCCACTTAGCTGTCATTTTTCTCTTGAGACTGAACTTCAGAAGCTGAATAAGAGTAAAGGTGTTAAGGATAGTGTAGATTTATAAGTAAGATTTGTTGGGCCTCACTCAAAGAACTTTTCTATATTATGGTTAGATGATGTCTTATTTGTGAAATCATTTAAAATAGTGGAAGAGTGTGAAGATGAGGTACAAGAATCCTATATTCTTGATTTTACACCAGATAAGTAATATAAAATCACACCTCACTTTAAGGTCGAGTGATTTACTATGCATATTCTATTACTTGGTTGTTTAAATTTTGTACCACCACCTTATGAGCGAGACAAAATGGTGAAAGCTAAGTTGGGGGTGAAATTTATATCCTCAAGGTAGAGGAAAAAGCATGATTAGGTCATTCCGCGACACTAAATCATGCATTTCTTGGGAGGCAACCCAAGCTAAATTATATTTTCTATTTAGTTTTATGTAGTTTTTACTTCACATAGTTTTGTTTTTAGTTGATTCACTGGTTAATAGAAAGTCTGAGTACCATAAACCTGAGCTTAAAGCATGGCGAAAACTGAGTGTGGGTTTCTGCATATCCTATTTAGGCAACAAGATGCTACTCGCTAGGCCTAGAGGCCTCAGGGAATATTTCTAATTGTTACCTTTGAATTCGGTTTGGGGACAAAGTAGATTTTTAAGTGTGGGTTGGGTAAATTCCCAAATTTTGGCACAATTTAAAACAAAAATTATGTAAGATATTCTTGTTGCTGATATTTTTTATTTTATGGTGCAAGTGTTTTGTTGTTAAAAGCATGTTGAATGAGTGAATTACTACTTTTGAGACTCTTAGGCTCATGTTTTTGACTCTTGTACTTGTTGGCTTAAAATTTAATTTATGCTATTGTTTAGTTGGGAGTCTATGATGATACTATTGAGTTGAACCGTGCCATATACGTGTGAAGTATTTGTATATTCCTTGTTGTATGTCATGTCTAGAACTTGCATAGTGTGTGTGAAGCGAAATAAAGGGTGTGGGTTTAGGAAATGATATAGGTATTTATTTGATATCCCTTTTTTGTACCTTCTATTTGACCTACCCTTGTGCATAATCCTAGTTAACCCCATTGAGCTTTTAGCTTTTTCTTTGGTAACCTCATAAGTAACCTAATCCCCTCTTTGATACACCATAATTTTATACAAAAAGCTCCTAAGTGTTTTAATGAAAAAAAAATTAAATTAGTAAGGAGTTTGAGAAATTAAAGAAGAAAAAGATGAAATTGATGCCCCAAGGTAATAGTTATTGGTGTTTATATTTGATGTGTGGTGTTTGGTAGTGATATAAATGGTGCTAAAAATATTGGCATGATTAAAGAAAATGAGAAAAATTGAATCTTAAGGGAATAAACATACACCCTCAAGTGTTTATGAAAATGGTTGAAAGAGATGGGGCAAAATAAAGGTTAAGGGTGGATGGAAAAAAGTAAATTGGTGGTTGGAGATTTATTTTAAAAGTATAATGTAGTATATTAAAGTTCTTAGAGAGGTTAATCACTATTCCCAAATAGTTTCTACCCATCCCTTAGCCTAAATTACTACCCAAAAAAGTCCTATTTGATCCTAAGTTCATCATTCCGATATTAGTAGAGAACTACACTAAAGGAAAGCCTATGGTTCATTGTGTGTAATTTCTGAATTATTTGTGAGAGTGAGTGTAATTTTATTCTTGTATGCATTATGCTCTAAATTACGTTATTGTGAGTGATTATGGGTAACTCTTATTGTGAGGAGCACATGTTTGATGAATGCGGGTGATTTGTATAATGTCCTTGATTGAGCAATATGGATAACTTTGCCACTAGGTGAGTCAATTCTTGAGGATAGGATGTTTTGGAGTAGTGTTCGTGTAGTCTAGTAACTTGCATTCTATGTAGTCATTGTAGTGCTATCTTGAGTGTCATGCATTTAGTATAAGTGTACAGTCTCTGTATTTGATGATGATTATATTTAAAAGTTGTTTGAGGAAGAACAAGGCTTTAAGTGTTGGCAGTGATGTTGGGTATATTTATGCATTCTAGTGCCACTATTCTAGTCTTTTTAGCCTTGATTTGAGGATGATTCTATGCAATATGGGTTAATAATGAGATAAATTTCAATAAAAGTGTCAAAGCGTGTATTTATAAGGCTTATAGTGTTTTCCAAATAAGTTGGTACTTCAAAGAGTCAATTAGTGTTCAATAGAGAAAACTAGTCTTTCTAGCTTGAGCTAGCTGCTTGTCTAGTCTAACTTGTTCGATTCTATTGTATTTTATGTGTTCCAAATAGTTTTACATGTTTTATTGTATGTGGAACAAGTTGTTATGAGTGTACAAAGTTCATGTGAGTCAAGCGAAGAGTTGAAACTTCAAGTGAAAGATTATGGAAATCAACCTAGTCTAAGATCTTGTTTTTATTCATCGTAATTGATACTTTGGGTTTGTACCTCTAATTCATGTGGTGTATTCTTGGAGGTTCCTTTTTAATCTTAATATGATGATATATGGATGATATAAATGCAGGAAAATCATTGGAAAGATACCACAAGATAAGGGAGAAAAGGAAGAAGGCCCAATACTTAACCAAAATTTTGGAAGCAACGTGCTATAAACATGTATCGCATGTTCTATTCCTATGGAATAGAGGGTGTGATGCATGGTCTACTCAACCTCTGTACTTTTCACTCCAATTCGATTCCAACACGGATTCGGCTAACCCTTATACTATAAATAAATGTTGTATCACGTTTTTACATGCTTTTAGATGTCTTAGACTTGTTGTGGGGCTTCTCTACACTTCTCTTAGGAGTTATATCTCCTTACTTTAATTCTTTCATGGTTTGCATAGTCAATCCAACGGATTGGATGATGGATATGTCCATTAAAGGCTAAAACTCCCTTTCTGGGGTTATGGCCAAGATCATGACTACTTTCATTTTAACCTAAGTTTGTTGATTTTCTTATCATCATTTGTTGTTTGTTCATTCTTGGTTTAATTGTTTTAAGGATTAGCTTTCCTTAGAATACATCTATTATCAACCTTATGAAATCGGAAGAGGGAATAGGGCTATAGAACATGGGAATAGACAAACTATGATTTGTATTTCTGTATGATATAAGGAATTCAAATTAGAATCTAGGACTGGGACTTAGATTCCTTACTTGATTCATATTTGGATGATATTCGTAAAAATAGTAAGTGAACTATTACATCCCTGCTCAAGGATATAGTTATAAGGCTCAACTTAAGTAAAAGATTAGAGGTTGGAAAACCATAATCATGCAATTAATCATACGAATCCTCAACAAAGATAGGAGATAACGCAAGTATTTCAATAATGTATTTTGATTGTTCTTAAGCCTTAACCTTGGGCTTCTATCTATTGTCCTAAGCCATTACTTTACTTTATTAGTTTAGTTCATTTTTAATTTTAAAATTCTTTTTGCTACTCTCCTCAATTGGCAAAACTATAATTGGATAGTAGGCAAATGCAAGTCCCTAAGAGGTTGATACTTGGGCTTCCTTGAAACCACTTTCCTACTTGGTAGACTACTCACACTTGTGTGTAGGCTTGGCACTGTTGGATGGTAATTTACAGTACCAAGGGAGGTTATGCATTCCTGATGTCGACAAGTTGCGATAAAGGGTTTTGGCTGAGGTGCATGAGTCACACTATATTATTTATCCTAGTTTGACAAAGATGTATAATGATCTCAAGGAGATATATTGGTGGAATTGTATAAAGAGGGAGTTGGCTGATTTTATGGCAAAGTACTTGGTGTTCCAACAAGTTAAGGTTGACCACATGAGGCCTGGTATTTTATAGCAAGAAATTGAGTTTCTCAAATGGAAATGAGAGGTAATCAATATGGACTTCGTTACTGGTCATCCTCGATCTCGAAATCAATATGATTTGGTTTGGGTCATTATGGATAGGATGAAAACATCCGGTAATTTCTTATCGGTACAAAGTAACTTTTTCGCGGAGGATTATGTAAAGTTGTATCTTCATGAGATTGTGAAGCTGCATGGGGTACCTATTTCAATTATCTTTGACTCTGGTACACAGTTCTTATGTCATTTCTGGTTGTCTTTTTAGAAAGGTTTGGGTACTAAGGTGAGTCTGAGTACTACTTTTCATCCTCAGATAGATGGGCAAGTGGAAAGGACTATTCAAACATTGGAGAATATGCTTCAGGCTTGTCTAATTGATTATGGTAGAAATTGGGTTGAGGGTCTACCTCTTGTAGATTTTTCTTATAATAATAGCTATTATTCTAGTATTGATATGGCTCCTTTTGAGGCATTATATGGTAGAAGGTAAATATTTCCTATTGGTTGGTTTGAACTTGGTGAGGTGGATATGTTTAGTCTGGATTTGGTCTATCAGGCTATGGAGAAGGTAAAGGTGATTCGGGATAGGCTTATGGCTTCCTAAAGTTGCCAAAAGTCCTATGTGGATGTTAGGCGTAGAGAGTTTGAGGTTGGGGATAAGGTGTTCCTTAAGGTATCTCCCATGATAGAACTAATGCAGTTTTACAAAATGGGAAAGCTCAATCCTTGGTATATTGGACCATATGAAATTTTTGCAGAGGGTTGGTAATGTTGCTTACAAATTAGAGTTATCTTCTAGATTGAACTCTAGTCATCCTATATTTCATGTTTCTATGTTGACGAGGTGTCTTGGTAATCCTTCTTCAGTTTTTTCTCTGGATGCTATAGGTATTTTGGACTCTCTACCTTATGAAGAGGTTCCGATGGAGATACTGGATCAGCAGGTTCATCGGTTACAGACCAAGGATATGGCTTCGGTCAAGGTTTTGTGGTGGAACTACAAGGTGGAAGAGGCCACATGGGAAGCATAGAAGGACATGAAGTCCAAGTATCCTCATTTGTTCTCGGCTTTGAATATTTATGCGGAAGGTACTTTTTCTTGATGTATAGTATGATAATGCAAATGAATATACTTGATTTCCTTGCATCTTTGTTTAAGATAAAAGTAGAGACATTTAAGGGGTGTAAGTAGTGTTTTTGCTACCTTGTTCGTCATTAGGAAATGAATGTTCCTTGTGTGGGAGACTGAAGACCTTGGTTTCTGGACCTTATAAAATTTCCTAGAATTCTAGTTGTTGGACCCAATACAACTCAGGGGTATGAACCGTATGTTGGGGTATGGATGGTATAGTACAGTCGTATGCTAACTAATGTTGGTTGGTGGGATGTATTTTGCTCATTGGATTGGATAATACTTAGGGATGCAAGTCATATTGGTGGGTACGAATCATTCGTTTACTTAACTTACTCTTAGACTTGGTTGCTTAGGTTTCATCTGAGTATGAGTGGTTCACCTAGAGCCATAAGCAAGGGTACGAGTCGTACCCTGGACTCGTATGGTGGTGAGTGTTCAATCCTCTTGGTATGTGATTCTGTCAGGGATACAGGTGATGGTCATAGATAGTATTCTTTAGATATGACTTGACTTTGATGAATCATATACTGGACAGTGTTGGATCCAAGGTTTAAGGTCAAGGGTATGATTGGTGGGTACCACTTGTATAGGGAGGGTACAACTCGTAAGGGTCAGTTGTATCCCTGTGACAGGATTTTGGGGAATTTAAGTAAGGGCAATTTGGATATTTCCCCACTTATCGTAATAAGGCTCCATGACTTATAAGGAACTTGGAAGGTTATTTACCATAATATTGTATTCATTAACACTTAGAAACTTTTCTTAAACACTCTATAATTCTCTCAAGAGCTTTTGGTCAAAAAAAGCTAGGGTTTCAACTAGAGGATCGATTTGGGGCTTGTCTTGGTGATTCCTTTCCATCATCTTCTTTATTTAAGGCATGTTCTCTTCCTTCATTTTTATTTCAAACTAAAGGCATGGTTCTACATAATATTTTCATGGTTTTATGATTGTATGATTTTTGTTATCAAATATGAATTGGGGGTTTTGATATTAAATGGTTGATTAAGGTTTTTCATGGCTTAATTTATGTTGTATGCCCTTCATTGGTTGTTTTGAATAATTGGATTACATAGGAATGGTTTAATGGTTATTGGATTTGGTTTTAGTTATATTATGCCTCAAATGTGTTTAAAAAAATTCCAATAACGATATTTTCATTGCATTGAGTACATTAATGGAACTCTTACTTGTTTTAAAACTTTGTAAAGGAACTATGCATAGTTTAAATGGTTTGGAAAGGTAAATGGATAAATGTTTATTCTTGCAGGATACATGAAAATCCCCCAAGAGGTTTAATATGGTAATTTGAAAGGGAACTTAAAAGTCCCCTTTACACCTACAAATGGTTGGCAATGGATGATACTTGTAAGTACGGGTCGGTATGACAATACCAATATTAATGGAATTGGTTAATGGTTTGGTTATTTGGAAAAATGGTTTTAATTGTTCATTAATGTCGTGATGTGTAGCTTAGCCATGGAAGGTGGAGGTCCCAGTGGGATCAAAACTTTAAACTCACACTTGCTGGTATGAGGTTTGGTCTTGGTGACCGTGTGCATTATGTCACACTTTATTTTGGGGGATATACTAGTCATTCCAGGGTATCTTCTCTGGTTGTGTGGCTACAGGCACTAGCGCCCTTTTAGAAAGGGAAGATGAACCTATATAGCCTATGGGTGACTTAGGATGGCAAAGATAAATAACCCAGGTAAAGGTTTTAATGACATGCTAAACCTGCTTTCCTTCCCTATCATGGTTATATATATATGCATGGTTGTTTGAATATGGATAGTTTTACTTGACTTTTATAAATGGCAATGTTTTACACTTATCCTGAGATTATAGCGTACACCCGTTAACCCATCTATTGGCGGTTGTATACCCACACTATACAAGAACCAACCATTCTACTCCTCCTACATAGTGATTGACTCGGGGACAACATTTGCATCGAAATGGTGATCTTCCATCTTTTTGGAAGGCTCCATTTCATGTTATGGATATTTTTATCTATTTTTATTTATTTCTGGATATTATTTCTGGCCATGGTTGGGGGCATGTCCCTACTAAATTTTATTACTCTTTTGGTTAAAGCCTTTGTGGTACTACTATGGGCTGGAACGGGAAGGATCGTTATTTGTGTCGGCCTTGGCATTTAAATAATCTGGGAGGCTAGCATCATTAGATGTAATTTCTCATTGTTCCATCATATTTCATTTAAGGAATAATTATATTATGTTTCGGAACTTATATGGTAATGGCCCTTGTTTTTGTATTGGTTTGGTTCGGTATGTTTGGACAGTTGGTAAGGGATGGTTGGACTCGGTTAGGTAGGTCACAGTTGTGATCCCATCCCAGAGTCTTGATATGAACAATAACCCTATATTATTAGATGTTAGGAATTCAACCAACTCAAGGTAGATGACTGAAGGTCGGGTTGTGTAATAGGGGTGGTCTCCGTTTCCGATCAGACTTGAGATGCCCATTAAGACTTGTGTCAACATGATAGTGCCATAATTTTATAAACATGGAAATTGGGTATGAACCCTAGTTAAAATCTAATAAATTCCCTTGTAAATTCAAAGCTTTGGGCACAAGTATGAAAGGATATCATTGCTCAAACCCCGCATACCTAAATTTAGTAAATAACTTGAAGGGAAGTTGAATTGGAGCCCTTGGAGTTAAACTTTTGAAAAAAAAATCTACTTCTTTTATCTTGACAGTGAAGAGAAGAATTAGTGTTGAAAACTAACTATAATGGGTAAATAATGCTTGTCGAATGATTTAAGATGTGGGAAAGAAGTTTTAGGTGAGGAAAAGACCAAACTACCCCTAAGGAAACTTAAAATAATTGTAAGAAATTTCCTTGTGGACAACTAAGTAGACAACTTGTCAACTTGCTGACAACTTGTCAATTTATTCGTCAATCTCTTGTTGGATTTGGGCAATTTCTAGTTAAGTTTGATGACTTAGTTGACAACTTGTCAAGTAGTTGATGACTTGTCAACTCAGTCATCACCTTATCTTAACTTTTTAAGGTCTTACGATTAAGGTTGACTACTAAGTTAACATCTCATCACCAAGTTGACATCTCATCAACATAAGCTGACACCTTCTCGCAGACAGTCAATCCCAGGTAAAATGAGCATAACTTTTTACTCTAATATCTAATTAAGGTGAATCAGATGCATTGGAAAGAAAACTCATAGATATTTCAGTTAGTGGGTCTGGATTTCTAAAACCCTCTATTATCTATAAGTTACACTCGTTAAAATTTGACCCTTGTAGGATCCAATACTAAAACTCAATCAATACAAACGTTCTCAACTCCACTTTTCTCTAAGTACTTCTTTTCAACATAATCACATTTAAAAACTTCACACACAAGGTTCATGAGCATGAAACATAAGAATGGTTTTAAAATATCACTTTGGGATCTTTAAACATATGATGAATAGATGAAAATTTTACTAGAAGATTGTGGGGTATTACAATCTCCTCGTTCCTTCATAATCCCTGCACCAATAACAACATTACCCTATAAAATACAAAGTACAAAACATGGGTTGCCTGCCATAAAGTGCTTCATTAATGTTGCATCACAATGTGGTTAATTTATTTTCTCTGAATTCACCAACTAGCCAATAGGTTTCCTCCTATGAAGCACCTGATTAAACGTCACACCATGAACCGATTCTCTTGACTACTTAGATGTTAACAAGGTTGAATTTTTCATATGACCTCATCTCTTTTATAGTTCCCATAAAATGCTTCACACTCTAAATGGTACACCCCCATCCCCATTAGCTTAACTACACCATGTGTAAATACCCTTACAATAGTGCATGGTCTAGATCATTCAGACCTCAATTTTCTAAGAAAAGGGCAAAGCCTCGAATAATAAAACAAGACCAAGTCTCTTAGTTAAATCTCTCCGTTCATCTTTCAGTCATGATACAACTTTATCTTTCCTTTGTACAAGGTTGAGCTCTAAAAAATGTAAAGATGGAATTTAATTCTCTTATTTATTTGTTCTGATCTCATTTTTTACAAATCACTCCATGCCAAATTTAATACCTTCAATTCCCAAAACTCCTTATGTTCATGTTCGACAGACAGTGGCATGCGTTTCCATATATAAGCTAATATGGGAAAACACCTACAGGGGTCTTAAATGTTGTTTGGTAGGCTTAGAATAAATCACCCAAACTTCTAGCATAGTCTGTTCTAGTGGCATTCATAATTTTCACCAAAATAGACTTGATATCTTTATTTGTGACATCAACTTGCCACTTATTTGAGGGTGATAAGTTATTGCCACCTTGTGTTTAACACTATATTTTTCAAGAAGTGTTTTAAAAAGGTAATTGCAAAAGTGTGAACCTCCTTCACTAATGATATCTGGGGGTGTACCAAATCTAGGGAAGATGATCTTTTTAAAAAAAGCCTGGGACATTCTTACCTTCATTATATGGAAGAAAAATTGACTCCACCTATGAGGAAACATAGTCAATGGCCAATTAGATGGATTTTATTTTATATGAGCTCACAAAGGGTACCTTGAAGTCAGTACCCCAAACATTAAACAATTTGAGCTTAACGATAGTCGTCATTGCAAGTTTATGCATGCATGAGATATTTCCTTTCCTTTGACATTGGTCATAAGACCTAGCATAATCATGTGCATATTTATAATGGTAGGCCAATAGAAACCACATTGCAAGATATATGTGTGGTCTTTGCACCTCCATGATAAACACGATTAGGTGATGAGTAATATGCTTCTAAGATGCTAATTATTCCAACCTCGGGTTCATATCTCTAATTCACACCATCTGCATAAACCAAAACCAAATATATCTAATCCTAAAAAAAATGCTTACCTTTTGCATAAGCTTCTTTTGCTGTTAAAATGACATATCTTCTTGAACTAGTTCACTTGCCAAATAATTGGTGAAGTCTAAAAAGAAAGGAATTAAGTCTTTTGGTGCTGCCAAGACTTACTTATCTGGGAAGTACCCATCTAATAAACCTCAACTTCATATATTTATTTTCCATAAAGTATTTAAGAGGTCAGTAAGTATGATCACTTTAGTTCCAAGACAGCATGACAAAAATTTCTTAAATGCAAACATAAAAGCAAACAACTCTTATTCAACCATTGTGTTATTCTTATTAGCAGGTTCAAGTGTTTTGATAGTATAGTAGATTGGATGTAAGATCTTTTCTCGCCTTTGGCTGCATGTAGCTCCACACCACTAGCATCACATATAACCTCAACGGCCAAGGTCCAATTGAGGACGCAATTATAAGGGACGAAAACAACTTCTCTTGTAGACTCTCAAATACCTTTAGACATGCCTCATCAAAAGCAAAATTTACATCCTTCTCCAACAACTTGCACAATGGATTCGTAATTTACAAGAAGTCCTTGATTACTATTCAACAGAATCCTACATGCCTTAAAAACTATGAATGCACTTTATATAAATTGGTATAGGCAATTACTCAATTACCTCAATCTTTGTATAGTATATATTAACCCCTTTCTTTTAAATATTATGACCAAATACTATTCCTTCTTTAACTATGAAGTGACAATTCTCCCATTTCAACACCAAGTTACATTCCTCGTATCTCCTCAGAACATTTTTGAGATGTGACAAACAATCATTAGATGAGTCACTAATAATTGAAAAGTAATTTGTGAAAACCTCAATAATTCCCTCCACCATGTTAGAAAAGATTGACATCATATAATGTTGAAAATTAGTGGGAGCATTACATAGACCAAATGGCATTTTCTTCAATATAAATGTATCATATGGACATGCGAAAGTGGCCTTCTCTTAGTGTTTGAGGGAGATAGAAATTTGATTGTACCCTAACTAACCATCTTGAAAGCAATTTCATTCTCTACTAGCAGGTCAGTCTAACATCTTCTCCATGAAAAACATAGGAAAATGATCTTTCTTGGCCTATGAATTCAGGTTCCTATAGTCAATGCAAGCTCACAATCTACATACTAACTTCGAAGGAATGAGCTCATTCTTTTCATTGGAAACCTTAGTGATTCCACCCTTCTTTGGCACACATTGGACTAGGCTCACCTATGTGTTGTAATAATCAGGTAAACCATGCCTTCATACAACTACTTAATGATCTTTTTCTTCATAACCTCTTGCATGGGACTATTAAATCTACCTTAGTGCTTAAAAGAATGTACAAAATTTAGCGCTAGTTGGATTTTATGTAAATTCCAGGTGTAATTCAAATAATGTAAGCAATAGACCGTACAGTGTCCCATTTGAACCTCTACAAATCAGACACTATGGCCTCAAGATGCCTTTTTAATAAATTTGTCAAAATAATAACTAGTAAAGTATTGATGGCTCCTAAAAATATATAACAATAATGAGAAAAAAGGGCTTTGAGATCCAAAATGGGAGGCTCCTTAAGAGATAGTCTAGTAAGATCATATTTCCTAGGTGAATAAGTGTATGAACCCCCTACGACTAAGTGCACTCACATCTTATTATATTCATCAATACCATTACTATCAAAATTCATTATTACTACTACAAGAGCCTCAATAACAATTCTCTCCTTAATAGGAACTAGCAACTCATACTCATCAATAATATCTATCATAGAGATCATACGTATGTCCTTTGGCTACTTCATGGACTGGCATACATTAAAAGTAGCATAATTATTATCCAATTGAGACTTCCTATGACTAGTTTCTATATCAACCAATTCCCTTTCAGTTGTGAGAAAAGGACATCCCAAAATAATGGAAACCTCAAAATCAAAATTATAGTCAAGAATCACAAAGTTAGTTAAAAATACGAAGGATGCAACCTTTACCAACACATAACACAGATTCCCACCGGCTTGTCCGATCCACCACCAGAAGTCTCATATAGGCCAGTTTAGGTAATACAAACCCCAATATCTTGTAAACTATAGGAAAAATCAAGTTAATGCTATTGACTAAGTCACATAAGGCCCTTAAAAAATTTAAAGAACCAATAGTACAAAGAACTATGAAAGCACCTAGTTCTTTCTTTTTCTCAACTAAAGAGTGGGAATTTTTTGAACTATAATGTTGCATATTGTATGCATGCTCAAATCTCATAATCCTTTTATTTGTCACAAATTCTTTCATAAATTTCATAGAGCCTAAGATTTGCTCCAAAACCTCCACATGAGGGATGTTTGCTGAAAGCTTCTTTAGTATTGAAATAAACTTTTGATATTTTTCCTCTTCATTTTTCTCTTTCAATATTTAGGGAAAAAGGAAAGGGGGGGTAGTAAAATAAGCTTTAATAATGGTGTAACTCTTTTCCCTTCCATTTATTGACCTTAGCCTTTTTTAGCAACTAAAGACTTTTAATGTGCGTCCTCCTTGATCACTAAATTTTTTGTTGCATTATCATACACATTATCAATGATTAAAGGGTCGTGCATATTTTTATTAATCACAGACATAGGTAGATAAATAGTAGTCTTACCTATTCGAGTAGTAATGGATATGTAGTGGCAATCATTCTTAGAATTCCAGATGGTATTACTCAAAAGTTTTCCTAATTGATCTTGGTTCAATGGTGTGGACATCTTCTTAGATTATTGCACAAGTTGTTTATTGTGGTCATATGAGATTAAACTTTTTGATTCATCCCTAAAATATCTACCATAATATGTAAGGCCATTTCTTGGCTCTTTGTCCTATTAACTAGTTTAACAAAGAAAGCTTCCATCCTAGAATTTCTAGACTCAGCATCATAGTTCCCCAATTTAACATAAAGGCTATCTGTATTTATAATCATCATCTTCTTCCAATCACCATCTCCATCCTTACTCTTTTCTCGATACTTAGACCTATTATAGTTGTCTCTATAGTAGTTATGACCTTGATTTCCTTTCCTAATGTTCATATTATCTTTATTAGACCATTGGCCCTTGGATTGAAAGCCTGCCACCTCTCAATCAAGATGTTTAGCCTTTTCCTTAGAATTTAAATCATCATATTTAGAATCCTTACCTTATGCATCCACTGTATTGACCTTTTTTTACTGTAGATACCATAAATTTCTATGTAAGAAACCCAATATAAGTCCTCACCTATTCCACCACATGATTTAATATCTCATCTAATGCTCATTGCTTCCAAAGGCTCTAATTACATAAAAATGAACTGATCAGTCTTTCCTCCTGCTTATGCCACCCTTAGTTGGCTTTTGTAATTCAATCTAAAATCTTAGAAGCATGCTCCCATCGTAGACTTATGACAGACCCATCAATGGTAATGTATGTTATAGCCTTAGCATTATTATTCAAGGCTTAGTAGATGATCTCTACAAAGTTTCTACCTATAATCTTATGATTTGGAATACTCTATAGTTTCTTCTTGAACCTCATCCATGTCTAGTATAGTGACTCTGAATGCAATTATCAGAATTTGCATATCTCATCTTTTAATTTCAAAATTCTAGAGGTCAGGAATAATTTTTCCAAGAACTTAGTCCTCAACTTATTCCAAGTACTCATAGATCCATGGGGAAATTCACCAACCACAGAGTAGCTTGTCTAGTTAGATATAAGGGAACTTAAATCATTCTAAGAGTAATATATAAAGTATAAATCCCTATAAAGTTCATAATATGAATGTTTGCATCATCAATAGAAAGGACAGAAAATAACCACTTCAAATTTAGTAGCTTGATCATTGCACTCAGAATGTCTAATGTAGTACCTTGGGAAATTTTGGTGGATTGATTGCAACTATTTCAATCAACTCTAAATTACCCAAGTCTTCTACTGGATCCTGATAAACAACTAGATGTTGTTGGAGAGATTGTTATCCTCTATTTCTTATCAATCTATCTATCTCACAAGTAGAGCTAGACAATCTTCCTCATCTTATCTAGCCCTCTCTTCCTATGCTAACCGTTAGGAAGCTACTTTCCTAGCATATTCCTCAGCAATTAACTGAGTAGTGAAATTTTTTTTGTACTTTCTAACTATCATACTATTTTAGTGATGACTCAAAATTGTTTGGTCATTATAAACTCCCTTGAGCAGCATTTCTTGATCATGAAATCTCTCTCTCTCTCCATCTTTCAATATTATCTCAGAGTTCTCTTAAGTTCAAGATCAAATACAATCATAGGATTTCCTTCACTTTGAGTATTGGGCATACACCATAGTGTGCCTTTGAAATAGTACCAAAGTATAATCAGTAAACAAAACAAACGACCTTACAAATAAAATCAATCAACTCTATAATTTGTTTCCACGACAAAGACCCCAAAATTTTATGTCTCCAAAATTGCATCTCCCAAAAAGTATAAATCAATCGTTGGATCAAATATAAACCCAACTAGGTTAGGGTCGATCCCATATGGAGAGGATAAAATTCTATCAAGTGTTTGGCAAAATAATTGGCAATTGCATAAAAGAGGGGGGATTTTTTTGAAACAAAAGAGCAGAGTAAAAAATGGTAATTTTTGGATTTCTGATCAATATAAAAAAAACACAAGGATGGTGATCCCCATGACTTCACAACTACACGGGTTTCTCATGCTAGAAAACTATTTTGGTGTGTGGCATGCAAAATCTAACAAGAAAGTTTAATCTAAATGTCTCTCAACCTTGGTTTAATGAATTTCACTCTTCTCCTCTCGGTCTCTGAGTGTTGAAATTTAACCCTTATTGTTGATCTTATATTAACACTACCTATTATTGCTTGAGTTATTAGGTGAAAGTTGATAACTTCTAATCATTATTTTATTTCTTTTTCCTAATCCTTACTTTTCTTTCAATCCAACCTAGAACTTAGGTAAGTTCTTAGTATTCAAAACCATTAGAAAACAATTATACAAAATAATACAAATTCATGCAAGAACACTGGTCTATAATGCCCCGCACTTAACCTATTTCATTAATTCATCATGGTTCCCACAACCCTATTTTTGGTGTTTAGATACTCATAATTTTAAAATGACAAGAAGCATTCATAGACAAAATCATACTTCTGAACTTATAATAATAAGAAAACTTCAAAATCTCAGCTTAAAATAAACCCTAAAAATAATGATTGTAAAACTCCAAAAATATGCATTAGAATCTCACAGTAAAGAGTTGTAGAATGTTAAAGTGTAAAGTCATACAATAAACCCCATAAGGGTATTTTTAAGTAAATAAAACCTATACTAAATAAATTAGGAAAACAGTGTCAGCTGCCTCAGACGATAAAAAGGTATAACCGTGGTTAGAACCCATAATTATCCTTTGATGGTTGTTTTATGGCTCTTGTATTATGTTCTTCAGGTCATGGATGGTATGATTCTTAGCACAACTTCATAACTTCTACTCATTATCTTATAATATAGTTGTTTTATTGTACATTCACTTAGACAACTGAAACTTCTCACTCTGGAGTTCTTCCTATGATAGCATTTATGGTTGTACAACCATACCACAATCGTGGGTTTCTCTCATCTAATCATCATTGAACTTGACTCTTGCAAGGTTATTTTTTTCTCTTTCCTATGATCACATTGTACGGTCATGACATCTTTACACGATCATAGGAAGCAACTTTATGATTAAGTTTTGAGACTAACTTCTCTGGTGCTTGGTACGATAGCCTTGGCACAATTGTGATCAGATCCCACAATGCCGACTTTGTTTAAGCCATTTTAAGTTTAATTTCTAGTTCTTACCTTCTCCGGTCCTATTTAGCTTACAAACAGACAAAAACCATCATATCAACAAAAACATACCCGTATATTTGCAAATGTTCGTACTTTTAAGCATCTTAAGTGTGGTATATCCATGGCATATCATGCCCAACTTATTATCTGAACACATCATTAAGTATAATGAAAACACAATACAAACATAAAATCATAAGTCATGCTAAAAAGCATCCTCTATGTTCAAATTACAATCAAGCAAAAAGTTAAGAAAGTCTATGTACTACACAATAGTGTGATCGATCTTATCATTAAACCTAATCTTTACATATATGCATGCCATATTTACCACTTTCCAAACACCCTATGGGCCTCCAGTAAAGAAGTTCATATTATTACATACACTCTCTCTCTCTAACCATATCTCAACCTCAACATTTTACATTATCTTCTATGCTCTCGAAAGCATTAATCACAATAAAATGACAAGCAATGCGAACTCTGTGACCCAGCTAAAGCTTACTAAATTTCTACTCACCATCTCATATCAATATCATTTTTCTCACTATTTTGACTTCTAAACTTTGGGAAACATCAATAATGATTATCAAAACATTAAAATTGTACAATCTCCATTATTGTAATTCTAATATTTAAACAACTTATATATTAGTCGAGTTGCCTAAACTTTCCCATTTTACCATTTCACCCTGTCCTATTAAACTTTCCACTGTAATCAAACCAAGAAGATACACACTATCCATATTTGCTCCACTTTCCTATCCACCCTTTATACATATAAAACATCAATATAACATTAATCAGTTTAATATAATCAAACCTATTTAGATATTTATATTTGTCCCTACATCCAACTTCGTATCCAAAGGGCTAATGCATAAAATTCTCAACCTTAATATTAATAGTAAATGAATATGTCCTGGTTTAGTTACTATAATTTAAACCTTCGATTGCGTCCTAGGAAAAATATTTTTCTAAGAAGAGGAGTAAGTTGTCTTGCGTGTGCTAGACCTATCCCCTTTTAGGGTTCCCTTCGGATGTATATTAAAACTGCTTTGATGGACTTTACCATTGGAAATCTTATGGTTAAGGATGTTACCATGAACCAAAGGCCAAAGGTGGTAAACCTTGAAAAGTAATTCTATCACCAAACAATTATGAAATAAGAAAATAATACCAAAACCCAAGGCTAGATTCCTAGAAAGGAGTTGAACCACAAATATCTAATCAATTGCAAGAAATACATAACCAAAGGTACCATAGAATATTCCAAGACCTAGTTTCATGGTGTAAGAACTACTAAATGCATATAGAATGTAAAAAATATACAAGTTATATTCCAAAAGGATGACAATCCCTTTTTGAATATAAAAATAAGAAAAGGTGTAGATCAACTTTGTAATCATAGACCGATTCTAACTTTAAATTACTTCAAATACCAGTCAACCAACTATCATGTAGTGTACTTATAACTGGATCTACACCGAAAAGGTGCATTAGGAGTAAGTACGGTCCACTTACACTCAGTAGGTATCATAGTCGACTGAGCAAAGTAGAAAATAAAGCATATAAAATACACTCTATGGGCACATCACTTGTAATTAGAAAATGTACCAAATGGTAACCCGCGCCATCTCAACTAATAGTTATACAATATAAAAATATACCACACACAAATTTAAGAAAGAACAATAAATATACATTTATACCAAATACAAGTATGATAAATAAGTACAAATAGATAGATATCACATTAAGGATGATAGTACAAAATAGAATGAACATAATATATAAAATGTAATAAAGATAATAATGATGATGATAATGTAATATGATGCATGAGGTCATCACACAACCTCCATATACACTTACTGAGCTATTCTCTGGAGGTAGGACTCATGGTGGTTTCATCAACCCATATCAATAAAAAAATCCAATACACATCCAGTATCAATAAATCCTTTGTGGCACATACTTCAAAAGAGGGTTTTTAAGGATGTCATATTTTTTGTCAGAAAAAACTAGTATTTTCTATAGTTCCATGGAGGTACCAATGTTTCACGAATGCATATGATATGAGGATGTAATGATCACAACGAACAAGAATGAAAATTGTCAAATCCATCCAATATACTAATCCATGTGAGCGAAATTCCACACGATATATGTAATACCCCAAAATTTTAGCCTTTGAAAATTTTGAGATTTTAGCTTAGTTCCAAAGCTATGACTCATCTAATGAGTCCTAAAGACTCTATACGAGTCGTAGTGCCCCAATCATAGGGTGACCAGTATAGGTACCAAAGTTTCTATCCTAGGAACAATTAAGACCATAAGAGTCATGGTGAAACATTATGAGTCGTAATATGGGACTAGTAGTCTAACTAGTGTAGTAGTCCCTTATTTCTATTGTGACTATGATGGACCTTATGAGTTGTGATGTGAGACTAAAAGTCATATACTATGATCCATAGGGTCAACAGTAGGGACACTACCCAGACTATAAGTCCATGGAACTACCTGTAGTTAGTCATTATGAGTCATAAGGTAACCCATAATGACTGGGCTGCAAATCTTTAGTGTTTTATTAAGGGTACTTTAGACATTTTCCTTTGTCCCCAATTATGACCCACAACCTTAAAACTTTTTTGGGACTTTATTATCGTCAAAAAACATAAAGCAACACACTCTAAGACTCTCTCAAATCCCTAATTCAAGAATAAGATAGTATTTTTCAAAGTTGATCATTTAGAGTTTCCAAGTGGTGATTTCTCTCCATTATTGTGATATTTTTAGGCATTTTACTCTTCCCCTAAACTTTTTATACATAAATCATATGTTTAAATGGTTATTTATGTGGATTTAAATATGGGTTGAGGATTTTAGAATGAAAGTTACTTGAATTGGATTCCCATGATTTTTTATGCTTTTTTTTCTTTATCAATAATTTTTGAACTAATTTGGTTCATGGGTATGGGAATTGGAAAGGGTGTCAAGGTATTCCCCTAATTTGATAATTTTGGCTTGGAGTTTGGTTTTGGAAATTGTGTATCTTCAACTTACTTACATAATTGGATTTGAAATATGGTTAATCACATAATTTGGCATACTCTCCTAAACTATGGAATTGGATAAATGGTCAAATGGATAAAAAGTATTTTGAAGACTTATTAGCCATGTTGTTGATTTTAAGCTTGATTTAATAAACAAAAGGGGTTGTGGAATTCCCCTAAATTGTTTTAATGAACAAGGAGGTAGTGGAATAACCCTAAGATGATGGAATTGGTATGACATAATTATAATCTTGCAAATATAATGGTTTGACGATACATGTGGTTGATTCCTTAGTGGATAATTCCATGGTTAAATGGATGGGTTATGTGAAAAGCTTTTTATTTGGGATTAAAGAGGGTTTTGTAGCTCACTATGGAAGGTAGAGGTACTTAGAAGACTAATATCAAAAACCATGTTTGTCATTATAGGGGTCTTTACGACCGTGTGTATTAGTTCACAAATATTTATATTATGGATTGGTTCTGGTTGAGGCATTCCTTGGCTTATCCTTTGACTATTTTGGTTTGTGGGGCTAACATGCATTGGGATCCTTTTAGTAGTGGGATTTGAACCCATAAAGCCTATGCGTGCCCTTAGGACGATTAGAGCTACACAGTACAGGCTAATGTTTTAACTTTCATGCTAAGCCTTGTTCCCTATCCTTGTATGTTATATATATATATATCTGTATATAATTATGTTCATTGGTTTTGAATTATTTTTAACTGATTTGATCATGGACTTACTTTATCCATTTCCCGAGTTACATGATAATGCTCACCCCGCTAACCATCTTCAAATATTATATCCCTACATAATATTGCAACTAGAGATATTTTTGTTTTTCCAACACAATTATTAGGTGATTCCTTTATCAATCGATAATCAGCTTTAAGTGGTGGGCTTATATTCTTTGAAAAACCCTTATTTCATGTTTTGGTTTCACTATATTATAGACTATCTTTTGTTTTTTTATTCTATCATTAGGGGAATGTCCCAACTTAGATTGATATTGGTTCCTTAGAGGCTTGTGGAATAGTAGGGATTAGGATGCTTGTTTGTAATTCTAAAATTTTTTCTGAATTAGTTGAGTTACCTATCTTGTTATATGTATGGAGCTGAACTCTATATTATTATATATTACAAATTTATCTGTTGTTGGCTATATTATGTTTTGGTTGGCAAGGGTAAAGACGGTGGTCTCTGATTCTTGGCCTACATGAGATACCAGCATGATAAGGCCCTAGTTTGGGTCATGACAAGCTTGGTATCAGAGCCTAGGTTCATAGTAATTGGATGTCCACAAACTGTGTTAAGTAGAGTGTCTTTTATAGGTATATAGTGTAGCACACTTATAAGGGGGAGGCTATGTGGAATATTGGAATGTTTTCCTTTCTTGTGATTTATCTTTCAGGATAAAGATTCTAAGGTCTTGAAATCTCCTCTTATTCCATTTGTTCGTACTTTAGATCATGTTTTCCCAAAGAATTGATGCTCATAGAAACTCCTCTATCCTATCCGAGGATAATGTCGATGATATTCATCCTACTTATAGAGTACAAAACCGATCTATGACCCTTGCTTTTGACATGCCATGTAAAGTTCCATTAGTCCCTATCAGTCCTTCTCGAGCTTCTTAGGATGATGATGTTTATGCCCTAACACCAAAGGAGATATTTTTAATGAAATTTTTTTCATTAAATCTATTAATCTATTGACTTACTTGGTGACTTCTCTGTCTCATTGGCTTGATCGTGCTAATTTTATTGCTCCATATTCTAAGGTCACTAGTGTTGGCCAGTTTATATGGTTGAATATTTGACTTTAATCGGCTCTATAGTTGAGGAGGATCTTTAAGGTTTTCTTGATGAGATGGAAAATATATTCAGGGTGATATATACTACTAATGTGGAGGGTTTGGAGTTTAGTGCATATTAGTTAAAGGATGTACAATATTAGAGGTAAGAGAAGTAGGAGCATTTGAGGGGTAATGATGCTAAGTATGCTATATGGGAGGAATTTTCTATTACTTTCCTTGATCGTTTCTTTTGTCAGGAGTTAAGGGAGGCTAAAGGTGAGGAGATTTTAAACGTAAAGAAGGGAGTGATGACTGTGAAGGAATATGCTTTCAATTTTTATTAGTTGTCTTGTTATGCTTCGATGGTAGAGTCTAGCATGAGGTTTAGGATGAGAAAGTTTGCTTTAGGGTTGCCTCATGACTTGGTAATAGAGTGTAAGGCGGCGATTTTGAGTAATGACATAGATATATCTAAACTGGTGGAATATGGTTAATGGGTTAAAGATGAGAAGAAGAAGCAAGACGAAATAGGGGAAAGGTAGAACAAAAAGTTTAGATATTTAGAGTTGTGTAGAGGACAACAAAGTAGTGGTGAATATAGTAGGCAGTTGAGCATGAAGAGGACTTGGGGAAACTCTAGCTCATATTCTATGGATAGTGCTTCATATCCTAATCCATCAGCTAAGAGTTACTTTCAGACTGACAGTGGGATTAAGGCACAAGGTGCCCACTCTCATGGTAGTGAAGCTCAATCAGCTCCATCATACCCTCCTTATATATTTTATGGACAAATGAACCATGGTTATTGTGATTAGAGGAGGAATCTGTGTTTTAAATATGGCCAGCCTGGTAATTTTTAGAGGAATTATCCGTCAGCATATGTTGCTACTAAAGTTTATAAATTTCTAGTTTTTACATCTTCAGCTCCTACACCACAGGGTGCTACTTAAAGTACCAATATTTATCAGAACTATTTATATGCTATTACTACCCATCAAGAATCTGAGGCTTCTTCTTATGTCATTATTGGTACATTACAACTTTTATCTCATAATGTATATTGTCTGCATGATCTAGTGTCTACTCTTTATTATGTGACCCCATATGTTAATTTTCTATTTGGTTTTTGCCCAGACTGCATTTTGATCCCTTTTTGTATCTACACTGGTGGGTGATTCTGTTTTAGCTAAAAGGGTTTATAGGGGTTGTGTAGTATCTATTGGTGATTGGGAGATATTGGTGGATTTTATTTAATTGGATATAGTAGATTTTGATGTAATCTTGGGGATGGAATAGCTTCATTTGTACGATGCTTCTTACGATTATAGCACCCATAAGGTAAATTTCCAATTTCAAAATAAATCGGTGATAGAATGGGAGGGAAGTTCCTTAGTTCCTAAGGAAAGGTTCATTTCTTATCTTAGAGCCTAGAAGTTGATTTCCAAGGGGTTTCTGTACCATCCAGTTTAAGTAAAATATTCTAGTTCTGAGGTTCCCTTTTTACAATCTATCCCTAAGGTTAAAGAGTTCGCAAAAGTGTTTCCCAATAATCTTTATGGTATTCCCCCAATAAGGAAATAGAGTTTGGGATTGATCTTTTTGCTAATACCTCTCTTATCTCTATCCCTCAATACAAAATAGCTCCAGCCAAGTTAAAATAACTTAAGGAATAGTTAAAGGATATTTTTTAAAAGGATAGTGTTTCTTTATTGGGTGTTCCTATTGTCTTCATGCATTAAAAAGATAGTTCCCATCAGATATGTATAGATTATAGCCATATAAATAAGGTGACTATGAATAATACGTACCATCTTCCTAGGATTGATTATCTCTTTCACCATCTTTAGAATACTAAGTACTTTGCTAAGATTAATCTTTGGTTGGGTTATAATTAGGTAAATATTAGGGAGGTGGATGTCCCTAAAACTACATTCTGAACCCAATATGGTCACTAAGAGTTCTTAGTTATGTCTTTTGGATTGATTTGCTCCAATGGAATTCATGGATCTTATGAATCGGTTATTCAGATACTTTTTTAATTTATATATGATCGTGTTTACTGATGATACCTTGGTATATACTAAGAGTAAAGAGAATCATGCCAATCACCTCCGTGTAGTGTGGCAGAATCTTAAGGATCAGTACTTGTATTCTCTGTTTTTGAAGTGTGAGTTTTGGTTGAATGATGTGACCTTCCTTTGTCGCATAATTTCTCACAAGGGGATCACGGTGGATCCATAAAAGGTTGAAGTGGTTAAGAAGTGGCTTAGACCTATTACTCCAATTGACATTTGAAGCTTTTGGAGTTTAGCCAAGTATTATAGGAGGTCCATGGAAAGATTTTCATCTATGGTTATTTTATTGACTAATTTGAATCAGAAAAAGGTGATTTTTTTTGTGTTCTATTTCTTGTGAGGGTAGTTTTGAAAAACTGAAGGACAAGTTGACTTCTCCGGTAGTTTTGACCCTGCCTGAGGGTACTAGTGGGTTTATTTGTTTACTATGATATGTCCCGTATTGGATTGGATTGTGTGTAGATATAGCATGGTAAGGCAGTGGCCTATGCTTCTAGGAAGCTGAAAGCTCATGAAAGTAATTGTCCGAATCATGATTTGGAATTGCTAGCTATAGCTTTTGTTTTGAAGATTTGGTGTCACTATTTGTATGGGTTCCTTATGCATATCTTCTCAAATCATAAAAGCTTGCAGTATGTGTTCACATAAAAGGAGCTGAATCTGCGGTAAAGGAGATAGCTTGAGTTTCTTAAGGAGTATGACTTGAGTCTCTACTATGATCTAGGTAAAGCCAATATGCTTGATGATTCTATTAGAAGGTTGTCCATGGGAAGCTTATCTTTTGTATAAGAGAAAAAGAGGGGATTCATGAAGGGTATTCATCGATTTTCTAATATTAGAGTTTATCTCTTGGGTTTTGATGATAGTGGTGCGATTGTGCAAGATTTGGTAAAGTTATCTATTGGTGTAGAGGTTAAGGGAAAGCAGGTTTTGGACCCTACCCTAATGCCGAATAAGGCTATTGTTGGTCAGCAGATGGACATGCATTTGAGATTAATGAAAATGGTATTCGGAGATATGAAGGGATATTGTGTATTATTGATGTTGATGGGCTATGGGGAAGGATCTTGGCTGAGGTTCATGAGTTGAGGTACACAATTTATCTAGGATCAAAGAAGATATATGATAACTTGAAATATATTTACTGGTGTAAAGCATGAAGAACGATGTATCTAACTTCGTGGCAAAGTGTACAGTGTGTCCACAAATGAAGGTTGACCACTTGAGGCCTGGCGCCATTCCTCAAGAGATTAAGTTACCTATCTGGAAGTGGTAGGTGATCAATATGGATTTCATTACTAGGTTTCCATGGTCTCGCCATCAGTTTGATTTGATTTGGGTCATCGTGGATAGGATGACTAAGTTGTCTCACTTCTTGCTTGTGAGGACTACTTACACTGGAAGTATTATACGAAGTTAATTATTCAGGATATAGTTAAACTACATGGTTCTCCAGTATCCATAATTTTGGATTAAGGTATTCAGTTCTTTTTTTGATTTTGGCATTCATTTTAGTAACACTTGAGCACACGGGTAAACCTTAGCACTGAGTTCCACCCTCATTACGGATGGACAAAAGTAAAGGACCATTCATACTTTCGACGATATGCTAAGGTCCTTTGTGATTAATTTTTGTAGTAGTTTGGTGGATCATTTTCCTCTCATTGAATTTGCTTCAAATAAAAGTTATCACTTAAGTATTAGGATAGCTCCTTTTGAGGCCCTTTATGGTAAAAGGTGTATGTGTCCTATGTTATGGTTTGAGGTTGGTGAGACTAGGATGTTCAGTACGAACTTGGTTCACCAAGCCATAGAGAAGGTTAAGGTGATTTTGGATGGACTTAAGTCTTCTTACAGTTGCAAAAAGTGCTATACATATGTGAGGAGAAGAGAGTTTGAGTTTGAGGTAGGTGACTGGGTATTCTTGAAGGTATCTCCTATGAATGGAGTGATGACATTTAGTAAGAAATGTAAGCTCAGTCCCGGTATGTGGGTCCATACTTGATTTTGAGTAGAGTGCATAGTGTTGATAATGAATTGTATTTGATGTGTAAGCTTTGTGCTAGAATATTTAAAGATTTTAACTCGGAATAATGCAACTTTTGTCGTATTTAATTATATTCTCTGTGATATTGCAGGTAAGTCAAGGTGCATGAAAACCTGTGACAACTATGTCAAGAAGTTCTGAGGTTCCTTTTTTACAATCTATCCCTAAGGTTAAAGAGTTTACAAAAGTGTTTCCTAATAATCTTTATGGTATTCCCCCAAAAATGTAATAGATTTTGGGATTGATCTTTTTACTGATACCTGTCTTATCTCTGTCCCTCAATACAAAATGGCTCCAGCTGAGTTGAAATAACTTAAGGAATAGTTAAAGGATATTTTTTAAAAGGATAGTGTTTCTTTATTTGGTGCTCCTATTGTTTTCATGCATTAAAAAGATAGTTCCCATTATATATGTATAGATTATAGCCAAATAAATAAGGTGACTGTGAATACTATGTGCCATCTTCCTAGGATTGATTATCTGTTTCACCATCTTTAGAGTGCTAAGTACTTTGCTAAGATTAATCTTTGGTTGGGTTATCATCAGTTAAAGATTAGGGAGGTGGATATCCCTAAAACTACTTTTTGAACCCAATATGGTCACTAAGAGTTCTTAGTTATGTCTTTTGGATTGATTTGCTCCAATGAAATTCATGGATCTTATGAATCGATTATTCAAACAGTTCTTTAATTTATATATGATCGTGTTTACTGATGAGACCTTGGTATATACTAAGAGTAAAGAGAATCATGCTAATCACCTCCGTGTAGTGTGGCAGAATCTTAAGGGTCAGTACTTGTATGCTATGTTTTTGAAGTGTGAGTTTTGTTTGAATAATGTGACCATCCTTTGTCGCATAATTTCTAACAAGGGGATCACGGTGGATCCACAAAAGGCTGAAGTGGTTAAGAAGTGGCCTAGACCTATTGCTCCAATTGACATTTGAATCTTTTTGAGTTTAGACAAGTATTATAGGAGGTTCATGGAAAGATTTTCATCTATGGTTACTTCATTGACTAATTTGGATCAGAAAAAGGTGATTTTTTTTGTGTTATGTTTCTTGTGAGGGTAGTTTTGAAAAACTGAAGGACAAGTTGACTTCTCTACTAGTTTTGACCATGCCGAAGGATACTAGTGGGTTTTTTTGTTTACTGTGATATGTCCCTTATGGGATTGGATTATGTGTAGATATAGCATGGTAAGGTAGTGGCCTATGCTTCTAGGCAGCTGAAAGCTCATGAAAGTAATTATCCGAATCATGATTTGGAATTGCTAGCTATAACTTTTGTTTTGAAAATTTGGTGCCAGTATTTGTATGGATTCCTTATGCATATCTTCTCAGATCATAAAAGCTTACAGTATGTGTTCATATAGAAGGAGTTGAATCTGCGGTAAAGGAGATAGCTTGAGTTTCGCAAGGAGTATGACTTGAGTCTCTACTACAATCTAGGTAAAGCTAATACCATGGGAAGCTTATCTTATGTAGAAGAGAAAAAGAGGGGATTCGTGAAGGGTATTCATCGGTTTTCCAATATTAGAGTTTATCTTTTGGGTTTTGATGATAGTAGTGCGATTGTGCAAGATTTAGTAAAGTTATCTATTGGTGTAGAGGTTAAGGGGAAGCAGGTTTTGGACCCCACCCTAATGGAGATTATGACTAATGTAGGTCAGCAGAAGGACATGCATTTGCAATTAATGGAAATGGTATTCGGAGATATGAAGGGAGATTGTGTGTTGTTGATTATGATAGGCTATGGGGAAGGATCTTGACTGAGGTTCATGAGTTGAGGTACACAATTTATCTAGGATCAAAGAAGATATATGATAACTTGAAATATATCTACTGGTGTAAAGCATGAAGAGCGATGCGTCTAACTTTATGGCTAAGTGTACAGTGTGTCCGCAAATGAAGGTTGAGCACTTGAGGCCTGACGCCATATCTCAAGAGATTAAGTTACCTATCTGGAAGTGGGAGGTGATCAATATGGATTTCATTACTAGGTTTCCACGGTCTCGCCATCAGTTTGATTTGATTTGGGTCATCGTGGATAGGATGACTAAGTTGGCTCACTTCTTGCCTGTGAGGACTACTTACACTGGAAGTATTATACGAAGTTAATTATTCAGGAGATAGTTAAACTACATGGTTCTCCAGTATCCATAGTTTTGGATTAAGGTATTTAGTTCTTTTTTTGATTTTGGCATTCATTTTAGTAACGCTTGAGCACACGGGTAAACCTTAGCACTGAGTTCCACCCTCATTACGGATGGACAAGCGTACAGGACCATTCATACTTTGGACGATATGCTAAGGTCCTTTGTGATTAATTTTTGTAGTAGTTTGGTGGATTATTTTCCTCTCATTGAATTTGCTTCAAATAAAATTTATCACTTAAGTATTGGGATGGCTCCTTTTGAGGCCCTTTATGGTAAAAGGTGTATGTGTCCTATGTTATGGTTTGAGGTTGGTGAGACTAGGATGTTCAGTACGAACTTGGTTCACCAAGCCATAGAGAAGGTTAAGGTGATTTTTGATAGACTTAAGTCTTCTTACAGTTGCAAAAAGTACTATACGGATGTGAGGAGAAGAGCGTTTGAGTTTGAGGTAGGTGACTGGGTATTCTTGAAGGTATCTCCTATGAATGGAGTGATGACATTTAGTAAGAAATGGAAGCTCAGTCCCGATATGTGGGTCCATACTTGATTTTGAGTAGAGTGCATAGTGTTGATTATGAGTTGTATTTGATGTGCGAGCTTTGTGCTAGAATATTTAAAGCTTTTGACTCGGAATAATTATAAATTCTTAAGTAACTTTTGTCATTTTTTATTATATTCTCTGTGATGTTGCAGGTAAGTCAAGGTGCATGAAAACCTATGACAACTCTGTCAAGAAGGATGAATTATGAGAAAGTAGATATGAAGATTACAATTGATGACTTCTCTAATAAGTCATGAACTTTGTGATAAGCCATCAGAAAGGTCGTCAGTTGAAGGCGGTGTGTACGAGCTGAAGTGAATAGGTGATGACTTAACATGATAAGTTGTCATCTTTATGATAAGCCATTAGATCAGGTCGTCACCGTAAGTAGAAAACATGGATTCGAAAGAGGAGTTGACGACTTGGTCTGATAAGTCGTCAACTCCCTGATAAGCTTTCAGAGAAGGTCATTAGCTATAAGCGAAAAATCTGGGAACTAAAATTTGACTCCAAAATTAACTTGAGTATTTAAGGTAAAGTGTTAGGTTTTCACAGGTATCTTGAAACTTACGTAAAACAACAACTTTTCAATTGTTTTTTCTCAAGTTTTCGAATTAAGTTTTTGGGATATTATTGTGGTTTTTAGAATTCTCTTGTGATTTTAGAAGGAAGAATGATCATATATCTTCATCGATTGTAAGTTGACAGCTATTGAATTATGAATTCAATATATGTTGTTGCTTTCTATATCATGAGTAGCTAATACTCTTAACCTGAGTTGTGGGATCTATGAGTTTGATCTTGTTAATTCATTAGTTGATCAAGATTCTTAAGGCACTAGGAACTTCTTCATAATTCTTCTTTTGTGCATGTTGTCTATTGGTTACAAATATAGACTAGACCTAATTAATGATTTGCCTGAAGTAAGAAATCAATATAATTGGAAGTGAATTATGAATGGGGGTTTGGAAATGTTAAACTTTCATCTAATGATTAACGTTGTATCAAGGTTAATTAACTTGAGACAAAATTTGTTTAAATATATGGATATCCTAAGTTCGAAAGAATTAGGTAATTGAATGTCTAAATAGGTCAAGAGACATTTACATAGTATTTGATATTGATAGTTAGTTGTTCCTACATGTTTTAAGAATATTGAGCAATTACTACTGTATATCAAGTGCCAATACTCATAGTGAACACAAATCTGGTTTTCCCTTAACATTGATTTGATACATTGAAATATTAGTTACAAGCTGTTAAATCAAAGTGAACAATAACTTTTGTTTAATCTCTGTAACCCCTAGTTACAGGAAGCTATTAACTATTAGTCAATTGAATCGCGAATAACTTAATTTAACACCATATTACCTATGGGATTCAACCCCAACCTCGTTTGGTTATATATTTGATAACCACCGCTTACTCTCTCGCAAGAGAAGTGTAATTTGAGCGTATCAAATTTTGGTGCCATTGCCAGGGAATACGATCTTCAATTGAGTATATTTGTGATAATTAGCTCATAGTTAAAGTTTTCTAAATTTTACGTTTATTTATTGCTTATGGGTTTTACAGATTCTGTGTTGTATATGCCACGAACTAGAGGTTTAGGGGAACCACTATTACCTTTTAATCTAGAACCACAATTAATTGGAAGAATGGCAGATCAACAAGAAGCACATAGACTAGATTCTCTGGCTAAGGCTTAGCTGAATCAATAAAATGATGGTCAACCAGTACGTTATTCTAATCCATATAACGAGGAGTTAGTAGATAATAATTTATTGGATCCTACTAATCAAAAGCTTGCAGAGAATGTAGTTGTATGTGTGAATCATAATGGGAATAAAAATCTTCCTTTCAAAGCAAGACAAGATTAGCAGCCTGTGCAATTTGATCTTGAGGAGGATAAGGATGAGATGGATGGAGCAGGTGTCACTGGATCTATTATTCCTCCACCTTTGGCACCCGGACCTAAGTTCAACATCATGAGTACCATGATTCAATTGCTTTATCTGAAGGGGCTAGTTGGTGGACTTCCGGGTGATGATCCTAATATGCATTTAGTGAATTTTATCACTATTTGTAAGTCTTTTGATAACCCAAGAGTGGAGCAGAATGCCATCCGGTTGTGCCTATTTCCGTTGTCTCTGTCTGGGTGGAAACACTATGGCTTAATAGGTTGACTCCTGATTCTATAACAAACTGGAGACAGTTGAAAGGATCTTTCCTAGGAAGGTTCTTTCCGCCGTCCAGGATGTTACAATTGAGGGACAAGATTAGTAATTTCAGGCAGCTCTCGACTGAAGCTCTACATGAGACTTGGGAGATGTTAAAGAAGAGGTTGATGCAGTGTCCCAATCTCAAATGACTGACGTCCATTTGATTGAGATTCTATATAGATCCTTTAATTCCATTACAAAATCGGTTGCTGATAATGCTAAGGGAGAAAAATTTATGGATTCTACCTTTCTAGAATCATCTGAAATGCTTGATAGGATGAACAAACGAAATAGAGCTTGGCACACTTGGGATTCTAAGGTAGTAAGCTCTATCATGTCTAACGATTGATTGCAGAGCTATGCAAAAGAGAAGAAGAACATGGCCAAAACATGGCACACATGAAAACCCCGATGGATCTGCTTACCAAACATTTATTATCTGGGAAAACAACGAAGGTGAAAGCTGTTGGGTCACAAAGTAGAGATGATGCAGATTCAGAGTAGGAAGCCAAATATCTAAATAATTGGGGGGTTTATGAGGCAATAGCCAAGGGAATCAAGATCAAAACTATTATGACAAAGAAGGTTACAAGGATAGAGAGCAAGGAAGCTAAAAGAACAAGAATGATAAAAGTGGACTATATGTACCCTCTGGAAATCGATATAATACTGCTACTAGTTTAGGCAAAATGTCTATAGAAGATATGATGGAGAAAATATTAAATGGAGTTGAGGCAACCAATACTGGGGTGACACCAATGAAGTGTGTCTTATCTTCCATGTGTCAGCTAGTAAATTTGAATTCAACTTCTATCTAATAATTGGAGCAGCAGATAAGTCAACTCTCAAAAGTACTTAATTAGATAAAGAGTGGTACATTATCGAGTGACATAGTGTAAAATCCTCAGAATGATAGCTCTTGCATGGCAATTACCACTCGGAGTGGTAATGTATTACCTGGCCTCTTTGTGGGTAAAGCTGTGATTAATGATATGAATGAAGATGGTGCAGAAGATGATGAAACCCATCCAGTAAAGTCTAAAAAGCTTGATGGTAATGTGGGAACATCTAACCATTAGTAGGTTGATAAGTTAGAAAAAGATTAGCGAAAGGAAAAGGAGGCGGTGGTTACTACTCTCAAAAAACCACCGCCACCCTTTCCCCATTAATTGAAAAAGAAGGAGGATGACACAAAGTTCAGTAAGTTTATGGCAATACTGAAGCAATTGATGGTGAATGTTCCCTTAGTTGAGGCAATGGAGCAGATGCCCAGATATACTAAATTTATAAAAACCCTTATGAAGAAGAAGAGAACAATGAGCTAAAAACTGGTGGATAATATTCACCATTGAAATGCTATTTCGACTAGATATTTGGTGCAAATGATAGCAGACCCAAGCGAATTCACCATCCTTATACTATCGGGTCACTTGAATTTTCTAAATACTTACAAGTATTAACTTGATGTCACTTACTGTTTATAAAAGGTTGGGTTTAGGAGATCCTTCACTAATAAATATGCGATTGGTGATAGCGGACAGGTCAGTGAAGCGTCCAATGGGGATATTGTATAATGTTCTTGTAAAGGTGGATAGCTTTATATTACTTGTAGATTTTGTTATTCTAGATTACGAGGTGGATTTAGAGGTACCCATAATCTTGGGTAGACCTTTCCTCACAACTGGAAGTGTGCTTATTGATTTTCGAGCTAATGAGCTATTATTCAGGATTAATAATGAGGTTGTTCATTTTGATGTGTGCCTGTCTATGAAGTAACCTAAAGATATAAGTGTATTCTCTATTATTGATGTTTATTATGAAGATGAGAGAGAAGTACCATTAGAGGAGAAGTTTGCCATTGAACCTGTAGTTGCAGTGTTAATGAACCTTTATAGTGAAGGTATTGAAGAATATGAAGAGACAGTCTATGACTGACAGGAATGGGATCATATTTATATGCTCTGACAAAGTTGAACTTTGACTTGAAAAATCGGCCAACACCACCGGCTAAGCCATCTATCGAAGAGCCACCAGTGTTGGAGTTGAAGAATTTTCCAGAATATTTACAGTATTCATTTCTAGACAGTGAAAACATTTTACCTATGACTATTGTTATGGATTTGGTTGAGCACCAGGTTGAGGCACTTATCTCTGTGCTTACAAGATATAAAAGGGTTATTAATAGGACTATTGCCAATATCATTAGTATTCCTCCTTGTATTTACACTCATAAGATTCAAATTGAAGAGGATTGTACACCAACCATTGAGTACCAACTCCACCTTAATCCACCAATGCAAGAAGTTTTTAAGAAGGAGATTATTAAATAGGTCGATGCAGAAGTTGTATATCCCATCTTGGATAGTAAATAGGTAACCTGGATCAAATGTATGCCTATGAAAGGGGGCATGACTATAGTGGAAAATGAAAAGAATGTGTTGATTCCACTTAGTCCGGTTATATGGTGGAGAGTTTGCATAGAATATCATAAGCTCAACTCATGAACTCTGAGGGACCACTTCCCTTTGCATTTTATGGATAAAATGCTTGATAGGTTGGTGGGAAGAGGTTGGTACTATTTCTTGGATAGGTATTCAGGCTACAACCAGATTTCTATTGCTCCAGAGGATTAGGAGAAGAAGACTTTCACTTGCTCGTATGGTACTTTTTATTTCAAGCGGATGTCATTCGGTTTGAGTAATGCACCAACCACTTTTCAATGGTGCATGATGTCTATATTTTTGGATATGGTAGATGACACCTTGGAGGTATTTATGGATGACTTCTCAATGGTAGATGATTCTTTCGAGCTGTGTCTGGTTAATCAGAGTAGAGCATTACAAAGATGCGTGGAGTTCATCTTGATGTTAAATTGTGAGAAGTGCCACTTCATGATGAAGTAGTTCATTGTCCTGGGTCATAAAATTTTATCTAAGGGAATCAAAGTCAAGAGGGAAAAAATTAAAGTTATTGAGATACTACCACCCCCTATTTTAGTAAAGGGAGTACGGAGTTTCCTTGATCATGCAAGCTTCTATCGATGATTATAAAAGACTTCTCAAAAATTTCAAACCAATTATGCAGGCTTTTGGAGAAGGAAATCAAGTTCATATTTGATGATAAGTGCAAGAAGGAATTTGAGTGCCATAAAGAGAAGCCAGTTGCTGCACTAATCAATGTTGCACCAGATTGGTCAAAGTCATTTGAAATCATGTATGACGCAAGCGGAATAGCACTTGGGGATGTTCTTGGCCAAAAGAAAGATAAGTTGTTTCATCCCATTTACGATGCAAGAAAGGCATTGAATGGGACCCAGAAGAATTACATTATGACTTAGCAGAAACTTCTTCCGATGGTTTATGTATTTGAGAAGTTTTGTACTTACTTACTGGGGACTAAACAGTAATTACATACATACCATCCTTCTTTGAGGTATTTGATGGCAAAGAAAGATGCAAAGCCAAGGCTAATCAGATGGGTACTTCTTCTTCAAGAGTTTGACTTTGAAGCCAAATATCAAAAAAAGATACAAAAATCAAGTTTCAAATCACCTGTATAGACTTGAGGGAGATCAAATAGTCAATGAGAAAATTTTGGTTGTTGTGCCCAAATGAGTACCTTGGTATGTGGACTTTGCAAATTATGTGGTGAGTGACATTATCCCGAAGAATCTTTTTTTTTCATCAAGGAAAGAAGTTTCTTCATGATGTTACACAATACTTCTGGGATGAACCGTATTTATTTCGGAGGTGTGCGGATAATATTATTAGGCGGTGTATCCCAAAGGTGGACATGCTGGGTATTCTGGAAGCTTATCACACTTCTTCGATCAGAGGTCACCATACAGGTGATAGTACTGCAAGAAAGGTGTTGCATAATGGCTACTATTGGCCAACCCTATTCAAGGATGCATATGAGTTTGTGAGGAAATATGACCAATGCCAGAGAGAAGGGTCAATATCGAAGCATCATGAGATGCCAATAGCGAAGATGTTGGAAGTTAAACTATTTGACGTCTGGGGAATCGATTTCTTGAGGATGTTTATGAGTTCCTATGGACTAAATATATCTTTATAGTTGTAGACTATGTTTCTAAATGGGTTGAAGTAGATGCTTTGGCTGATAACGAAGGCAAGAGAGTGGTGGCTTTTCTGAAAAAAGAACATCCTCTCTCATTTTTTAGTACCAAGAGCTATCGTTAGAGATGAGGGGTCCCACATCTGCAATAAAATATTTTGAGCTTCTTTGTTTAAATATGATGTGAAGCAGCATGAGGCTGCTACTCCATATCAACCACAAACCAGTGGGCAAATGGAAGTTTTGAACCGAGCGATAAAAGCAATTCTATCTAAAACGGTGAATGTGAGATGAAAAATTGGTCTCGAAATCTTGATGATTCCTTTTAGGCATATCGAAATACTTTTAAGAAACCTATAGGGATTTTACCAAATCAGCTGGTCTATGAAAAAGTATGCGACCTTCCGATTGAACTAGTGCACAAGGCTTTGTGGGCTCTTAAATAAATGAACATGAACTGGAAAGAAGCAGCAAAGTTAAGCTTGGATCAATTAATTGAGATGGATGAATTCCATAAGATCTATGTTGGTCCAATGGATGATGCAAAGCTAATGTCTACTGTGTATCTCAATAAAGTCTGAGTAGTTGAGATAACTAAGTCGTGCCTCGACAGTAAATCAGGCGCTATTAAGACGCAACCCAAATGGTTATGTTTTAACTATGTTTTCGTTTTAAAGGTTATGTTTTTAATTAATTGTTAGGTGTGCAGGGATAAAGGTGAAGTTGATACTGCTAGTAAAATAAAATCGACGACCAAAGTTGAGGGGTTACGAGAAAGCTGACGGCGCGTTATTTGCTGTCATCAGCTTGAGTATAAATTAGCACCATCCTGGATAACGGTGACGAGCATAGATGATAAGTTGTCATCTTTATGATAAGCCATCATGTGAGGTCGTCAGTTGATCCAAAATTAAGGTATAATATTGATAGGGCTGACGACCAAGGCTGACCAGCTATCACATATGTGATAAGTCATCACACTTGGTCATGAGAAAACTAAAAAATGAAGTAGCATTCTGCCTTAGGTTGACGATGACATGTGATAAGCTATCAACAAAATGATAGGTCGTCAATTATTTCTGGGCCCAGGGAAGGCGATCCGACCCGACCCAAATCCATCAACCCTAGTCTTTTGGAATTCCCAATAAGAACCTTGTCCCATTTTACTTTTCTTTAGTTTATTTTATATCCATTATTAGTTTACTATCTTTAATTGATTTTGATTTATTAATTTGTAGATAATTATAAAGAACAAAAAAATTAAGTTACGTAAGCACAATCACTTCACCTTTCCCGTTGGTTTTCTTTTCAAAGACAATATCCTACTCTCTTCATCTTCTCTAAACCAAATGTAAAGGGTTGTAAAAATTCTCTTTCTTCTTTATTCAAAAATTAGTCAAGCTCACCTGCTTTTGTTTGAGAAAAAAATCCTCATAGAGGAAAGCCTGCAACTTGAGTTGACTAAGAGGTATGTTTCAAGCTTGACTCTTTTTCATTAGTGAGTAATTATTACCAATAAAATGTGAAGTTTGTAGGCTTTGAAATATTCATGATCAACTTTAAGTAATGTATAGTGAATTGGTCACCCAAGATAGATTACATCTTACATAACTAAAATTGTTCATGAAAAAATACTTGTTAATGTTGAAAATTGTACCACTGTTGGGTAAAAATTCATTGAACTCTAGATTTTCAAGCTTATAGAGTCGAATATGGGTATGAGTTCTTGTAGATACTGGAAACTAGGGCTACAAGTTCTGAATTAAGCAATAAAGTTGAAATTTCAGCATAAGAATTGAAAGAAATGGCTTTGTGAAAATGGATGGTGATGGCCATCAAGTTGATAATTCGTCAAGAAACACTACAAAAAAAGGATTCAAAATTATGTTGTAAGCTTACGACATGGCTGACGACTTATCAGACGATATCATCAATTGAGTTTGGAGGCTATTACATTTTATTTAAGTCTGACGACATATCTGATAAGCCTTCACATAAGTAACGCCTTATCAGAGTATGTCGTCAACTAATTTAACAGATTGGTTGATTTTTTTTAAGGCTGACGATGTGGCTGACAAGCTGTCACTCAAGTGATGACTTATCAGGCTATGTCGTTAGACACATGTTGCTGAATTTGATTCATTTTTTCTTGCTTATTTGTTCTTTCATATTAAATGACTATTTGTCCTTGATACAGAATTGATCATACCTCCTAAAGGAAAATCAAATAAATATGCTCGAAAAATAACTAAGGAGAACTTAACTCAAAGACTCCTCAACGAACCTAAAAGTGAGGAAGAGGAACCACAACTGTAGGGACATAAAACTAGGCAAAGTCCGAATATAGTGGAACCTTTACCACAACCATAGGAATAGGTGGTTGAGGAAGTGGAAGATGAGGAGGAAAATTCCTCTCCATCTGAGCACACCTCTTCAAAGAAGCCCAACTCTGAGGAGCCTTTATTAGAGTACCCTTCTTCTGAGCACCGAACTGGTGAAGATCCTCAAATTCAGGGAGATGTGATAAAATCCAAGAATCTAGGTGTTCAAGAAAGTGTCAGATGGATGGTTTTCGGAGCAGACAGAATTTGCCATGATGGACTGATTTAAGAGACCAATATGTGATGAAATGAGGATCATTACTACTGGGCTGAACAGGTACCCCCAAGTGGAGAAGGCATTTAAAGACTACGATTTGGTTTGGACTACAAAAGGAGGAGAATAATTCTGCCCAACACTAGTTTGGGAGTTTTACGCAAACTACCAGGCTACACTTAAGAATATATTTAGTAAAGGAGAAAAAGATACAGAAATGGCCAACTTCAACAAGATTCCAGTAAGAGGTGTAATAGTGGTTCTTTCAAACAACAATATCAATAGATTCCTTTATGGACAAAACTTCACTCCTCAAGCCACTTCTCCAAAATTCTACTATCGGATACAGGAAAGGGAAAAACAACACCCTTGGTTAGCAAAGATTATAGCTGAAGGAGAGCTAAAATTGTTGACAAATACAAGTGCAAGGATCTTAAAGGCCTCAATGAGTCAGGAGGTAAGATTTTGGTGGGGCATCGTATGATCTGGATTGATGCCAACAGTTGGGGACAACATTATAGATAATAATAGGGCAGTTTTGATAGCAGGTTTGATGTCTAATTACCCCTCGAACTTTAGGGAAATTACTATAGATGAAATAAAGATTCGAGTAATGAGACCTGACACTACATATCCCTTTCTTTATTTGCTTATGAAGTTCTGTGAGGATGCTCATGTACCTTAGATTACAGGCTTGGATCAGGAGATTACTGCTCAAAAACTCATAATCCTATCAGGTATGATAAAAAGTAGCCTATACTAGTCTTAGGGAAAGATATATATGTTGAAAGTAATCAAGTCAGGACTGATGGATGGAAAATAGCTGCTACTGCTACTATTTCAAACCAAAATATGGATGTGTTAGTTCCCGAAGCTGTACATTTAGGATTTTCTGCTGGGGCAACTTCAGTTCCTGAGAGCGAACAAAATCTAGTAAGTGCAGCAATAGTGTCGGAGTATGCTTTTACTCCTCTTAAATTTAGGAAGATAGTGAAGCAAGGGAAAAGGTTTGATGCACAATTGAAGCTATTTGTCAGTCAATTTGAATCTGTTGTGGACAAGATAATTAAGGTGGCACTTGAACCTTTCCAAACTTTGTATGGACATGTTGATGAGTTGGAGAATCTTCTTAATGTATAATTGATTGAAATTACCGCCCCAGACCTGGCATATTTCAAAGCATCCTTTGACAAGGCGAAAGCTGGTATTATGGCATTATAATGCCATAAAATTATGATAGCTTTGCACCCTGGAGTTGAATAATCTAAAGATGAAGATCCACTATTTGACATCACAAGAAAACCAATGAACAAAAGAAAAGAAAAAGGCGACAAGAAAGATAAAGGAAAGAGGAAATAAACTGAGAGTGATGAAGAAAAAAAAAGAAAAGGACAAAGAAAAGAAGAAGGCAGAGAAAGAGAAGGTAAAAACGGCAATATAAATATCGAAAGTAGAGGGTGAGCCTGTGGAGAAAGCATTATGAGTGAGAGATATAGGAGCCTTGACTAGTAGGCCTCCGTTGAATGTTACTATGAATGTTGGGGAGTTTTTTAGTCCTTCAACCACTATGGCAGATGTGTCAGCACAATATGATACCATTGATATGATTATTCCAGCTGATGATGCAGCAGCAGAGTAAGCGACTCATGATTTACCTGCTTGAAGTGCTGCAGGTATATCCTACCCCTTGCTATTTCGGGTTGTTAGTTATGCATTGAGGGCAATGCATGTTCTTATCTGTGGGGATAGGGGTACTTGAAATAGATGTTTAGATTTGTTTTTTGTGTTTGCTTTTTTTGTTTGTGTTTTGCTTTGTGTTTTTTTGTTCTTAACTAGGAGAGAAATAAGTTTCTATGGAAAGTAAATTTTTTTAGAATGATAATACCTCTTCGAGTGCGTATATTACAACTATGTGATATGTATCTATATGTGACTGTTGTGAATCTTGTTGGGCATTAGTATTAGAGACATGATAGCCATTGCTAACAATTGCATAAACTTGATAGGTAGTAACTTTTGATGTACCGTTGTGCCAAGTGTGTGTGAGATATTTCCAAGTTCCCTCTATGTGTCAAATCTAGAACCTGCCTAGTTAGTCTTACCGAGGTTATTGGATAGTGGTTAGGAAAGGATCATAGGCCATTTTTTATTTTAGTCCACTCTTAGCCTAAATAACCTTCCATGTGTGAATAATAATACTTGATCCCGATTTTGAGCCGGTATGCCTAATTTTCTTGTTAAACCTATACCTTCCCATTTGAATCATAATGAACCTATTTTGGCCCTAGTCCTTCTTAGACATTGTGCACTTCGACTTAGGTGAATAGACTAAGTTGAGACTGGCTAACATAGGGATGCATGATTTAAAGTTAGTATGAAGATGGGTAAAATAAGAGAAAAGAATGCAAGGCCGGGTGTGGTAGAAAAAAATAAGAAAAGGAAAGTTGTGAAAAAAAAAGACTAAAAGACCACACCCAACCTGAGTATGCTTTAATAAATAATGGGAGAAATAAAGTTAAGGTTAATAAGTGAGACACCAAAATAGTGTAGTGGTAAGGAGTCTTAGTTACTTTAAATATCCTTCTGTATCATACCAGCCCAAATCCTACATTACAAAGCCCAAAAAAAGTCCTTTAGTGATCCTAACTTGACTTTCTGAAAGCTTTGGCAATGAAAATAAGGGAAAGCTTATGGTATTTGGCACACATTGACTAGAACTTCTTTCTAAGAGTGAGTGTCTCTTGGCCGTCCCCATATGACGTACTTGATTTCATGCTTGACTAAGGAGGGACTTTTTTTATTGTAAAGGAACATGAGTTTTACTGCTAGCTGCGTAGTTGTTTAGTTAGTGTGACTTGCATATATATGTGGTTATTGCTGCTAATGAGATGTTATATCTTGATTTCCTTGTGTCACTTTGTTGTTCTTCGTGAATACACACAGTTGGACTTAAAGTGATTAAACTTAGAGAGGGTAATATGATTTGAACAAAAATTTGGTGATTAAATGTCATATGTACTTTACATTCTCTTGGTTAATCATCGTAATATAGTACTGTGTTTGTTGCTTTAGGACAAGCAATTGTTATAAGTTGAGGGTGTTGATGTGTGATCTTTTTGCTAGCACATTTAAGCCTTTTAACTCGGAATAATTGTAAATTCTTAAGTAACTTTTGTCATTTTTGATTATATTCTTTGTGATATTGCAGGTAAGTAAATATGTATGAAAACCTACGGCAACTACGTCAAGAAGGATAAATAATAAGAAAGTAGATATGAAGATTACAGTTGACGACTTGACTAATAAGTTGTATACTTTATGATAAGCCATCAGAAAGGTCGTCAGTTGAAGATAGTGTATAGGAGCTGAAGATAAGAGTTGACGACTTAACCTAATAAGTCATCAACTTCCTGATAAGCTGCCAGATCAGGTCATCGCCTCTAAGCATAAAACATGGATTCAAAAGAGGAGTTGATGACTTGGTCTGATAAGTTGTCAACTCCCTAATAAGCCATAAGAGAAGGTCGTCAGTTGTGTGCGAAAAATCTGGGATCTAAAATTTGATTCAAAAATTAGGTTGACTATTTAAGTCAAAGTGTTAGGTTTTCACAGGCATCTTGAAAGTTACGTAAAACATCATCTTTTCAATAGCTTTTTCTCAATTTTTCAAGTTAACTTTTTGGGAAATTTATTATGGTTTTGAGAATTCTCTTGTGATTTTAGTAGGAATAACGATCATATATATTCATCATTTGTATGTTGATAGCTATTGAATTATGAATTCAATATATATTGTTGCTTTCTATATCATAAGTAGCTAATTCTCTTAACCCGAGTTGTGGGATCAATGAGTTTGGTCTTGTGAATTCATTAGTTGATAAAGATTCTTAAGGAACTTAGAACTTCTTGATAATTCTTCTGTTGTGAATGTTGTCTATTGGTTGCAAACAATAGACTAGACCTAATTATTGATTTGCTTGAAGTAAGAAATCAATCTATTATAAAGTGAATTAATAACGGGGATTTGGAAGCGTTAAACTTTTATCTAATGATTAACGCTGGAACAACGTTAATTAACTCAAGATAAAATCTGGTTAAGAATATGCATTTCCTAAGTTTGAAAGAAATAGATAATTGAATGTCTAAATAGGTCGAGAGACATTTAGATAGTGCTTGATATTGATAGTTTGTTGTTCATACATGTTATAAGAATATTAAGCAATAACTAGTGTATATCAAATGCCAATACTCATAATGAAGACAACTGTGGTTTTCCCTTAACATTAATTTGATATATTAAAATATTAGTTGCAAGCTATTAAATCAAAGTAAACAATAACTTTTATTTAATCTCTGAAACTCCCAGTTATAGGAAGCTATTAACTACTAATTGATTGACTCAGGAATAACTTAAATTAACACCAACCTAGTTGGGTTATACATTTGACAATGACCGCTTACTTTACCTTAAGAAAGGTATAATTTGGGCGTATCAGTATTTTTCTTCTAGTTTGAATTCCATTCACTTGATTTTCCATGTTTTGATATTGAAGCAGTGGGTGGGTGATTGTTATTTTGTCGTGCATACAGAGGACATTGGTGTTTTAAAATCCTTGTCTTATGAGGAAGTCTCGGTATAGATTTTTGATAGGCAAGTCTGTCATTTAAGAACTACGGATCTTGGTTTTGTAAAGGTTCTATGGAGTAATCAAAATGTAGAAGGAGAAACTTGGGGAGTTGAGGAGGACATGAAGTCCAAATATCCATTCTTGTTCCTCGAATTTGACAATCTTGCTTAATGCATGTCTTTTCCTTATCAGCTTTGTTTTCTGACTTTGTTAAAGGAAATTGTTGTTGTGATTCGGTCTTAGAATCTTTATAAGGGATGCCTTAAGTCATCATTCAGGGATAAAGATCCTGGAAGGGAGAATGTAACACTCTAGAATTTTGGCCTTTGAAAATTTTAAGATTTGAACTTACTATCCAATACAACTCACCTAACGAGTCACGAAGACTCTATATGAGTCGTAGTGCTCCAATCATTGAGAGACTAGTTTAGGTACCAAAGTTTCTATCATGGGTAACATTAAGAAAATATGAGTAATGATGAGATATTATGAGCTTTAATATGGAACTCATTATCTCACCCGTGTAGTAGTCCCTTGTTTTTATTTTGACTATGATTGGACCCTATGAGTCGTGATGTGGCACTATGAGTCGTATAGTATGACTCATAGGTTTAGTAGTGGGGATGCCTTGGGACACTACTCAGACTAAGAGTCTAGGGGACGACTCTTAGTCAGTCTTTACGAGTCATAAGGTGACCTGTATTGATTGGGCGACAAATTTTTAGTCTTTTGTTAAGGGTACTTTGGACATTTCCTATTTTCTCCAATTCTGACCTACAACCTTAAAACCTTTTTGTGATCTCCTTATCATCCAAAAACATAATCAAATACGCTCTTATACTCTCTCAAATCCCTAAGTCAAGAAAAAGCTATGGTTTTTTAAGGTTGATCATTTAGAGTTTCCAAGTGATGATTTCTCTCCATAATTGTGATATTTTATGACATGTTACTCTTCCCATAAATTTCATTTACTTATATCATGTTCTTAGATAGTTGCTCATATGGATTTAATATATGTTGAGGGTTTTGGAATGAATTCTACTTGAATTGGATTCCCATGATTTTATATGCATTGCTTATGATTTATCAATGTTTTTTGAACTAGTTGGGTGTATGCAATAGGAATTGGAAAGGGGGCCGAGGTATTCCCCCCGTTTGATGATTTTGGTTTCGAAAATTGTGTTCCCTCAATCCACTTGCATAATTGGATTTGAAACATGACTAACCACATTATTTGTCTTAATTCCATAAACTATGGCATTTCATAAATGGTTGAACAGATAAAAAGGGTTTTAAAGGCCTTGTTGTCTATGTTGTTAATTTTAAGCTTGACTTAATGAACAAAAAGGTTGGTGGCATTCCCACAAGATGATGGAATTGGTATGGCATAATAATAAGCTTGCAAGCGTAATGGTATGACGATACCTATGGTTGATAACTTAACAGATAATTCCTTGGTTAAATAGATGGGTTATGTGAACCTTGTTTTAATAGGGCTTAAAAGGGGTTGTGTAGCTCACTGTGAAAGGTGAGGTCCTAGGGGGACCAATACTGGAAACCACTTTTTCCACGTAAGAGTCTTTATGACCGTGTGTATTAGTTCACACCTATATATACACTTTGGATTGGCTAAGGTCGAGGCATTTCCTGGCTCATCCTTGAATTTTCCTGGTTCGTAGGGCTAAGATGCACTGGGACCCTTTTAGCACGTGGAGATGAACCCATATAGCCCATGGGTGCTCTTACGACAGTTAGAGCAACACAATCAAGGATAATGTTTTAATTTTTATTCTAAGACTTGTTCCCTATCTCTACATGTTATGTATATAATTGTGTGCATTGGATTTGAATGATTTTGAAATAATTTGATAAAGGCATTACTCTATCATTTCCATGAGTTATTACATGCTTGGGCTCACCCCGCTAACCATTTTCGGATGTAGTATCCCCTTGCAATGTAGGAACCAAACACTTTTGTTTTTCTTGCATAGTGATTATGTGATTCCTGGATCTATCATGAGTCTGCTTGAAGTGGTAATCTTCCATTCTTCGAAAGACCCTCATTCCATATTTTTGTTTCATTATATCATTGGTTATCTTTCGGTTTCTTTTTATCCATCATCAGGGACATGTCCCAAATTAGATTGTTGCTGGCTCCTAAGAGGCTTATGGACTACTGTGGTTTGGGATGGTTTTTAAAATTTTTAGATTCTTTTCTGAGTTAGTTGAGTTACCCATCTTGGTTAATGTTTGAAACTCAGCTCTATCTTGTTAGATGTTTGAAATTCATCTGTTTGCGGTTGTAATATGTTCTGGGTGGCTAGGGTAAAAAGGTTAGTCGTCAGTCCTTGGCGGACTTGAGATACCTATAGCAGTTAAGCCCTGGTTCGAGTCATCACAAAAATCCAACTACCAATGATCCAATATAATTCATATGGCAATAAAGTAAAATATCCAACAATATGCAATTGATACCACATAAATTTCAATTTAGCCTTTTTCACCAGAAAAGATACAACCAAATATACGTATACAAGGCCAACAAATCATATAAGATCCTTCACGGTCACACATAGAGAATAATATCTCAAAACCACAACATAACAACAACATAGGTCCCCACATTAGCACAACACAATAATAAGGTCATTTTCATGATTAGTTCCCATACCCATAATATGATTTTATAGCAATATTAACTATCGAGCCCAGTCTATAGAAACTTAAGCCATAACCTAGCTCGGAAGTCAAAAACTTCTCCAAAAAGCCTTCAACACAGAGATTTTTCTTCATGAACAAACCCAAAATTAACTAAATAACAGAAAAATTGAATCTACACGTTATAAGGAAGCCAACTATACCAATATTGCCCATTTCTAAGTCAGGGTCAAAACAAACCTTGAAATGGTTTTTCAGAAAAGAGGGGTAAAACAAAAATTTAAGTTTAGAAAATATATTCCCCATGATTAAAGGAACCGAAAGAAGAAAACACAAGAAAAAATGGGTTGAAATTGGAGTTTCAATAGAGGAATTATTAATTTAGCCTTCCAGGCCAAAATCCTCTAATTCAACTTTTTAATTCAAGTTTAAACAAGATTTAAATGACAAGAATCGAAGAAAAGTAAATTAAATTGGGTTTTGGAGCTGAAGCAAACTCGAAAATGAATGAAATCACTCAAAAAATTTAAAACCCCACGCTCTAAGTCTCAAAAATGGTGAAAATCACAAAAATGTGGAATTTATATCACTATTTAAGTGATCACCAAGTCACTTAAGAGACCAGGTGTCACTTACGCGATACTCACCTGGCACGTGAGTGTTGTATAACCAACCAGGCTATCACTTAATAAATATTGTTGTTGCTTAAACCATACTTCGGTTGTTAAGACAAGATACTTAAGCAATTAAAATATTGCTTAAGCGGTGCACCAGCTAAGTGGTGCAGTACCTAGAGACTTGGAGAATTTCAAATCTCCGTGGAATCCTCGGGATTCATTCAGAATCCTGAGAATAAAACTTAATTACGTTTATAGAGTAAATTCGACACTTCAAATTCAATGGAGGTATCATATTTTCAAAAAAACATCATTTCACCAAGTTGACCCATAAAACCCAATTTCACAACTTTTTTCGACCGAGGGGCGACATGAGATATTAAAGCCATAAAAGTACAATAATTATGTTACCAACCTAAAAACGACATTTCGGATATGTTGGTGTAATCCATTTTGCCATCTGACACGCAACTCAATAAATGTTGACTAATATCATTTTAAACACAAAAACCATAAACTCACACAAATCACACTGAAATACATTAGAAATTGTGACAATCATCCCACATCCTAGAAATACCATAAAGCAACCACTAAACGGAGAAAACTAGTCAAATCACATAGAAATAAATATTTTATGAAAATTGCCCAAAAATAAGGTCATTACATCATCCACCACTAAGAATCTAATTCATCCTAGAACTACAGGAAAGGGAAAATAGCTGAATCAGCAAAAAACTAGGGACAACTAACACACAAATTGGACTCGATCTCCAAGTAGCCTCATATACAGGTCGGTGTCTCCAATGCACGTTAACCACTAGGATATCTCTAGAACACAACGGCCTAACACAAGGGATAGAATGGTAATACGTTCCTTACCACTTATAATATACCTGACTGAATCCCAACGAAAGGTGTGAGACTCATCCAAAATGAAATGCCAAAGCATAAAAATATGAAAATTATATGAACAACTAATAAATCTGGGGTAATTCTAACTCATAATCCATATATGTAATTGTCTAAGGAATCCCAAAAGGTCTATTTTACCTGGAGCTAAACTTGACACTCTTTCCAAACCTCATCAAACCCTTCATGGGCAACCCAAAAATAAAAACTCGATCACCAACACTAAATATAAAGGACCAATGTGTGTTTTACATAGCACTTCCTCCTACTTTGAGCTACTCAAATTCTATCTTGAATATTCCAAACTCTAGCTAAAGATTCATGAAACAAGTTTGTAACTCAAGGTCTAATCTCAGAAACCTCAAACCAACCAACTAGAGAGAAATAATACCTACTATACAAAGACTTGAAAGGAGCCATCTCAATAGTAAAATGGTAGTTATTATTATACACAAACTCCACCAAAGCTACATATTTCTCCCACTAACCTCAAAATTCCATAAGACAAGCACAAAGCATATCCTCCAAAACCTAAAAAGTCCACTATGTATGACCACCGCTCTAGCGGTGAAAAATTGTAGTAAGATCAACCAAGGTATCTAAATCCTCCTGAGAAGTCTTCTAAAAGTGAGATATGTATAGAACCTTAGTCAGAAATGATGAACACTGGCATGCTATCACGACAAACCATTTCATGAATACAGATACATGTCAACCTATCAGCACTAAACACTATCAGAACCAGGAGAAGTACGAGGCAACGTAGTTAGGAAGTCCACAGTGATTCATTCATATTTCCGGCAACATAGGAAATAATCTATGAAATCCACTACATCCCTTCTCAACCACCCCACTAGTAATGTTGTCTCAAGTCATGATACATTTTAGTGACTCCCAGATTAAAGAAATACCAAGATTAATAAGACTTCACTAAAATTAATATAATCCAATCTCCCACTCTCAATGTACAAACTTGACCTCTAATCCTTTAAATACCATCTAGATCAAGCGAGGGTTTGTTAGCTTTACCACTCAACACATAATCCCAAATTATCGTCAATCCAACATTATCAAACTAATGAGCTTAAATTTGCTTTATCAAGAAATAACTAGCTTCAATAAATACAAAAACAAAATCAGGTGTCAAAATATAAAGTCTAACCATTTTGTTAGCTAAAGACTGAATATCTAATGCCAAGGGTTGCTCCTTGGTCAAAAGATATGCCAAGCTACCTATAATGACCCCCTGGGTTATTTTTTGTATTTTTTCTATTAGAAGCTTTCCTATAGCTATCCTAAGTCATTTGTGAGTTGTTGTAACTAACAGTTTGGTTACCGAGCAGTTCATTTGGTCTTTAGAGCCAATTACCTATATTAAAGACTTTGTTGGTTCAAATATGCTACTAGGTGAAAACATCAATTAAATGACCTTATATGATAATTTTGATAGTTCTAGCAATTCTACAACATTGCTTTTAAGATAGGTGGACCCTTGGTCGGGTCCCAAGGCTTTTGAACTTATTTCAAACTATGGCTAGAAGTTAAAAAAATGGCACGTTGGTGTAGGAGCCACTTTTTATAAAAACAACACTGTATGTAAATTTCAACAGTGACATTATGTCTAAAACATTATATTTAATAGGATAACATAGTTTATTTTAATATACGACATTCCATATGAATCCAGAGGGGTTAGTAGATGTATAAATTATTTATTGAGCTTCACATGATGCACTTAGCTGGTGCACCACTTAAGCAGCCAATTGGGTCACTTAACTAGAGGTCCTCTAAAGTGCTCAGCCAATCTCTTAGGTAATTAGGCTGGAGCAGGGCATCGCCTATGCGAAACTCATACCACTTAAGCGATAAAAGGACCTCTTTAGAGGTACCTGTGTAGTCGCAATGTGTCGGAATAGCAACATTAGGTCACTTGAGTAGTGACTGCTTAAGTAGCCCAGTGTCCACTTAAGCGGTACTCTAATACCTAGTAAGGGTATAAAAACCCTTCTTATCTCGATATACCCCTATTTTTCATCTATTCCCAAGGGAATAAAACATAAAAAGTAGGAAAACTTGGGAGTATCATTTGTGGTTGATTTTAGAGATTTGATGAAGTTAATTTATGTGTTTTTTCTTTGAATTTTTGATAAGCTTCCATTAATTTCTTAGTTTATTTCTCCATCTTTTTATAAAATCCCTAAGAGATTTATGGCTTAATTTCCATTCAAGCTAAAAATTCACCCATTTTTTAGGATATATGTTCCTTGAGTATAGAGGGATGTTGTGCTAGTTTTGATAACGCTCAACTTACATGTCAATTTAGTGCAAGGCGGTTGTCTTCAATATATTTACCCAACTTTTGAGTCGAGGTCGAATCCACAGGAAATAATATGAGTGTCGATTAAACTAATTTGAAACTAAAGCTACAAGTTAAATTTAAAAAACTGGCATAAAAATGTAAAATAGGTGTTTTCAATGATGAAACAAATGTTAAAGTTGTAACTTGCTTCAGAAATCAAAGCCAAAATTTCAATAGTTCAAATCAATGATAAATAATAAACTATGGTTGTGATAACTATGATTACTAATCCCCATTAAACAATAGTTGTGGCATCGGATTCTCATGACTTGCGGGAAACACCATATTATCAGTTTCGACAATCCATCTTAGTGTTTCTCAACCTACCTAGATGTTGAACTCCCTAATTCTCTCGAACTTAACAAGTCATTCTATTCATACTAATTTTATCTCAAGTTGATCAATCTTTGTACAACATTAATCATTAGATGATAACTTAACCTTCCCAAATCCTCGTTGATAATTCACTTCCTACTAGGGTTGATTTCTTATCTTAAGCAAATCAACAGTAAGCAAAGCCTATTGTTTGCAACCAACAGACAATAATTAATACAAAAGAATTATCAAGATATTCCCATGATCACTAGAACCCGAACCAACTATTAAATCAATGAAAGAATAGTCATAGATCCCACAACCCTAGTTGTGGGTTTTACTTGCTTATAAGATAGAAAGAGATAACATTGATTGAATTCATAATTCAAAACAATTAAAATTACAGAAGATGAAATCCAAAGTTAATTCCCCTCCAAGTACAATAGGAATTTTCCACAACTAAATCAAAGGATTGAAAAACTAAATTACAAGCTTAGAGACTAAAGGGAAGTAAAATAGCCTTTAGAATGAGTTCCCGATATGTTCAACCTCCTTTTATAATTAGAAAACTCTAGCATATGCTTTAAATAGTTCACCCTAATTATGGAAAAAAATCATAGAGTTCATTAATTTCTCAAAGAGGTGATGACATTTTGTGATGCCTTATCAGGAGTCTGACGACTTATCTCAGATATCGTCAGCTCCTCTTCGCTTTTGACATTCTTTGCCTTAGGATGACGATAAAGTATGATGGCTTATCAGATCTTTGATGACTTATCAGAGATGTCAGCGATAATTTACTTCAGCTTTCATGTTCTGCCTTAAGATAACGATGATCTTGATGACTTGTCAAAACTGTGACGACATATCAGACAATGTTGTCACTTCTCCACCTCAGCTCCCATGTTCTATCTAAGATTGATGGCAACTCTGACAGCTTATCACAAGGCTAACGGCTTATCACATGTCTTCATTACTTCTTCTAACTGAATCTTATTCTCTATTTAAAGCTGGCGGTGAGGCTGATAACCTATCAGAGTGCTGACTACTTATTAGGAATGTCATCAGCCACACTTTTCTTCTATCTTCTTTAGATTTCAACTCTTTTACTTCCATCATTGTTGGTTCTATTGCTTTTTGATTTCTACTGCATAATCAAAGATAAAAAAATAAAAAACGATAAAAGTTTCTTAAGACTTTGCAATTATTCTCAGTTAAAAGACTCAAATGTGTTAGTATCTTCTCACACATCAACACCCTCAACTTAAAAAAATTACTTAGTATCTTCTCACATATCAACACCCTCAAATTAAAACAATTACTTGTCCTCAAGCACCTAAAATACAACTAAGAGAATACAAAGTACATTTGATTGTCAATCATCTATATTATATTAAAACCATTCTTTACCTTCTCCAAGTTCAATTAATTCCAAATCAACTATGTATGCTACTGAAGAACAATAGTGGGACACATAGGAATCAAGATATGGCATCAATTCAACAACAACAACCATGCATGTATCAAGCTTACACTATCCAAACAAGTTAGCAACTAGTAACTTAACCAGTGTACCCTCACTACAAAGAAGTCCCACTTCACTTATATCAGACATTACATATATAAACATAGGGACAATCACCTGACACTCACTCTCAAAATAAAGTTCCAATCAATGTATGCCGAATACCATAGGCTTACCCTTATTTTCATTACCAAGACTTTCAGATAAGTCAGCTAGGATCACTATATTTTTTCTCTTAGGCTTGTAATGTAGGCTAGGGGCATGTATGATACTCGATTATACTTAAAGTGACTAAACCCCCTTGACATTACACTAGCTTTTAGGGTCTCACTTATTTAGCTTTTTCTATTCTTCTCTTTTCTTGATCACATTTATTCAGGATGGGTGCGGTTCTTTTCTACAATCACTGCTTCTTTTTCATAACTTTTCACCTCACCCAGCTTTTTATTCTACTTTTCTTCATACTCGTTTTACATCACACACCCCTATGGTAGCCACCCTCAACTTAGGCTATTTTCCTAAGTTAAAGTGCATAATGTCCAAGAAGGACCAGGGCAAAAATAGGTTTATTGTGATACAAATAGGAAGGTAATGGGTCTAGTAAAAAGAATAGGCATTCGGGCTCAAAATTAGGATCAAGGGAAACTATTTACACACGAAAGGTCATTTAGGCTAAATGTGGACTAATATCAAGAATGACCTATGATCCTTTCCTAACGACTATCCTACAACCAAGGCAAGACCAACTGGGCAAGTTCTAGATTTAACACACAATGGGAACTAGGTAGTATCTCACACACACATGGCACAAAGGTACATCACAAGCTATTACGCATTTGGTTCATGCAATTGTTTAGCAATAGTTATCATGTTACTAGTACTAATACCATAACAAGATGCACAGTTGTCACACATAAATGCATATCACACAGTTATAAAATAGACTATTGGATAGGTGTTCAAATATCAATAAAACATGTTAACTACCTAAGGTACTTATATTTCTTCAAGTCAACTACAACATTTCACAATAAATCACAATACGCCTAAACAAGATTGCTCTACTAAGAACAAGACTCCAGGGAAAAGATGTACGACAATAAAAACCCCAAGAGGACATCAACACCCACAAGTAGCCCCACTCTTAACATAAAATCATGCAGTGTCCCCAATGTGCCAGACCAAAACAAGAGAGTTAGAAACATACTTGTGGTACCATGGGTGCAAAGATATTATGTCAATCACATAATACGAATATAAACAACAAATTACCTTGGGTTGCCTCCCAAAAAGTGCCTGATTTAATCTCGCGGCACAACTAAGTTATCTTTACTACTCAGAATTCATCAAGATACCTTAAAAGTGCTTAATCCTGTATCCCTCAAATTAGATGATTTGAATTTCACCCCCAATTTAGAGTCCATCTTCTTACTTCGATTATAAGGGGTGGTACAAAAATTAAGAAGTCGAGTAATGGATTGAGCGTGGTAAACCACTCGGCCTTAAAGTGAGGTGTGTTTTTATGTTGCTTATCAAGTGTAAAATAAAGAATATAGGATTTTTGTTCCTCATCTTAACACTTTTCCACTATTTTAGATGATTCCACAAACAAGATATCATCTAAACATAACGTGGAAAAATGCTTCTAGTGAGGCCCAGCTAATTCTACTTCAAAATTTACACTATCTACTACACACTCAGTTTTATTCACCTTCTCAATGTCAGTCTCAAGATCGAAATGGCAATTGAGTGGCTGCAATTCGTGTGTTTTCTCCTCAAATTGGCTAATGTCCCCCTAATATTCTTCTTTGTTTAGCCACTGTAAACATGGTGGGAGTAGTAACTCTTTTAGCTCTGCCCATAGCTGTTCTTGATTCTCTAAGATTCATTTCATCAATTTTTTGCTTGATCATGATAGCACACATATCTTTAGTATGATCACTTTGACCACAAGCCAAACACCAAGTTATAGTAAGTAGGACAGTATCCACATTATATTGTGAAGGTTCTATCCATGCACGTCCAGGTAAATTTGGATAGGAAGAACTAAAATATGGTCCCCCACAATAATAACAAGAATCTTCACAAGAATCATCATCACTCAAAAAACCATCTATCCAGACTGACATCTCAAGAAAGGTATGAAAAAAATAATAAAAGAAAATAAAAAAATAAACTAAAAACATACTTACAAGTTTGAATTCAAGAAAGTAAACTAAATTTCAAACTAACTCAATATGCCAAAATGTTCCCCAAAAACGGCGCTATTTTTGATAACGCTCAACTTAAACATCAATTTAGTGCAAGGCGGTCATCGTTAATATATTTACCCAATTTTGGAGTCGGGGTTGAATCCACAGGGAAAAATATGAGTGGAGATTAAACTAATTTGAAACTAAAGCTACAAGTTAAATTCAAAGAACTGGCTCGAAAAGATTAAATGAGAGTTTTTAATGATCCAACAAATGTTAAAGTTGTAACTTGCTTCAGAACTCAAAGCCAGAACTACAATGGTTCAAATCAATGATAAAGAATAAACTAGGGTTTTGATCACTATGATTACTAATCCCCATTAAATAATAGTTGTGGCATTATATTCTCATGACTTGCGAGAAACACCAGATTATCAGTTTCGATAGTCCATTTAAGTATTTCTCAACCTACCTAAATGTTGAACTCCCTAATTCTCTCGAACTTAAGAAGTCATTCTATTCATACTGATTTTATCTCAAGTTGATCAATCTTGGTACAACATTAATCATTAGATGAGAACTTAACATTTCCAAATCCCCATTGATAATTCACTTCTTGCTAGGGTTGATTTCTTATCTCAAGCAAATCAACAGTAAGCAAAGCCTACTGTTTGCAACCAATAGAAAATAGTTAATATAAAAGAATTGTCAAGATCTTCCCATAATCACTCGAACCCTAAAAACTACTAAATTAATGAAAGAATAGTCATAGATCCCACAACCATAGTTGTGGGTTTTAGTTGCTCATAAAATAGAAAGAGATAACAATGATTGGATTCATAATTCAAAGTAATAAAACTTACAAAAGATGAAATCCAAAGTTGATTCCCCTCCAAGTATAATAAGAATTTCCCATAACTAAATCAAAGGATAGAAAAATTGAATTATAAGCTTAGAGACTAAAGGGAAGTAAAATAGCCTTTGGAATGAGTTCCCGATAGTTCCCGATATGTTCATCCTCTTTTTATAATTAGAAAATCCTAACATATGATTTAAATAGTTCACCCTAATTATGGAAATAAAATCACAAAGTTTAGTAATTTCTTCGACAGGTGACGATATTTTGTAACACCTTATCAGGAGTCTGACGACTTATCATAGATGTCGTCTACTCCTCTTCTCTTTTAATATTCGCTACCTTAGGCTGAGGATGAAGAATGGCTTATCAGATCTTAGATGACTTATCACAGATATCGTTGATGATTTACTTTACCTCTTATGTTCAGCCTTAGGATAATGAAGATTTTGATAGCTTATCAAAATTGTAATGACATATAAGAAAATGTTGTCATTTCTCCATCTTACCTCCCATGTTCTGTCTAAGGCTGAGGATGACTCTGATGGATTATCACAAGGATAATAACTTATCACATGTCATCTTTACTTCTTCCAACTGAATCCCATTCTTTGTTTAAGGTTGATGATGAAGATGATAACCTATCAGAGTGTTGACGACTTATCAGGAATGTCGTCAGCCACACTTCTCTTCTATTTGCTTCAGATTTCAACTCTTTTACTTCCATCATTGTTGGTTCTCGTTCTTCCTGACTTCCACTACAAAATCCAAGATAAAACAATCACAAATAACAAAAGTTCCTTAAGACTTTGCAATTATTCTCAGCTAAAAGCCTTAAATATAGTAGCATCTGTTGATACATCAGGTTTTAAGTGGAATTTTTACATAATTTTGGACCTGAAGCACTGTAGTTAAATGAGTATTATTGTTCTCATTTTAATAAGTAGATTGTGATTTTTATAGCATGGCACATTTTAAGAAATGTTATGGACATGTGATCTTAGGTGTATTTATACTCCTAAATGTCATTATCTATGCGTGTTTAGCTTAAGTTTGAGGAATTCTTGGTGAGCATAATGAGTGATTAATGGTGTAGTTATGTGTTTATGTGTGGAATAATATGGTTAGAGTGTTTAAGGTTTGATTGAAATAAGTTAATAATCAGAAATATCAAATATAGTTTAGACGAGGAAACTAGTTGCGCTAACTTAAGCTATGCTTGACTCTAGTGTATTTTGTTGAGCTCTATAGTGTTGCATACACTAATGCATGTTTTTGATTTTTTAGGATAAAATAGGAGATATTTTGAGAGCTAAATTATGGCTATAAACAATTTCTAAGAAGTGGTAAAACAAGGATCCAACACACGATGAAATTGGAGTCAAAATGAGAAAAATAGGGCACCTTGGGCTACCCGTTGCACCGCTCACAACAAGGAAGGATAAGGGTTGTATTTCGACCCATTGAGCGACCCGTCACTAGATTCGGCTCTCCTTAATTGTGCTCCACTACCCCGAATGCAATTTTTAGGCCTCACTACATGAGGAAGCCTCCGGGATATCAAAGACCTATTTTAAGATTTCTAAGTGAGGGTAAATGATGTTAATTTAAATTATTCTTGTTGGGGCACTCAAGGATGACCAAAAAAACAATAAGAGCAGAAATTAGTCTAAATTTTAACACAACCTTGTAGCAATATACGAATTATCGATAAGGAAAGAAAGTAAGGATCTCAAACTTAGGTTATTTGTTGTCAAACTTTACTTTCTTATATTTTTGCATTATGAACTCATTTATGGTGATTCTTTATATGACTATGAATGGATAGGATCCCTCAATTTAGGGTTTAGGATAAACTTGATATATATGTTTATCAAGTATGTTATTATTCTTACATTCTTGCTATACTATTTTAAAGTGTCATGAACTTTATGATACATCTAATTTTAAGAATGAATTGACCATAGGAGCGGAGGGATGGAATGAGGATTGTAAAAAATGTGAATCATATCTTAAATCATTAGATACTTATTTTTACAGGATTATTAGCAGTTAGGATAGTGATATACCTAACCCCACTTGGTTAACAAAATAGGATGATAGTTTAATGCATCCGAGTTAAACAGTCACATCCCCAAACAATGATATAGCAGTGAGATTAATTTGGGTAGATGACCTAGAGGATAATTGTTCCCAAGTTTTCATATTAACTCTGTAGAACAATAATCATGATAAACACTAACACCGACTAGAAACCATAGTTAAACATAAATGTGTAGTATGTCTCAATCCTGGAAGCTCTATTTATATTGTTTACAATCCAAAGTTTGTACTATTGTTATTTATTGTTACGTAATTATAATTACAAAAATTGAAATCTCAATTGCTTACTCTCGCATTTATTTAATATAATAAGTAACACCTGAATTAGATAGTTGTTAATCACCAAGTCCCTTTCAAATTTCTATTTGACTTTCAGGCCACTTTATTACTAAGGTGACTATGTACACTTGCGTGTGTGCTTGGATACAACAAGTTTTTAGTGTTGTTGGTTGGGACTTGAAAAGTGGCAACTATCTTACTTTTGGTATTGCTATATTATTTATTAAGTTCTAACATCATGATTTTGTCTTTTGAATTTGTAGGTACAAGTTTGATCCTTTAGTAAGATGGAAAGGGAAAAGGATTTGGTTGACCCATATCTTAAACTTGAGTGATGCCTATATTAGTTGGGGATTGAAGAAATACTTCTCTTTTGGATACCTCAAACTCAATAGGAAAAATCTATTCCAATACTAATGGTTGAATGTCAACTAGCTCGTAGGATAGTATGCAAAGTGCCAATCCTACTCCCAACTAATATTACCTCCATCATCCACAGAGCGAAACCTAGAGGTAGATTTGATCACAAACAGAACATAGTGTAACTATTGCATAGTATTAGGAAATTCATAGGCTTGTCACATAAGGATCCAATGGTCTATTTGCAGAATATTTTAGAGACCAGTGACACCTTCGTCCCTACTGAAGTCTCTACAGACTATGTGAGATTCACTTTTGGGGAAGAGAACAAGTGCTTAAAGGCTGAACCTTCAAACTCTATCACTAAATAGGATATTATGGTGAAGAATTTACTCATCTAATTCTTTCCTTCTAGCAAGACTGTTAGGTTAAAAAGTAAGATTCTATGTTTAAGAAGAATTTAGATGAGAACCTATATCATGCGTAGGAGAGGTTCAAATTTCTCCTCGGATTCTGCGTGCACCATCAACAGATGGATGAGGTATTGTCTCATTCTTTTGTTGAAGCTCTTGACCATAACATAAAAAAAATTTCTTGATTCAATTACAGGTGGTCAGGCTTTGGAAAATACTTATGATGAGTTGTACACTTTGCTGAAAAAAATTACACAAGGTGATCTCGAGTAGCATAGGGATATTTGTAGAAATGCATTGAAGAATCCTGCAGGTGTGACTGAGGTAGATAGTTTCACATCTTTGGCCTTTTAGTTATTAGTCTTGTAGAGTAAAATGATAACATAATTCAACAAGTTAGGTGTTAACAAACCACAAGTATAAGTGAATGCAGTCCACCAGACCCTATATTGGTGTGAAATTTGTGAGATTAGTGGTCACTATGTAGACTAATGTAAAGTAACTCCAGTCTGTAAATTTTGTGAGCAATGCATTGAAGGGAAAAATTTGTAATGCCTACAATCACAAGGGCAAGTAAGCCCAACTATTCATGGGGTAACAATCAAGTTCAGACTCAGTTGTTTCAGTAGCAATAAAATATTTCGAATAGTAATATTGTAAAAACCTTGAAAAAGATCCTAGATAACGAAGAACAGATGGATGCAAAGATTAAAAATTAGAAACATGCTTAAAAGAATCTATAGATAGACTTAGGGCAATCAACTCAGGCGCAAAATACCATACCATAAGGGGGTTTGCCAAGTGACATAGTGAATCCAAAGTAGGTAATGAAAATCACTTTAAAGAGTGGAAGAGACTTGATTGATAGATATCTAATGAAAAATAAGAAGGTAAAATTAGATTTCGACCCAAAGCAGGTAGAGGAGAAACAAGTAGCAACAAAAGATGTTGAAAATTTGGGGAAGTCAGAGTACCCAAAAACTAAGGTAGCTGAGTGTGCACAAGAATGACCACCTCCACCATTTCCTTAAAAGTTAAAAAAGGCTAAGGATGTTGCTTATTTTAAGAAGTTCTTTGACATATTTAGAGACCTTCACATTAAACTTCCATTGTTAGTGGTTTTGCAGGGTATGCCGAAGTACACCAAGTACTTGAAGGATGTGGTGACCAATAAGACAGTTGCATAAAATTAAGATGGTGTCACTTACTAAGGACTACAATTTTGTTATGATGAGGAAGATTCCAAAGAAGCTAATAGACCAGGGAGATTCACCCTTCTTATACAAATCGTTGATAATGAGGTGGTTCATGCTTCGAGCGACTTGGGGGAAAGCATAAATTTGATTCCCTTATCTATTTTTAATACTTTTATATTGGGGAAGTTAAGGCCATATTTCATGGTTCTCTAAATCATAGATAAAACCAGAGTGTAGACCAAAGGAATCATCCTTATTATGGTTGGTAAGTTCATTATTCCTTATCATTTTATTGTTATTTATTATAATGCAGATGATAGGGTATCAACCATAATTAGGAATCCATTGTAAGTGATAGGAGAATCATTAATTGATGTTAAATGGGTCACTCTTACTATGAGAGTGGATGATGAAAAGGTGAACATCAATGTTTACAATGACCTCTTCATACTAACTCATAAACTTCCCTAAGCCATTACTTAAGCCCAAAGTACTAAAGCTAAAAAAGATCTTGGAAAGGCTATTGTGAAAAAGATGCAGACCTTGAAAGTACACACTCAAGAGATTAGAAAAGACTGAGAATATAGCCTTTGAGTAGAATGAAAAGTTTGACGGAATGTGGTTTAGAAGTAGTGATTTGAATCATTCCACGACACTAAATTAGGCACTGCTTGGGAGGCAACCCAAGTTAAGATAGGTATATGATATTCCTAATTTAGTTTTTATTTCACATTTTTTTCATTTGTTAAGTCACAGGTTGACAAAATTTTTTTTACCAAAGTCCCGAGCTAAGGAACATCTCAAAGATTGGTTGTGGGGTCCATTTGACTTTATGGATAATTAAGATGCTATTAGCTAGGCCTAGAGGCCTCAAGGCATATTTCTATCCTTTCTTTTGAATTATACTTTAGGGGAAAAGTGAGTTTTAAAGTGTGGGGTGGGGAATCTTCCTATGATCTAGGGTGATGTGTTGCTATAGGATTAATGTTCCTAGTTGTTTTCTTGTTTTTGATTAAATTTGAAAAAAAATACAAATAGATTTTCTGTTTGTTTGTTTAGGTTTTGTTAGTGTCGTTCTAGTAGGGGCATACTTCACCCACCCCTTGTTTTTTTGTCAGTTGTTTTTTGAGGGGGTGTCCTTTTAAACCAATATCATATTTATACGCTTAGGAGTAAATTTTTAAATTTTTGTACTAGGAACAAGTTAAAGTCTTACTAGATGCTATCTATGATTACCTGATGCAAATTAGTTTTGAATGCAAACTATGTTAATTGTGTTGAATGATTACCTTTTGAGACACCTAGGCTTATTTTTATCACTCCTAGTGCAATGTTGTCTTAATTTTGTATTTGTGCTAATACTTAATTTAGAGTCTACAGAGATATTACTTGACTTGAGGTTGTGTCATATGTAATGTGAGCTTTTTTGTATATTCCTTGTTCATATTGATGTCTAGAACTTATCTGGTGTGTTTGCAATGTGAAATAAAGAATTTTGGGTTTAAGAGATGATGTAAGCAATTCTTTGATAGCCATGTTCAGTCGTCCCCCTTTAATCTACCCTTGGTGTATGATCTTAATTAGCCCTATTGAGCCTTTAGCCTATACTTTGGTAGTCTCAAATTTTACCTATTATCTTTCTTTGTTTGACCTGATTTGATCCAGAGCTCTTAAGTTCTTCAGTTGAAAATCCTATGTGCTTTAGTTGAAAAATTAATATGGTTAAAGAGTTAAAAATTAAAGATGAAAAAGGTCAAAGTGAAGGCCCAACATGGTAGCTATTGGTATGAATAAGTTTAAAAGTTGTGGTTTGGAGTGATGTAATGAAAATAAAGAAAGTTATCAACATTGAAACTTGTAGTGATAAACGATACTCTCTTATTACTATATGTTAATTAGCTTAGAGAGATCGGGAAAAACAAAAGATATGTAGGAAGATAGAACTAGTAAGAAATTGGTTGTTAAGGAAAGAGTATAATGTATAGTGTGATGTATTAAACTGCTTAGGGAAGATAGTCACTATTACTAAAAAAAAAGCTTCCTACCCATCCCTTAGCCTACATTACAACCCTCAAAGTTGTACTTAATCTTAAACCTTTACATTCTGATATTAGTAGAGTACTACACTAAGGTCAAACCTTCTCATGTTGTGTTGTAATACCCATGTCTAAGAGCTTCTAGGCATCATATGTATCAGTCCATTAGGTCATACATACTTTATATGAGTCATATGTAGTGAGTGGTACCCATGTAAGTGTGGATTAATTTGAGTTTTTTCAAAGGTATAAGTTGACCTTAGAAGTTGTCAAGAATCAGATAAGTAGTATGATGAAAAGTCATGATTTTAGTAGTGTAGGCTCCCAAAGATTCCGTCGAAGTTATAAGTGGAAAGCTACAAGTCGTATGGTGATGTTACTACTCATAGGTTTAGACTCGTATGTCAAACAGTGTATACTCTCTTGGATTCGGCTAGGATTAGAGTCAGGAGGCATAGTCGTACCTTCACCATACGAGTCTTATGGTTGAGTCGTGAAGACTGATGACCAATTTCTAAGAAGTTTTGTTAAAGGGGTTTTTGGTATTTTCCTTCTTATAACTCCAACCCATGACCTATAACCCCCAAAGAGGAATTATTTTCCTCTATTCCGCATTCAATTAACAATATTATCTCTCCTCATATATTCAAGAATATCAATATTAGGGTTCCTTACATAAATTCATCTTTAAAGTCCCAAAGGTCAAACTATCATCACAAGGCATGAAATTTTAAGTATATGGGGTTTATGAACAAGGTTATTCCTTCATCCTTTTCCCTAAAAATCATGATTTCAAGATTTAATTTTCTTGTTTTGAGTTAGCGTTCGTACCTAAATAACCACATTCTTGAAGTATGCTACTCCCATGTGATTGAAAGCTTTTAGTGCATCAAGGTTTATATGTATCCATGTTTTGACTCATAAGATTCATATTGAGATTTGAATTACATTATCTTGACTGGGGTATTGTTAAAATATTTAAGAGGATTATTTAACATGATGTTTTGTTATGAATTTCTATGAACTACAGTATTAATTCCAAATCCTAAGCACAAGTATTGAGTTTACTAGAAGTTTATGCTTTTAAGCTCCACTGCTATGTTCCATAACATGGTTTAAAGAATATCTTGATATTTTTATCCAAAGATAAGAAATGAAATCCATAATTTGTTCATCTTGATTATGATTTAAAGTAAAGAGAAGCATAACTAGTTTTTAGCCTATAAGTCCTTATGCTAGTTTAAGGTGCATTTCTTAAAGTATGAGCATATAAGTATTCTCGGGGCAGTATTTAGCTTCAAGAAAGGAATGTGGATGAGCATATCCTAAATTCCTAAAAACTACGAGCCAATATAGGTTATGGTTTTTCCCAATATGGATAAAGTAAACTCATCACTTAAGGTTTTATTGTAATGGCAAGGGAATAAAAGCTATTCCCAACATGTGTAAAATGTTGGACTCCATGATAGCTCACATGGTTTATGTTGGTTAGAAGAATCTCCCATAAGAATGAATAAAAGTAATGACTTTAGAAACTAATTGTTATGTCTTACTAAGCTTATCCTATGATTTACTATCCATGTTTTATGATTTTTTAGTCTTAAGTTTTACTAAAGTCCAAGGTGAGTGATCTACGCTTAGAATTCATCATTTGAAAGTTTACTTACTTATTTGGTTCTTGTTTCACTTATTCATTCACCCCCACATACTCACTGCATTCCAAGGGTACTAACCCACATATATATCTACATGCTATATTGTCGTATAAAGTAGGTTTGGGTGCTCTCTTTCAGCAGCACAATTGGCAACAAGAATCACTACCTACATCCTGACTTTCGATGAGTCCTCATATTCTGAGGACCCAACTTATCAGATTTCCATTAGTGATACAAGTACTTTAGTTATTTTGTTTTTATTTATGTTCGGATCAGCTGGGGTCTGTCCTAGTGGATCTCTAGTCAGTAGTAGAGGCTTGTAAGACTATGTTCATTTTAAGATCAACAAGTTTTTGTAAAGTTTCCAAGTTAAATACTTTCATTAAGATATGACATCGCTTACTTTTAGTTATGTATATAATTTAGAGCATATCTTATGTGATTTTCAAGTTAAACAAATACCAGGGGTTACCTTAGGGTTATTTGCAATCTTGAGCACCGTGTGATGGCCAGGGGGTACTTTTGGGGCATTACAACCTTAGTATTAGAGCTTAAAGTTTACACAGTCCTGGGGAGTCAGACAAACTGCATTACGTAGCATCTGGATCATGAATGTGAAACATGCCACAAGTTTTAGTAGGAGGCTACGAAATGAGGTAGGAATCATCATTTCCTTCATGATCTATCAGTCTTAAAGTTGTCTCTATCTACCATAACTCATGTTTTACATGACCAAATATTCCTCTTCACCAAGCTGACACACGCATAAATGGTGATCAACTACTCTACATGCAGACCCTCTAAATAAGAATATATCTCATGCTCAATTTTAGGCTACTTGTTAAGTTTTGGACCAAACTATGAATGCCACCATTCAGGGAAACCAATAGGCAACAATCTCACTTCAACAGAAGGGTAACCTAGATACAGCCCGAATTTAGGACTTTATGAAGATGAATCCACCTGAGTTCCATGGGTCAAAGGTGGATGAGGATCCCAAGTTCATTATTGATGATGTGATAAAGATTACTTAAATTATGCATATGACTAAAAAGGAGAGAGTAGAGTTGGCATTCTATAGGCTGAAAGATATTTCTTATGATTGGGTTGTTTTGTGGAAGGAAGGTAGGGGTGAGAATGCAATTGCTATGAGTTGGCAGGTATTTCAAAATGCTTTTATTGATAGGTACTTTGTATGTGAGATAAGGGAGGCTAAAGTACAGAAGTTCATAAACCTGAGGTAGGACTCGATGATAGTGATGGAATACTGCCTTAAGTTTACTCAGTTGTGTAAATATTCCCCGAAGTTGTTATCTAACTCTAGAAATCACATAAGTGAGATTTCTATGTCTGATTTTGTGGTGAGGGTGTATAGGAAAACCATGTTGATTGGGGATATGGATATTTCTTCATTGATGACTCATGCTAAAAAAATTAAGGCAGAAAAGTTGAAGGAAAAAGAGAAGAGAAATGAGAGAGTTAGGATTGGAAAATTAGAGTATAGTCTACCAAGGTCTAGAGAGGGAACCCATTTGTAGTTTCAGGGTTATTCAACATGCCTAATCCATCTTCAGCTAGTTCCACTACACCCAAGACCAGGAAGAAGCAGTGGGTCAAGATTTCAAATTTTAGGTCTCAAAATAATATGGTCGGGAGGTCCAGTTATATGACATATGCAAAGTATGGCGGGACCCATCCTGGTGAGCGTTTGATAGAAAAAAAGGTTTCTATGGATGTGGTAAGTTAGTCCAAAGAATGAAGGAGTATTCGTACACTAAGAAGAAAAGTAAGGATATTTTTCCTCAGACTCAGGCTACTAATCCATCAGCTCAGCCAGGCCGCCCAATTTCTCCATAGGGCACATCATCCAGTACTGGTGGCAGTCAATGCCAAAATTGGTTCTATGATTTACCATCCCATCATAAGTAGGAAAGTTCACTAGATCTTATTATTGGTGTGCTTTTTTTATTTTACCTTGATGTATATATGTTTTTAGACTTGGGATCAAATCTTACTTATGTAACTCTGTTGGTTGCTGTAAATTTTGGGTAGGTCATGAAAATCTCTCCCAGCCCTTCTCAGTTTCTACTCCGGTGGGTGAGTTATTTATTGCTAGATGAGTCTATAAGGAATGTCCTATTACCATCTTTCATAAGACCATACTAGAGGAACTAATAAAGTTAGAGATGGTAGATTTTGATGTTATTTTATGCATGGATTAGCTCCATTTATGCTATACATCTATAGATTATCACACCCAAATGCTGAACTTTTAGGTTCATGCTGAAGTAGTTTTTTATTGGGAGGGTAGTTCTGTGTCTCCCAAAGGTCGTTTCTTCTCTTATCTTTAAGGCAAGAAAGTAAATCAAAAGGATAAATCTATTATCAAGTTTGAGTCAAAGATACCACGTCTGAAGCCCTGATATTTAAATTAGTCCATGTAGTCAATGAGTTGTGGTTTTCCCCAAAGATCTGGCAGGGGTAACTCCACACTGAGAAATAGAGTTTGGTATTAATTTTTTCCCTGATACTCAACCCATCTCTATCCCTCTATAGTATATGGATCCGGCCAAACTTAAAGAGTTAAAAAATGGCTTAAGAACCTCTTAGATAAAGGTTTCATCAGACCCTGTGCTTCTCCATGAGGAACTTCAATCCTTTTTATGTGTAATAAAGATGGTACAGTCAGAATATGTATAGGCTGCAAATAACTAAACAAGGTTACCATCAAGAACAAGTATCACATTCCTCGAATCGATGATTTGTTCGATAAGATTTAGGGTGCTCGGTGGTTTACCAATATGAACCTTAGGTCAAGATAGCACCAGTTGAAAGTCAAGGAGCAATACATTTGGAAAATAACTTTCCATACAAGGTACAACCATTTTGAGTTTGTGGTTTTGTCATTTGAACTAAAAAATGCTCCTACATCCTTTATGGATTTGATGAATAGGGTCATCAAAAAGTACTTGGACATTTTTCATTGTCTTTATAGATAACATACTAGCGTATTACATCAGTAAGGAGAAGCATGCAAACTATTTGAGATTAGCACTGTAGATCCTCAAGGATAGTCATTTATATGTGAAGTTTGGTAAATGTTAATTTTTGTTGGAATCTATTACCTTTTTGGGACATGTCATTTTAGGGACTGGTATTCATGTAGATCCTCAGAATACTAATGTAGTAAAGCACTGGCCTACGCCCATCACTCCATCGATATGAGGAGATTTTTGGGTTTGGATGGATATTATAGAAGATTTGTTGAAGTGTTCTCCTCTATAGCCACACCATTGACTAAGCTAACCCAAAATAAAGCAATGTTTACACAGTCAAGAAAGTGTCATAAGAGTTTCCAAGATGTAAAGGATAGATTGACTTTACCACCAGTGTTAGCTCTGCCAGAAGGATTAGATAAATTCATAGTGTACTGTGATACTTACAGAGTTGGGTTAGGTTGCATGTTGATGCAAAACTGGAAAGTGATATCTTAAGCCTCTAGGAAAATTAAGGATCATAAAAAAAAAATTTCCTAACTCATGACTTGGAATTAGTTGTTGTGGTATTCGCCTTGAAAATTTTAAGACATTACCTCTATTGTGTGCATGCTGATGTTTTCACTGACCATTAAGGTCTCCAGTATGTATTTTCTCAAAGGGAGTTGAATGAGAAAGAAGGTGGTTAGAATTATTGAAAGATTATGAGATGAATGTACTCTATCATCTGGATAAGCCCAACATGGTGGCAGATACACTAAGTAGGCTGTCTAGAAGTAGTGTGTCGCATATGAAGAAGGAAGAGAGAGAGTTGGCTAAAGAAGTACATAGGTTATCCCATTTAGGAGTACGTTTGTTTTACACTGATGATGGGGGAGGATTAGTTTAGAATAGTTCAAAATCATCTTTCGTAGTCGAAGTAAATGAGAAATAGTGGAATGATCACATACTTAACTAAATATTTAAAGTAGTCTAGCAATAGATAGTTGAGGTTTTCTACCAAAGGAAGATGGCGTACTTTGTTACCAAGGTAGGCTTTGAGTTCAAAATGTAGACAAATTAAGGGAAAGGATACTAGTCGAAGCTCATGGTTTGAGGTATTTCATTTATCTAGGTGATACTAAGATGTATTACGACTTATGAGAAATTTATGGGTGGAGTGGTATTAAAAGGGACATAAGTGAGTTTGTAGCCAAGTGTCTCAATTATTAGCAAGTAAAGGTTGAGCACCAAAGACCGGGTGGTACATTGTTAGAGATTAATATCCCTACTATGAAGAGAGAAGTTATAAATATGGATTTCAACACAGGGTTGTCATGTACAAGATGTCATCATGATACTATGTGGGTCATAGTCGATCGAATAACTAAGTCAAAGCATTTTCTACTTGTCAAGACATCATATACCACATAGGATTATGCCAGAATATATATTCACAAGTTAGTAAGACTTCATGGGATACACTTATCCAATACTTCAGATAGAGAAACGCAATTCACTTTGCTATTTTTGTAGTCTTTTCAGAAGGGCCTTGGTACAAAGGTTAAGCTTATTATTGTTATTCGTCCATAGAATGATGGTCAGGCTGAACGTATAATCCAGATATTATAGGACATGATGATGGTGTGTATTTTAGACTAAAGGAAGTTGGGATGATTATCTTCCTTTAATTGAGTTTGCTTATAACAACAATTATCATGCTAGCATTCATAAGGCTTTGTTCGAAGTGTTTATGGGGCGTCGGTGCAAATCACCTATTGGATAGTTAAGGTTGGTGAAACAGCTTTGATTGGGCCTGACTCTATTCTTTAATAGTTGAATAGTGAGAGGTTGAAAACTACTCAGAGCCATCAGAAATCATATACTTATGTAAGAAGAAGCGAGATCTAGTTTGAAGTAGGCTATTAGGTATTCTTTAAGGTGTATCCGATGAAGGGAATAATGAGGTTTGGAAAAAAAGGGAATTTGAGTCTCTGATTTATTGGTCCATATGAGATAGTGAAGTATGTAGAAGAGGTTGCTTATGAATTGAATGTTCCATCAGAGTTAGCTATAGTTAATCTAATGTTTAATCATTTGATGCTTAAGAAATACATTGAACATTCATCCTTATTATTTCTCCTTGAGAGATTGGGGTTAAGGATAACCTAACATATGAGGATATTCTCGTAGAGTTACTTGATATACAGGACCAAAGACTAAGGAATAAGGAAGTAGCATTAGTAAAGGTTCTTTAGAGAAACCAGTTGGTTGAAGAGGCCACTTGGGAAATTGAAGCAGACATGATAAACAAGTATCCTAATAAATTTTTCTCAAACTTAGTTCCTACCAAAGGTAAATATATATTTTCAGCCAAGACTCTTCCTCTTTAAGTCTGTTTAAGTATTCTCAAGTCTTATCTTGTATTATGAGTAATTGGATCCTTGTGATAGATATAAAATTGGTTATGTTCAGTTTAGGTATGTTGGTTTATTTTCCAAATCCTAGATGAATCACATTTGAGAACAAATGTTTTTATGGGGGAGATATTGTAATACCCCATGTCTAAAAGCTTTTATGCATCATACGACTCAGTCCATTAAGTCATATAACTTCATATGAGTCATACCCATGTCAGTGTATGGTGATTTAAATTCTATTTAAGTTACGAGTTGACCCTAGAAGTCATCAAGAATCATACGAGTCGTATGATATAAAGTAGAAAGTACAACAGTGTTGGCTCTCTAAGATTTTATCCAAGTTACAAGTGGTGGACTATAACTCATATGGAAATGTTACTAATCATAGTTTTAGAATTTTATGTTGACCAGTGTATACCTTCTTGGATTCTGCTAAGCTTATGATTCAGGAGGCTAAGTCGTACCTTCAACATACATGTCAGATGGTTGAGTCGTGAAGATTGATGACTAATTTTTGATAAGTTCAATTAAAGGGCTTTTTGGTCTTTTCCCTCGTATAACTCCAACTCATGACCTATAACCCCCAAATAGGAATTATTTTCCTCTATTCCTCATTCAATTAATAGTATTATCTATCCCCTCATCTTCAAGAACATCAAGATTAGGGTTCCTCACATAAATTCATCTTTCAAGTCCCAAGCATCAAACTCTCTTCACAAGTCATAAAATTTCAGGTATGTGGGGTTTATGAATAAGGTTATTCTTTTATCCTTTTTCCTAAAAAGTGTCATTTAAAGATTTAATTTACTCTTTTTGAGTTAGGTTTTGTACCTAAATTACCATATTTTTGAAGTACGCTACTCCCATATGATTGAAACCTTTAAGTGTATCAAGGTTTACATGTATCCATGTTTTGACTCATAATATTGATATTGAGATTTGAATTACATTATCTCGATTGGGGTATTGTTGAAATATTTTAAGATGATTATTTAACATGATGTTTTGTTATGAATTTCTATGAACTAAAGCATTAATTACAAGTCCTAAGCACAAGTATTGTGTTTACAAGTAGTTTATGCTCTTATGCTCCATTGTTATGTTCCATAACATGGTTTAAAGAAAATCTTGATATTTTTATCTGAAGATAAGAAATAAAATCCATAATTTGTTCATCTTGATTATGATTTTTGATATTTTTATCTGAAGATAAGAAATAAAATCCATAATTTGTTTATCTTAATTATGATTTAAAGTAAAGAGAACTATAACTGTTTTTCATTCTATACACCCTTATACGAGTTTAAGGTGGACTTCTTAAAGCGTGAGCATATAAGTATTCTGGGAGTATTATTTAGCTCCAATAACAGAATGCGGATAAGAATATCCTAAATTCCTAAAAACTATGAGCCAACATAGGTTAAGATTTTTCCCAATAAGGATGAAGTACAGTGATCACTTAAGATTTTATTCTGATGGAAAGGGTAGAACATCTCTTCCCAATATGAGTAATTCGTTGGACTCCATGATAGCTCACATGGTTTATGTTGGTTATAAGAACCTCCCATATGAATGAATAAAAGTAAATATTTTAGAAACTAAGTGTTATGGCTCACTAAGAATATCCTATGATTTACTATTCATGCTTTAATATTTTGTAGTCTTAAGTTTTACCCAAGTCCAAGGTGAGTCATGTGCGTGTATCATCCATCATTTGAAAGGTTTACTTATATATTCAGTTCTTGTTTTACATATTCATTCACCCCCACATACTCAATACATTCTAGAGGTACTAACCCACATATATATCTATGTGCTACATTGTATTATAATGTTTGTTCAAGTGTTCGTCTCCAGCAGCACGATTGACTATGAGCATCATCACCTACATCCTACCTATTGGTGAGTCCTCATATTCTGAGGACCTCGCTTATTAGATTTTTATTTAGTAATGCAAGTACTTTAGTTATTTGATTTTTGTTTATGTTTGGGTCATCTGCGGTCTGTCCTAGTGGCTCGCTAGCCAATAGTAGAGTCTTGTCAGACTGTGTATATTTTAAGATCAAAAGGTTTGTTTAAAGTTTCCAAGTTAAAGAATTTCATCAAGATATGACATCGCTTACTTTCAGTTATATATATCAGTTAGTCCACTTTTTATATGAGTTTTAAGTTAAATAGATATCATGGTTAGGGTAGGGATATTATAGTCTTTAGAACTGTGTGACATCCATGGTGTACTTTCGAGGCGTTACATGTGTGATATGAGAATTCTTTTTGAGTGTGAGCATAGTTTGACTCTTATACCCATTCTTGTGATAAGTTGCATCACTATGAGTGAACATAAATAACCTTCTTGTGGTGAGGGAATATGTTTGATGATATTTTAGTGACTTGTATGATCTCTTTGAGTAAGAAATATGTCTGAGTTTTCCACATTGGGAGTGTTAATTCTTGAGGCTAGAGTGTTTAGAAGTAATGTTCATAGGTTTCAATTGTAATGAGGCACACTTAATGTGGAACTTGCTATTTATGTAGTCATTGTAGTTCTAGCTTGAGTGTCTTAGTTTTGGTAGTTCTGTTAGAGTATTCCTTTTTTATTCTTGGTATAAATGATTTATTTGATGATGAACAAGGTTTAAAGTGTGGCGTGATGATCTTAGGCATATTTATACTCCAAAATGACATTATCTAAACATGTTTCGCTTAGTTTTGTGGGGTTCTTGGTGATCTTAATTAGTTATTACGGTGTAATTGTGAATTTATGTGTGTAATAAAAATTTTACAGTGTTTAAGGTTCAATAGAAACATGTTAAGAATCAAAAAGATCAAATAGAGTTTAGATGAGGAAACTAATTATGCTAGCCTGAGCTATGCATGATTCTGGTGTACTTTGTTGAACTCTATTATGTTGTATTAACTATGATTGTTGCTAAATGTTTTAGGAGACCATTTTAGTTATTTATAAAGATAAATTAAGCCTAAAAACAAGTCCTAAGAAGTGCAAAAACAAGGAGCCAATACACAACGAAATTAGAGTCAAAATAAGCAAAATCAGGCACCTTGGGCTATCCCTTGTGCCACACACTTCAAGGGAGGCTAGGGGTATGGTGCATTGCCTAGAATGACCCAGCACTATATTGTCCATGCCTTGTGTATGATCTGCAACTCCAAATGTGAGTTTGAGGATTTGTGGCATGACGAAGCCTTTGAGGTGTGCAAAACTTATTTTTAAGCCTCCTAAGTCAGGAGCAATGATATAAATTGATATAATTTGTATTGGGGAACTCGAAGAAAATTTTAACACAGGTTTGGAGGAAGTGATAAATTTTAGAGAAGGAAAGCAAACAAGGGGCTTAAATGCGGGTTCTTTTTCTCCAACTTTACTTTGTTGTAGTTTTTCATTTTGAACTCATTTATGGTGATTCTTTGTAAGACAATGAGTAAGTAAAAATCATCATTCCAGGGTTGAATCTAAAAACATGATTGTTTAATTATGGTTTAAAGTTTGTTGTATTTTAATCAAGTATATGATTGTTCTTACATTATTTCTACACTATTCTAAAATGACATGGAATTTAGGACACATTATAGTCATAAAATAAATTGACTATAGGAGCGAAGGGAAGGAATGAGAAATGTTACGAGTATGGATGATATCTTAAATCATTAGATACTGATTGTTAAAAGATTACTAGCAGTTAGGATAGCGATATACATAAATGCCCAGTTGTCGAACAAAATGGGAAGATAGTTTAATGCATCCAAATTAAGGCCTCGCGTCCCTGCTTGATGATGTAGTTATGAGATTAATCTGTATAGATAACTCAGAGGATTACCATTCCCAAGTTATAAATCAACCCTAAAGATCCACAATCATGTTAAACACCAACACCGATGAGAAACCATAGTTATACATGAATGTATGGTATGTCTAAACCCTGGGAGCTCTCCTTATATTATTTATAATACAAAGTTTGTATGTTGTTATTTCTTGTTACTTAGTTATAGTTTGAAATATCTTGGGTTTCAAAACCTTAGAAAATTTCCTGGATTTCTGGTGACATTATACGACCTGGGGTACTAGTCATATAATGGGGTATGGTTGGTATGCTCTTGTTCATATGCAAACTAGTGTTAGTTGGTAGGTTGGATTGATTTCTAGAATGCGTATGACTTCATTTGTATGAGTCATGTGGTTGGTGAGTCTTATGGTTTGGATTTTCCTACACTTAATCTAAGTCTTAGAAATATAACTTGGGTTTGAGTATGAGTGGCTCATCATGAACCATAAGTTAGGGTATGACTCATACCATTGAATCGTATGGTAGGCAATGTTCAAACTTTCTTTTATTTTATTCTCCAAGGGATACAGTTTATGGGTACTGACCATATAATTTGGGTACGACATAGTTTGGGTAAGTCATATAGTGGACAGTGTTGGTTTTAAGGGGGTGAACAGAGGTACGACTGGTGGGTACCACTCCTATTAAAGGGTATGACTGGTATGAGAGAGTCGTACCCATCTATGGGAATTCTAAGTAATTTAAGTTGGGGGTAATCTGGAAATTTCCCCTTATAACTCCTTGGGATCCCATGACATATATCATACTTGAGACATTATGTACCCTATTATTCTAATCTAAAACACTTAGAAATACTCTCTAAGGCTCTTGGGTAAAGGAAGCTAGGGTTTCATCTAAATAATTAATTGGGGCTTGTACGGGCGATTTCTCTCTATCATCTTCATAATCTAAGGCAAGACACTCCTCCCTCATTGTTAGTTCCAACTAAAGGAATGTTTTATACAATATTTTCATGGCATGATTATTGTATGGTTTTGGGTTATTCAAATATATGTTGGCGTTTTGGCATTAAATGCTTGGTTATTGTTTTTCAAGTGTCTTAATTATGTTCTACATGCTTTATTGGTGGTTTGGACAACTAGTTGCATGGGAATGGTAAATTGGTAATTGTATTTGGTTTTGGAAACATATTCCTCCAATATGTTTGATAAAATGTCTATGCGAAAACTTTTAGTATATTATTAGACTCTTAATGGAACTATTGCATGGTATGGTTTGGTAATGGAATCCTAAATCGTATAAGTGCTTTAAATGGTTTGTAATGGTTAAATTTGTAAGGTTTGGTAGTCATGGCTATGGTTCATTAAAATTTCTTATGGGTTACATGGGATTCCCCTAAGAAAACATAATAAAGAAAGAATTGTAGGGTACACGAGATTCTCCTAAGTTTACTTGAAAATGTAATCTATGGGTACTTGGGAATCCCATTACATTAAAATGTTGCCTATGGACATTGCTTGCAAGCTATAATCAGTATGAAGATACCAATACTCATAGCCTTGGTTAATAATAATGGTATCATGATTTTGTTGGATAGTAATGGTTTTAATTTGACAATAATAGTAGAGTGTGTTAGCTAACCATGAAGTTGCGAGTCAATGGATGGACACTAGAAGCTCATGTTTGCCGATATTAGGGCTAGTCATAGTGACCATATATGATATTAGAAGTTACATGGGGATCCTTTAAGTACATTGTACATATGTATCATATATAGCAAAAGGTACTGGAGAATCTCCTACTCTTATTGTATCTCTAATTCAGGTGGCTACACATATCGGGGCTCATTCAAGGGATTACACTAGGCCGATATAGCCCATAGGTGGTTCGAGAATGATTAAGCTACACATACCCAAGTTAATAGTTTTAATTTTATTTTAAACACGACTCTTTTTCTCAAAATTGTTTATATATGTATATATTTATGGATATATGTTCATGGTTAGTTTACTTGGTTTTCAAGATTGGCATTACTTTATCCTTATCTTGAGTACTTTCTAGAATTCACACGCTAACTCATCTTCGAGCGGCTGTATCCCTATGCAAAGCAGGAATAGGCCATCCCACTCCTCCTACTTAGTGATCGGATTTAGGATCGGTTATTAGATTAAAGTAGTGAGCTTCCATTCTCCGAAAGGATCCATTTCATATCATGGACATCTTTACATACTTAGGATATTTTATCGATATTGGTTTTAGCTATGGTTGGGGGCATATCCCAACAGAATATTAATTTTCTTTTGCTTAAAGGCTTTATAGAACTATTATGGGTTAGAATGGGCGAGATCGATAGTGGTTTCAGCCTTAGTATTGGCATTAGTATTGGGGATGATACCGTTTAGTTAAATTTATGATTATTCTATCCTCTTATGTTATGTTATCGATAGGAACTTGGTTATTGTTTTGGTTTTGGTTTATGGTTTTGGTTTGGTAATTGGTTATTGGTTGGGTGTTATACAGTTGCACTTGTTTTGATGGGTCATGGTAATGGACCTACCCAGAGTCTAGATATTTACATGAATATGCTATACTATTATATGTTCAGAATTCATCCGACTTAGGGCATACACTGGTTGGTTGGGTTGGGTATCGGGGGTGGTATCCATTCTTAGTTGGACTCGAGATGCCCATTACGACAAGGCTCGGGGTCAGTCTGGGTCAAGTTGGTATCAAAGATTTAGATTCTTGGTCAATTGGGACTCCACAATAATACCCCAATTTTCGGAACCAGAACGCTACATGGTGCTTATGACCCCGAGGGACCACAAGCTAGCCCATGACTGATATCTGTACCTGTACATTTCTTAACATACATATAATATGCGGAATACATAAACAATAGACCATAAGGTTCAATTGAAATAATTATAACATCTATGTGGGTGAAAAATACCTAAGATAACTGAAGTCTGAATCAAAACTGAACTAAATCTGAAAGCCTCTAAACACCGTCTGAATAAGGAGTTAAAGGAACATATCTCCAACTAACTCTGTAAACTGATAGCTAACTGAAATAATAAATGAGTAAATCAAATCATATAATCCTCGAATGAAGAGGACTCACTGCATCTGTGTATACTAGAATGCGACTGCTATTACTGGTCTTAAACTCATGTCTCTGAACCTATGGTGTAACATAAAGAGAAAGCACCATAGCACGAATACATCAGTACAACTAGTGTACTGAGTATATGAGTGAGGTAGGATGAACATAAATAGGGTTATATGTATGAACAATGCTAACAAACTGACTGATATAAATGTGAGAGTACAAACATGCATACATAGAAACGGAGATCGCAAATGTGTAATAGCTAAATATGTATGCTAATACATAGTTTATTGATAACTGATCATGACTGATACTGTAGTTTTGAGTGCATGGGTGACAGTGTCTGACAGTCCTGCATCTAATAGAACTATATGAGTTCCGTACTATAACTAAATTTAAAAGTATCTGGTAGTCCTGGTATACTTATATCTAAAGAACTATCTGAGTTCATTTACTAAGATTGAGCCTAAAAATGTGGGAGGTAGTTGTTTAACTGACATGCCCCAATAATGAATATAACAATGTTGGGGTTCAATCTCTGCCCCGACTGGAGGGGTTTCAATACCGCGCTACTGGTTAGGACAGTTGTGAGTGACCCTCATCTGGCAGGTACTAAAATAAGAATAGTAGGAACCTTAAACTGATAGGTTAAGGCACCTCATCAACCCTCGTCTAATAGGTTAATATGTCTCAACCTACACTGGCTACGTAGTTCTGGAACACAAGGATGACTGCTAAGAATCACACCCTAAATTGGTAGGTGAGTTCCCATCCTTAGGTTCACTCGATGCTAACTTCTACTCCCATCTGAAGAGACTGAACATGATTTAACAGACTATACATGGACTGAATAACTGACTTCCATTGATTGACGAAATAGTACTACTCTCTGAGAATTTACTGAGATCATGAGATTTCTAAGGTTTCCTGAGTCACATAACTGACTGAGTTCTGTAGATTGTGTCTTGACTGAGATGATGGTGACGATATGAAAAGGCTATAGGAACATAGCCATTTTTTTCGTGTACGAATACCCCCAGGACTAGATAGAAGGAACTGACACACATGACCTGACTTGATCATAAGATTTGAGTCCATAATTCATAATATCGTACATAAGGGATTTCATACTAAGCATGGTTATCAACAACGTGTTGCATGGAAAGGATTTCATGTCACATTGAAGTACTTGCACAACCTTAATATCATGTTCGTTGAATAATCATACTAGTAACACATATCAATAGCATGGAAGTTAATGTGGAATCATCTTAAGAGTTGACCTAGCTTGTCATTTACATACTATGGGGTCATAGGATCATGATTTTTAGCATTCTAGGCATTTTAACAAACACCTTGCATGTACACTTTGGGACATAGGTTTTCTCATCAATTTTTAATCATCTTGAACCACCCAAATTCATGGGTTTTAACTACAAGCATGCATGCATACATCTTGAAGCATAAACAATGATCATTAACATGACCAATATCATATAACAACAAGGAAATCGAAGTTTCTAATTTAAAAGCATGGTTCTTGAACTTTATGAATGAAAGGGGTCTATAGATGAACACTGCGCATACCTGACTCCGGGTTCTTGACGTTTTTGAACTTGAAGGATTTGAAATCCTTTGATTCTTGCAGAGGATTGGGTCTTGTTCTTGGAGATTTAATTTACAGAGGGAAACCGTAGTTTTTGTTTGTGAAATAATAATGAGCATAATGGCTGAATTCGGACTCATCTCGGTATATGTAGGCAAGTGATAAGTGACCAAAATAGCTTTTTTAAAATGACCTAGAAATAAACTAAACGTGGTGTGTGACAGTTCAACTAATGGTCCATCAGACACTTGACGGTCCGTAACTTAGCCCGTCAGACATTGACCAAAAATGGGTTTCACTGGATAAAATTGATGGCCTGGATGACGGTCTTTCACCACTTTGATGGTCCGTCAACTCGTCCGTCAGTCCTTATCCAATACGTGGATCAATTGCTTTGGCTATGATAGTCATAGTGGTGGTCCGTCACTTATGTGGTGGTCCGTCAACTTGTCCATCATACCTGGGCATTTCCGACAGTTCCAAGTAAGACATCCATAACTTCCTCGTCTGATGTCGGATTTGGCAAAATTGGTCCCGTTGGAATGCTAACTCAATTTCCCACATGATAAAAAGTGAAAATATCAAAAATACCAAATTTACAAAGATAGGTTTGGATTTCAAAGTAATTCCTAGAATCCTTGAGATTATTTCTAGCTAGAAAAAAGGCACTGGTATTACAATATCTCCCCCTGACGACCATTCATCCTCAAATAGAACTGATTGAGAGGGAAAACAATAATTTGAACATGAGTAGCTGGAACATGATCTTATGACTGATAAACAGAATGTGTTATGAACATGCATATCTGATGCACGTGTAACTGATTCATGATGACTGCATTTCTCACAATGAGAATGCATAGCTGATGCATGATTATTTATTGGACTGATACATCTATGCCTGAATGAATATGCAATGGTACTTGATACCAAATTTATGATGGAACATGAACATGAAACTAAATATCATGTCATATTTAATGCTGAACGTGAAATTGAATAAGATTAAGGAGGACTGTTACCTTGACCTTGATCTGGGTTGGCGGAGAAAAGGTGAGGGTACTTGGTACGCATGTCTGATTCTTCTTCCCAAGTATCTCCCTTAATAGACTGATTTCTCCAAATAACTTTGACTAGAGGAATTCTTTGTTCCTCAGCCTACGAATCTGATAGAGTAAAATTTCAATTGGAATCTCTTCATAAGAGAGGTTGTCCTGAACATCAATGTTCTGAATAGGGACTACAACTGCTGGGTCACCTATGTACTTCTTGAGCAATGAAACATGGAAGACCGAATGAACTGAGGATATATTTGAAGGAAATTTGATCTCATAAGCTACCTTGCCAAAGCGACAGAGAATCCTGAAGGGACCGACATAGCGGGGACTGAGGTTTCCTTTCTTACCGAACCTCTCCACTCCCTTCATGGGAGAGATCTTGAGATAGACATAGTCATTGACCTCGATCTGGAGATCCTTTTTATAAACATCTGCATAAGAATGTTGTCGACTCAGAGCATGCCAAAGTCTCTCTCTGATCAACTGAACTTTCTCTAAGTCGTTGAATACCAAGTCAGAACCGATGACTGAGGCCTTTTTTTA
>NC_061116.1:122470624-122524770 GCF_002878395.1 Capsicum annuum
CTACCATAGAAAGCTTCGAATGAAGCCATCTGAATACTGGAATGATATTAAGTATTGTATGCAAACTCCATCAAGGGTAAGTGGTCGTCCCAAATTCCCTTGAAATCAATTGCACACGCCCTTAGCATATCTTCAAAAGTCTGAATGGTCCTCTCTGCTTGACCATCTGTTTGAGGATGAAGGGCGGTACTGAGATAAACTTTGGTACCAAGACCCTTTTGGAATGCTTTCCAAAAGTGAGATGAACTATATACCTCCGTCTGATATGATAAATAATGGAACATTATGTAATCTAACCAACTCCCTGAGATTTTGGCATAATCCTCAGATGAATAAGAGGTATGAACTGGAAGGAAATGACCTGACTTGGTCATGCTGTTTATAATTACCCAAATTGTATCATGCTGATGACGTATTCCAGACAAACCCTTCACAAAATCCATGTTCACTTCTTCCCACTTCAAAGTAGGAATGGTGAACTCCTGCATAGACCTACTAGGTTTCTAATAATCTATCTTTACCTACTTACATGTAGAATACTTAGCCATAAACTCTGCAATATCTCTTTTCATCCAACACCAATAATAGATCTCCTGTAAGTTGTGGTACATCTTAGTGGCCCCTGGATGAATAGAGTATCTCACACCATGCACTTTTATAGGGATTCGTTGCCTCAAGTCATCTATACCTGGAACACACAGATAACCCTAACAATGAAGAACACCATCTCCCCCTTGGGAGAAAGCCTCTACTTTTTGATTCTGAACTGATTTTCTTAGCTTGACAAGGCTGGGATCCCTGTCTTACTTTTTTTCTCCCTGGAAACTAGAGATAACTCTGAACTACTCTGAGTACACACACCACCCTCTGATGAGTCGACTAAGCGAATGCCTAGTCTGGCAAGCTGATGGATTTCCTGGGCTATCTTTTTCTTGCTATCCTCAACATGAGAAACAATACCCATGGAGATTCTACTGAGATCATTGGCCCCAATGTTGGCCTTGCTCGGGTAATAAAGGACACTCATGTCATAATCTTTTAAGAGATCTAACCACTTTCTATGAAGAAGATTGATATCTTTCTGAGAAAAGACATACTAGAGACTTATGATCTGTGAAGACATCTACATGAACTCCGTATAGATAATGCCTCCAAATCTTTAAGGCAAATACTATGGCTGCTAACTCAAGATCATGAGTAGGATAATTCTTCTCATGGGGCTTTAACTGTCTGGAGACGTAGACTATGACCTTACCATGCTGCATGAGGACACAAATTAAACCCACTCTGGACGCATCACAATAGACTACAAAACCATCTGGAATAGTTAAAACTGGGGCTAAGGTGAGTTGAGTCTTCAACTCTTGAAAACTCTTCTCGTAAGAATCTGACAACTGAAACTTAACCTTCTTCTGAGTCAATCTAGACATAGGAGATGTAACAGAAGAAAATCCCTCGACATAGCATCTATAATAGTAAGCCAAACCCAAGAAACTCCTGATATCTGATGGAGAGACAAGGTAAGGCCAGTTTCTTACCGCTTCAGTTTTCTAAGGATCTACTCTAATGCCAGCACCAGAAATAATATGGCCAAAGAATGCTACTGATCATATCCAAAATTTGCACTTACTAAACTTTGTGAACAACTGTTGATCCCTGAGAGTCTGAAGAACAATTCTGAGATAGTCTGAATAATCACGATCTATGCGAGAATAGACCAGAATATCATCTATGAAGACTATGATGAACATGTCCAAATACTTCTTGAACACCTAGTTCATCAAGTCCATGAAAGCTGCAGGGGCATTGGTAATACCAAAGGACATGACTAGAAATTTAAGGTGACCATACCGAGTATGGAAAGCTATCTTTGGGATGTCACATTCCCTAAATCTGAGCTGATGATAGCCTGATCTGAGGTCTATCTTGGAGAAAATAACTGGCATCCTGAAGTAGGTCAAACAAATTATCTATTCTTGGAAGAGAATACTTATTCTTGACCATAACTTTGTTAAGCTGATGGTAATCGATAGACATCTTGAGATAAATGTGTTTCTTACATACAAATAAGAATGGTGCACCTCATGGGGATACACTGGGCCTGATGAATCTCTTATCTAAGAGATCCTTCAACTGATCTTTCAGTTCTTTGAGTTCTGCTAGTGCGATTCTATATGGTGGAATAGAAATAGGTTGAGTATCTGGGAGAAGGTCTATGCCGAAGTCTATTTCTCTTTCAGGAGGAATGCCTAGAAAATCTTTGGAAAACACATCTGAATATTCATTAACCACTGGGATTGATTCAAAACTAGGAGATTTAAAACTGGAATCTTTAGTATGCCTCGAGATAATACACGCACCTCTTAGAAATCATTTTCCTTGGTCGAAGGTAGGAAACAAGCTAATCCCTGAAAGATGAAATACTACCCTTCCATTCTAGGACGGGCTCATTTAGGAACTAAAACTGAACTATCCTATTTTTTCAGTCAACTGTGGCATAGCAGGAATGAATCCAATCCATGCTGAGAATGACATCAAAATCAGTCATCTCAAACTCAACTAAATCTACTGACATAGATTTCTGAAATATCAAAATCGGGCAGTTCCTGTATACCCACCAAGCTATGATGATTTTACCCGCTGGGGTGGAGACTGAAAAGGTCTCTGTTGAAATTTTGGGACTAATTCCTAAATTACCTGTTATGTATGGAGTGAGGAAAGATAAGGATGGACCTGGATCTAGAAAAGCATAAACATGAACATGGAAAATTGGTAACATACCAGTAACAACATCAGGAGAATTTTCCTAATTTTGTCGAGTATGAAGAGCATAGAGTCTATTTGGGCGTTGCCCACTAGAAGCACTGGGAGTGGCACCCTACTAGTTCAGGTGACTGGACGGAGCTGTGGGACATTTTTGCTGACCTTCATAACTGGACAAAGGACAATCTTTTATTCTATGGCCTGGCTTGCCACGACCAAAACAAACTTTGCTACCGGCTCTGAAAACACCCTGGTAGTTCTTACCATAAGTTTGACATAAGGGATTAGTTCAGGAAATACTGACACTGCCCTAAGATTTAGAGCCTGTTGCTCTATCTCGGTTGCTGTCTCTAAATTTCAGCATTGGGGCACTAGCAGAGGAAGAAGCTGGAGATGCTGACTTGGGATGAAACTGCAAATGGTTTCCTTCTTCTAATTTAGGTAGAGCAAAACTAAAACTGCCTGATCTTGCTCTCTTATTCTGCCTCTCCCTTTCCCTAACCTTTTGCTCCTCTATTAGTTGAGCATGGGTCATGAGCCTGGCTAATGTTATATCACTGTTCAGTATCGTAGATCTACACTTATTTACTATGCTATCATTCACTATTGTCTGCAACCACATGAGGGGCATATTTAGCTAGCTGAGTAAATTTGAGAGAATAGTCCCTAACCATCATATTTCCCTGCCTGAGGTTGATAAACTCAAGAACTTTGGCCTCCCTCAGCTCTTGGAAAAAAAATCTGCCTAAGAAAGTCGTGACAAATTCCTCCCACTCTATAGGACCTGTATTCTCTAACCTCTCAGACTTCCACTGTTTGTACAAAGTGTGAGCAACATTCTATAATTGGTATGCGGCTAAATCAGTGCTCCAAATAAAAGTTACTCCCATGATATCAATGACCTTCTGTACTTGGTCAATGAACTCTTGAGGGTCTTCATCAGACTTAGACCCAAAGAAAGAAGGAGGCTTTATTCGGGTGAAGTCCCGAATTCTAGTTGCTGCAGAATTGGCCAATGTATTGGCCGGAATAACTGGTAGCCATTCATTCTGGGAAACCATAAACTGAGTGAGTATTTTGTATATGGCTCTAAACTCAACATGAGAAATATGATCGCCCAAAGGGTTTTCGAGTTGAGGAACTGGCTGGTTTCTTCTCTTTAGAGGCATATTCTGAAAGAAGAGAAGAACGAATTAGATTGAGAGTTTAACTTGACATTATGCTCACTAGCATGACATGAATATTGAAAGAAGGGAAACTATTCCTAAAACATCTCATAATCTCTGTACATAAATATGGCGCGCAACACACCCCTGCATAAGACTCTACTAGATGCAGCTTTTAGATTTCCTAGGACTCTATTGAACCTTTGGCTCTGATACCAAGTTTGTAACACCCTGATTTTCGATGCTCATGACACCGAGGGACCACTAGCTAACCCATGATTGATATTTGTACCTATATATTTTTTAACATATATGTAATATGCGGAATACATACACAATAGACCATAAGGTTCAACTAAAAAAATGATAACATCCATGTGGGTGTAAAATACCCAAGATAACCGAAGTCTGAATCAAAACTGAACTAAATTTGAAAGCCTCTAAACACTATCTGGATAAGGAGTTAAAGGAACATGTCTCCAACTAACTCAGCAAACTGATAGCTAACGGAAATAATAAATAAGTAAATTAAATCATATCATCCTTGAATGAAGAGGACTCATTGCAACTCTGTATATTGGAATACGACTGCTACTGTTGGTCTGGACCTCGTATCTCTGAACCTATGGTGTAACATAAAGAGAAAGCACCATAGCGCGAATACGTTAGTACAACTGGAGTACTGAGTATACGACTGAGGTTGGTTGAACATAAATAGGGTTACATACATTAATAATACTAACTAACTTATTGATATGAACGTGAGAGTGCAAACATGCATACATAGAAACTAAGATCACGAATGCCTGATAGCTAAATCTGTATGTTAATACATAGTTTACTGGTAACTGATCATGACTGACACTATAGTTCTGAATGCATGGGTTACTGTGTCTGATAGCCCTACATCTGATAGAACTATCTGAATTCAGTAATATAACTGAATTTGACTGTATCTGGTAGTCCTAGTATACTGATATCTGAAGAACTATGTGAGTTCTTTTATCTGAAACTGTGGGAAGTAGTTGTTTAACCGACATGCCCCAACAATGCATATAGCAATTTTGGGCTCCAATCTCTGCCCCAACTGTAGGGGTGTTAATACCGCGCTACTGGTAAGGACAGTTGTGAGTGACCCTTGTATGGTAGGTACTAAAATAAGAACAATGGGAACCCTAAACTGATAGGTTAAGCCGTTTCATCAACCCTCATCTGACAGGTTAATATGTCTCAACCTACACTAGTGATGTACTTTTGGAATACAAAGATGACTACTAAGAATCACACCCTAAACTGGTAGGTGAGTTCCCATCCTTTGGTTCATTCGGTGCTAACTTCTACTCCTATCTGAAGAGACTGGACATGTTTTAAGTGACTATACATGGACTGAATAACTGATGTCCGTTGACTGACAGAATAGTACTACTCACTGAGAATTTATTGCGATTATGAGATTTCTGAGGTTTCCTAAGTCACATGACTGACTGAGTTCTCTAGATTGTGGCTTGACTGAGATGATCATGATGATATGACATGGCTCTAGGAACACAACTATGTTTTTTTGGTATGAATACCCCCAGGATTCGATGGAAGGAACTGATACACATGACATGGCTTGATCAAAAGAATTGAGTCCACAATTCACAATATCGTACAAAAGGGATTTCATACTAAGCATGGTTATCAACAATGTATTGCATGGAAAGGATTTCATGTCACATGGAAGTACTTGTACAACCTTAATATTATGTTCATTGCATAATCATACTAGCAACACATATCAATAGCATGGAAGTTCATGTGGAATTATCTTAAGAGTTGACATAGCTTGTCATTTAAATACTATGGGGTCGTGGGATCATGATTTTTAGCATTCTAGGAATTTTAACAGATACCTTGCATGCACACTTTGGGGCATAGGTTTTCTCAATAGCTTTTAACCATCTTGAACCACCCAAATTCATGGGTTTTAACTACAAGCATGCATACATCATGGAAGTCAACTTAAATTAATATCTTGAAGCTTAAACAATGATCATTAACATGAACAACACCACATAATAACAAGGAAATCAAATTTTCTCATTTAAAAGCATGGTTCTTGAACTGTATGAACGAAAGGGGTCCATAAATAAATACTACGCATACGTGACTCAGGGTTCTTGACATTTTTAAACTTGAAGGGTTTGAAATTCTTTGATTCTTGAAGAGTATTGGGTCTGGTTCTTAGATATTTAATTTAGAAAGAGAAACCCTAGTTTTTGTTTGTGAAATAATAATGAGCATAATGGCTGAATTCGAACTCATCTGGGTATATGTAGGCGAGTAATAAGTGACCAAAATAGCCCTATTAAAATGACCTGGAAATAAACTAAATATGGCGTGTGATGGTCTGACTGATGGTCCATCAGATACTTGACAGTCCATCACTTAGCCTGTCAGATGTGGACCAGAATTGAGGTTCACTGGATAAGAGTTGATGGCTTGGATGATGGTCCGCCACCACTCTAATGGTCCGTCCACTCGTTCGTCAGTTCTTATCCTATACGTGGCTCCACTCCCTTTGCTGTGATGGTCAAAGTGGCGGTCCATCACTTATTTGGTGGTCCATCAACTTGGCTGTCATACCTGGGCGTTTTAAAAAGTTCCAAGTAAAACATCCATAACTTCCTTGTTTGATGTCAGAGTTGGACAAAATTGGTACCATTTGAAAGCTAACTCAATTTCCCACATGATAGAAAATCAAAATATCAAAAATACCATATGTACATAGATAGGTTTGCATTTCAAAGGAAGTCCTAGAATCCTTGAGATTATTTCTATCTAGGAAAAACGCATGGGTATTATATCCACAAATCCATATCGAGTAGAGTCATTTTAGGGGTATGTAGTGCTTGACACTCATAAGGGAGAAGCTACAAGGTATTTATGAATGTTTCACTTTCTTGGTATTCTATTTTCAATCTTGGAATCTAATTCCTGGAATCTTCTCTAATCCTGGTTTATTTTCTTTTCAAATCATTCCTCGATGATCTAAGAAGCAAGGTATCTCTTCTGTTACAACTTAGTACAATGTTAAATGTACTCGTACTACTCAGGGGATCCATACTCAATCTAAGGGTCTTTTCTTTTATATTCTGGATTTCCACTAGTTGCTGCATTTACTAGTCCTTCTTAAGTTGAGGTGACTAATACAAAATTTTAACAATCGATTTATGCTATTTCTAAGTTGATTGTTAGGGCTGAGTGGGATATATCTGGTGTTTCATCTGTTGAGACCACAAGGGTTGGCTAGTTTTTTAAAATAGATTCTTCTACTTTTATTGGTGTGAAGGTGGAGGAGGATTTTAAGGTTTCTTGGATGATATGGAGAAAATATTCAGGGCACAGCTAGCCAAGAATATGGAAGGGGTTAATTTTGCAGCTTATTAATTATAAGATATGGCATACTAATAGTATAAGGAATGGGATGGGATAAGGGGTGATATTGAGGAGTCATCCTTGTGGGATACTTTCTCTAATGCATTTCTGGACCACTTCTTTCTGCAGGAGCTAATAAAAGTAAAAGTGGAGGATTTTATTAATTTGAGGTAGGGGAATATATCGGTCAAGGAATATTCCTTGAAGTTTCATCTGTTGTCAAGGTATCCTCCAGAATTAGTGGCTGATATAAGGACTAGGATGAGAAATTTTTCCGCCGGATTATGTCAGGAGTTTATCCTTTAAATAAAAACTGCATTACTGATCAAAGAAATAAATATCTCTAGGTTGATTGTTAATATACAATATGTGGAGGAAAAAAGTATATAGGTTGAGTTAGGGTAATAACAAAGTAAGAAATCAAGCTTCTCTGAACAGGGTCATGCTCAACAGCAAGGTGGTAGAGGTGGTGGTAAGTGGCCAAAGAACGTAAGGATTTCTAGTTCTTTCTCCATAGCAAGTGCTCCTTACTCGAAGTCTTTGAATAATAAACGTCAATAGGGTGGCAATAATTTCATGCCATACTTTGCCCAATATTAGGTGAGTGGGGCACAATTGACTTCATCATATCCACCTTATTGGTTTTATGGTCGGTTGTATCAGGGTTTTTCTAATGAAAGGCGGGACAAATGTTTTAACTGTGGTCATTCAAGCTATATTCTTAGAAATTTCCTGATTTGTAAAGGAGTTTCAAGAGAAAGTAAGGATCCGGTTGCTTTATTTTCCCCTCCTGCACCCAAGGGTGCTTCTTCTGCATTTGTTTCTACTTTTGGTACTGGTATAGGTCTGAGTAGGTTATATGCTATTTCTACCCGATGGGAATCTAAGGCATTGTATGATGTTGTGTCTGGTACATTAAACATTTTTATCATATTGTATATTATTTGCTTGATTCAAGTCTACTCTTTCTTATGTGACCCCATTTGTCGCTTTGTATTTTGGTTTTGATCCAAAGGTTATTTTGATTCCTTTTTTTATTTTTATCCTAGTAGGTGACTCTATGATTGCTAAACAGGTCTATAGAGGTGTGTGGTATTTTTTGGTACTAGGTAGACATTAGTGGACTTGTTCAAACTTGATATGGTGGATATTGATGTTATTTTAGGGATGGATTGGTTATACTTTTTCTATATATCCTTTAAATTATCAGACCCATAAGGTTGTATTTAGGTTCCTTAGTGAACCGATTATTGAGTGGGAGGGTGGTTCCATAGATCCTAAGGGGAAGTTTATTTCATATCTTAGGGCTCAGAGGTTAATCTCTAAAGGTTTCCTTTATAATTTTGTTTAGGTTAAGGATACTAACTCAGAAGGTCCTTCTTTGCATTTATTTTTGGTGGTGAAGGAGTTTTCTAATGTCTTTTGGAATGATTTTCCTAGTGTTCCTCTGGATAGGGAGTTTGAGTTTGGGATTAATTTGGTTCTAGAAACTTCTCCATTATCTAGTCCTCCATATAGAATAGCTTCAGCTGAGTTGAGGGAACTCAAGGAGAAACTTAAGGATCTTTTGGATAAGGGTTACATCCATCCTAGTGTATCTTTATAGGGTGCACCAGTGTTGTTCTTGCGTAAGATGGATGGTTCTCTTTGGATCTGCATTTACTATCAGTAATTGAATCAGGTGACAGTTAAAAAAAGTATCCTCTTCCAAGGATAGATGACTTGATTGATCCATTTCAAGGTTCAAAATTCTTTTCCAAAATTGATCTGAGATTGGGGTATCATCAGCTTAAGATTAGGGAGGTGGAAATCCCTAAGATGACTTTTCAAACTCAGTATGGGAACTTTGAATTCTTAGTTTTGTCAGTCAGTTTGACTAATGCCCCAATGGAATTTATGGATTTGATGAATAGGGTTTTTAAGCAGTTTTTGGATCTTTTTGTTATTGTGTTCATTGATGACATTCTGATGTATTCTAAGAGTGATGTAGATCATGAAAATCACCTTCGTGGGGTGTTGTAGACCTTGAAGAAGTAGCAGCTATATGCCATGTTTTTGAAATATGAGTTTTGGTTAAACATTGTAGCTTTTCTTAGTTATATTATTTCTAATGAGGGAATTATGATGGATCCACATGAGATGACTATTGTTAAAAGGTGGCCTAGACCCATAACTCCAATAGACATTTAAAGTTTTTTGGGTTTAGCTGGGTATTATAGGTGGTTCATAGAAAGTTTCTTGATGATATAGGCCCCATTGACTAAGTTAACTCAGAAGAAGTACCCTTGGTCAGATTTTTGTGATGCTAGTTTTAAGAAGCTTAAGGATAAGCTAACTTCAACTTTGATTTTGACATTGCCTGAAGGCAATGAGGGATATGTGGTTTATTGTGATCCATATTGGGTGGGACTTGGTTGTGTTTTGATACACCATGGGAAAGTTATGGTCTATGCTTCCAGACAATTGAAGGTACATGAGAGGAATTATTCTACTCATGATTTGGAGCTTTTAGCGGTAGTTTTTGCTTTGAAAACTAGAGGTATTATTTATATGGAGTGTACTTGGACGTCTTTTCTGATCATAATAGTCTACATTATGTGTTCACTAAGAAATAGCTTAATCTCAGGCAGAGGAGATGGTTGGAGCTTCTCAAGAACTATGTTATAAGTCTTCACTACCACCCAGGTAAAGCTAACATGGTTGTTGATGCTCTTAGTAAGTTGTCCATAGGAAGTTTAGCTAATGTGTATAAGGAGAAGCGGGAATTGGTGAAGGATATTCACCATATGATTAATCTTGGTGTTCGTCTGTTGGACTTTGAGAGGTATTATAATGGCATAGGAAGTGGTTCGATCATCTCTTGGTGCAGATATCAAGGAGAAGCAAACACTATATTGTGTCTTTATAAAAATCAAGAGTGATGTAGGTGGGAAAAAGGTGATGGTATTTGAGGTTAGTAGTGATGGTACCTTGAGGTACCAATTGAGGTTATGTGTTCCTAACGTATATGGTTTGCATGAAAGAATATTGGTTGAGACGCATGAATCGCTCTATGTTGTTCATCAAAGTTTGACTAAAATATATCATGACCTCAAGGAGATGTATTGGTGGAATGATATTAAGAGGGATGTAGCTAACATTTTTAGACAGGTGTATTATTTACCAACAAGTAAGAGTTAAGTACATCAGGCCCAGTAGGTTTTATCAAGAAATTGAATTGCCAAAATAGAAGTAGGAAGTGATCAATATAGAGTTTGTAATCAGTTTTCCTTATTCTCAAAATCAATTTGATTCGATTTGGGACATCGTGGATAGGATGACAAAGTTGTCTCATTTCTTTCCAGTGAGGACTAATTTTTTGGCTGAGGATTATGCGAGGTTGTATCTTCATAATTTTGTGAATCTGCATGTGGTATCTATACCAATTATCTCTAATCATGGTACATAATTTTCATCTTATTTTTGGTGGTTGTTTCAGAAGGGTTCAGGGACTAAGATTAGTCTGAGTACTGCTTTTTGTTTGAAGATGGATGGACAAAAAGAGAGGACTATTCAAACATTAGAGGACATAATTCATACGTGTGTGATTGACTATGGTGGTATTTGGGTTGAGCATCTTCCTCTTTTAGAGTTTGCTTATAATAATAGTTACCATTCTAGTAGTGGAATAGACCCTTTTTAAGACATTGTATAGTAGGGGGTGTAGATCCCTTATTAGGTAGTTTGAGGTTAATGGGTGGATTTGTTTGGTCTAGATTTGTTTTATCAGGCTATTGGAAAAGTAAGGGTGATTCAAGATAGGGTTCAGGATGCCCAAAGTTTCCACATAGAGACTTAGAGTTTGAGGTTAGGGATATGATTTGTTCCTAAGGGTATCTCCCATGAAGGGAGTAATACATCTTAGGAAGAGGGGAAGCTTAGTCCTTGATATATTGGTCCTTATGTGGTTTTATGGAGGGTTGGTAATGTGGAATATAAAATATAGTTTCCCTCTAGTTTGGGGTCTATTCATTCAATATTTCATGTCTCTTTATTGAGGAAGGGTCTTGGTGACCCTTCTTTGGGGGTTCTTTTGGAAGATTTGGGTATCACAGATTATCAGTCTTATGAAGATATCCTAGTCGAGATCATGGATCGGCAGGTTCTTCAGTTATGGACCAAGGATGTGACCTCTGTTCAGGTTCTATGGCAGAACCACATAGTTGAAGAGGCTACATAGGAAGTGGAGGAAGACATGAATTCGAAATATCCTTATTTTCTTTTGGCTCCAGATATTTATATGGGAGGTACGTGTTCTCTATAACATTATAATTTCCTAGTTTTGGCTAAATAAGATATTAATTTCTGTGCATTTTTGTTAAAGGTAAGAGTAGAGGTATCTAAAGGGTGTAAATATACTTGTACTATCTTCTCCATCATTCAAGGATGAACAATCCTAGTGGAGGAGACTAAAACACCTTGGTTTTTGGAACCTTAGAAAATTTCCTGGATTTCTAGTTTTTGGACAACATACGACTTGGGGTACTAGTCGTAAGATGGGGTACGGTTGGTATGCTATTGGTCGTATACTAACCAGTGTTGGTTAGTGGGTTGGATTAGATTCTAGAATGGGTACGATTCATATGGTTTGCAATGAGTCATATGGTTTGGGTTTTGCCTTTACTTAATCTGAGACTTAATAACATAACTTGGGTCTGAGTACTAGTAGCTCACCATGAGCAGTAAGTTAAGGTACGAGTCATACCATTGACTCGTATGTTTGGAAGTATTCAAACTTTCTTTGATTCTATTCTGCCAGGGATATGATTTAGGGATACTGATGGTATAGTTTAGGTATGACTTGGTTTGGGTAAGTTGTATGGTGGATAGTGTTGGGTCCAAAGGGGAGGCCTGAGGTACGAGTGGTAGGTACCACTCGTATTGAAGGGTACGACTGGTAAGGGAGAGTTGTACCCATCTATGGGAATTTTAAGAAGTTTAAGTTTGAGATAAACTGGATATTTCCCCGTAAAACTCCTTGGGACCCCATGACTTTTATCACTCTTGGGACTTCATTTATCCTAGTATTCTAATCTAAAACACTTAGAAACACTCAGTAATTCTCTCTAAGGCTCTTGGTTAAAGAAAGTCTAGGTTTTCATCTAGAGGATCAATTTTGGCTTGCATGGGTGATTTCTCTCTATCATCTTCATAATCCATGGCAAGATACTCCTCCCTCATTGTTAGTTCCAACTAAAGGCATATTTAATACAATGTTTTCATGGCTATATTATTGTATGATTTTAGGGTTTTCAAATATATGTTGGGGTTTTGGTACTAAATGCCTGGTTATGGTTTTTTTGATGTCTTAATTATGTTTTACTTGCTTTAATGGTGGTTTGGACAATTGGCTGCATGGGAATGATAAATTTGAAATTGGATTTGCTTTTTGAATCACTATGCCTCTAGCATGTTTGATAAAATGCTTAAGATAATGCTTTTACTATATTATTAGATATTTCTTGGAACTATCGCATGGGATGGTTTGGTAATAGAACCATAAAAGGTATAAGTGTTTTCAATGGTTTGGAATGGTTAAAATGGTAAGGTTTGGTGGTCATTTTTATGGTTAATTAAACTTCCTTATAGGGTAAATGGGATTCCCCTAAGAAAATATAACAATGGAACACTTATGGGGTACACAGGATTCACCCAAGTTCACTTGATTATGTTATCTATGGGTACATGGGAATCCCTTTACATAAAAAGGTTGTCTAAGGAAATTTCTTGCAAGCTATAGTTGGTATGAAAATATCACTACTTATAGCCTCGGTTAATAATAATAGTATAATGATTTGGCTGGATGGTAATGGTTTTAATTGGGAAATATTAGCGGGGTGTGCTAGCTAACTGTGAAAAAACGAGTCCAATGGACGGACACTGGAAACTAATTTTTTTGACATGAGGGTTTGTCATAGCGACTATATATAATACTATAAGGTAAATAGGAATCCTCTAAGTATACTATACATATGTATCATGGAGAGCAAAGGTTACTCGGTAATCCTTTACTCTTATGCTATCTCTAGTTAGTGCAGCTACATGTATTGATGCCCATTCAGGGGGTTACACTGGACCCATATAGCCCGTGGGTAGTTCTAAGACGGTTAAGCTACACATACCCAGGTTAGTGCTTTTCAATTCATGCTAAACCCAATTCCCTTTCACAGCATGGTTTATATATGTATATATGTATGGATAGGTGTACATGATTTGTTTACTTGGTTTTAAAGGTTGGTGTTACTTTATCATTATCTTGAGTACTTGCTAGAATTCACTCGCTAACGTATCATCAGGCGACTATATCCCCACGTGATGCAGTAATTGGCCATCCTACTCCTTCTGCTTAATGATTGATTTATAAGCATTTTATCAAACACATTAGCGGTATAATATAACCAAAATCAATTCCAATTACCATTAAACCATTCCTATGCAATCCAATTATACAAATAACCATTGATGCACATAAAGCATAAATTAAACCATGGAAAACCATTACCAATCATTTATAACCAAAACACCTAAATTATATTTGAAAACCAAAATCATACAATCATAAAATCATGAGAACATTATGTAAAACCATGCCTTAAATTAGAATTAACAATGAGGAAAGAGATACATGCCTTAATTGAGAAGTATACACGGTTCCCTATCCTAGTATGGTTATATATATGTATGGTTGTGTGCATTATGGATGATTTATATGGTTTTATAAATGGTATTATTTTATCCTTATCCTGAAACAATGCTAACGTTCACCCACTAACTCATCTACTGTCGGCTGTATACCCATGCTATGTAGGAATAGGTTACTTTTCTCTTTCTACATAGTGACTGAATCAGGATAGCTGTTTGGATTGAAGTGGTGAGCTTCCATCTTTTTGGAAAGCTCCATTTCATTCATCAAAATTTTTAGAAACTTTGAATTTATTTTTGATATTAGTTTTGGCTATGGTTGGGGGCATGTACCAACTGGATTTTGTTACTCTTTTGGTTAAAGGATTTGTGGTACTTCTATGGGTTAGAATAGACAGGAGTTGTATTGGCGTTTGCCATGGCATAGGTAATGGTGTTGGGGCTTACACCTTTGGACAATGTTGTTGGTTGTTCCATCCAATTTCATTTTAGGATTAAATCATGTTATATTTTGGAACGTATTTTGTTATGGTCTAGTTTATAGCCCTTGTTTTGGTAAGTGGTTTTGCTTGGTATGTTTAGATGTTTGGTATGAGATGGTTGGACTTAGTTAGGTAGGTTATGGTCGTGATTATATCCTAGAGTCTTGGTATGAACAATAACTCTATCTTTTTATATATTCAGAATTCAACCAACTTAGGGAAGAAGGTTGTAGGTTGGGTTAGGTAACAGGGAGGTCTCTAGTCTCGGTCAGACTTGAGATGATCATTACGACATGGCTCAAGGGTCGGGTCATGTCAAGTTGGTATGAAAGTCTAGGTTCATGGTCAATTGGGAGTTCATAAAGTCGTGTCTTGTAGAGTCTATTATAGGGGAGTGTAGCGCGCCACACTTAGGAAGGATATAAGGAATTTAGGAATGTTCTACTTTCTTGGTATTATATTTTCAATCTTGGTGTCTAAGTCCTAGAATCTTTCTCTATCCTTTGGTTGTTCACTTTTCACATCATGCCTAGTAGATCTGGAACATAAGGAAATTCTTCAGTCCTATATGGGGATAATATTAATGGGGTACATTCTACGTCAGGAGTTTGCCTTAAATCTCATGGTCATGTCCTTAATAGTTCTAGAGTTTTTCTTATTGCGACTCATCCTCCTCAAGGTAAGGTGACTAATGCAAAACTTCATCTCTCTATTTATGCTATTGCTACATTAGTTTTTGCTCAGTTTGAGAAGAATATGTATGGTGGGTTGTTTGTTGAGGACACAAGGGATGATCAGTTAATAAAATTGAATCCTTCTACTTTTACTGGTGTTAAGGTGAAGGAAGATCATGAGGCTTTCTTGGTTAAGATGGTAAAGATATTTTGGGTGATGCATGATACAAATGTTGAAGGTGTGAACTTTGCAGCTTATCAGCTTAAAGATATTGCATACCAGTTATATGAGAAATGGGATCTAGTAAAATGAGATGTTTAGGAGATGTATTAATGGGAGGAATTTTCTAATACCTTCTTGGATCATTTGTTTTCTCAAGAGCTAAGGGGAGAAAAGATAGAAGAGTTTTGAATCTTAAGTAGGGGAGAATGTCTGTCAAGGAATATGCCTTGAAATTTCATCAATTGTCAAGGTAATCTCCTAATTTAGCAACTAATATGAAGACGAGAATGAGAAAGTTCACTTTTGGGTTGAAGATTAAAGATATAGATATTTCTAGGTTGACTGTTCATATACAGTAGGTAGAGGATGAAAAGAGAAGGTAGGTGGAGTTCAATAGGCAAGGAAAGAGGAGTAGGTTTTTTGATTAGGGATATGCTTAGTAGCAAGGTGGTGGGATAGAGGTAAATGGAAAAAGAAGAAGTGGGGGAGTTCTGGTTCCTTCTTTACTACTAGTGCTCTTTACCTGAAGTAATCAGGCGATACATGCCAGGGTAGTGATAATGGGCACAGGGTGTCTAATCTCAAGCAAGTGAAGGTCATTCAGTCTCTTTATGCCCTCATTTTTGGTACTGTGGTTGTTCTCATTGGTGTTATTGCAATGAATAAAGCTACAAGTGTTTTTTATGTAGCTATGTAGGCCAGCTGCTCAGGGATTGTCTAGTCAATAAGGTTGGTATGAGAACAAAAAAGGTATTGATGGCTTCAACTTCTACTCCTGCACCCAGAGGTACTACATCTGCTTCTGTTATTGCTCCTGATTCTAGTATTGGTCAGAACAAGTTGTATGCTTTGGCGTCTTGACAAAAATCTGAGGCATCGCTTGATATCGTTATTAGTATGTTAAATCTCTTCTCTCATGATGTGTATTGTCTACTTGATTTGGGGTATACTATTTCCTATGTGACCCCATATGTTGCTATGTGTGTTGCTTTTGATCTTGAGGTTGTTTTGGATCTTTTTTTTGTTTCTACCCCAGTGGGTGACTCGATTAATGGTAAGAGAGTCTATAGGGGTATGGTAGCTATTGGTAGTAAACAAAATTGGGTGGATCTTTTTGAATTGGACATGGTAGATTTTGATGTTACTATGGTTATGGATTAGTTGCATTCTTGTTATCTGACTTTGGATTCTCTGACCTGTAAGGTTGTCTTTAGATTTCCTAGTGAACCAGTTATTGAGTAGGAGGGTGGTTCACTTTCTCCTAGAGAGAGGTTTATTTCTTATCTTATAGTTCGGAGATTAATTTGCAAAGGTTGTCTTACCACCTAGTCTAGGTTAAAGATTCTAACTCAGAAGGTCCTTCTTTTCATTCAATTCTGGCAGTGAGTCAGTTTCTTAAGGTCTTTCCGAATGATCTTCCTGGTGTTCCTTCGAATAGGAAAATAGAGTTTGGTATTGATTTTATTTTGAACAATTGTCCATTATCTCTTCCTCCATGTAGAATGGCTCTGGATGAGTTGAGGGAACTCAAGGAGCAACTTAAAGATCTTCTAAAGAAGGCATTTATTCATCCTAGCATGTCTCTGTGGGGTGCACCGGTGTTGTTCATGCGCAAGAAGGATGGTTCCCTTCGGATGTGCTTTAACTATCGATAATTGAAGGTAATGGTCAAGAACAAGTATCCTCTCCTAAGGATTGATGATTTGTTTGACCAACTATAAAAAGGCAAGTTTTTTTCTATGATAGATCTTTAGTCTGGGTACCATTAACTAAAGATTAGGGAGGAGGATTTCCCTAATATGACTCTTGATACTCGGTATAGGAACATTGAGTTTTTACCGATGTCATTTGGGTTGGCGACATTTATGTATGTGATGAACAAGGTGTTCAGGAATTATTTGGATCTCTTCTTTATTGTGTTTATTGATAATATCCTGGTTTATTCTAAGAGTAAAGTGGAACATGCTCATGGTGTTGCAGACATTGAAGGGACAATAGCTATATGCCAAGTTCTCTAAGTGTGAGTTTTTTTTTAATGTTGTGACTTATCTTGGTCATATTATTACTGATGTATACGAAAGAGTGTTGTTCGTTCAAGAAATTGCTACCTCTTTATCTATCTCGGAGATGTCTGGATTTTTCAGAACTCTATAGATATGCAGAAGACAAATGCTATCCCCACTCGGACCAAGACAGAACTTTTACTTGTTCAAATAACAATTAAGGTGAAGCAGTGTCAAGAACGACGAATCTTTTTATGATAAGCAGATCTATTTTGCAATTTCTCTATTATGGGTAGTTCCTACAAAGGATCGAACTAATGACGTATACAATACTTGACTTCTCGATGTAGATGCTACATAGTTGGTTCTCATCCTGCAGAGACTGGGAGTGTAATAAGAGCTTGATTAAGTAATGGAGGGTGAATTAGTAACAAGGGGATTATTGTGGATCCTCAAAAGGTGGCCTAGACCCATGACTCCATCCGACATTCAAAGCATCTTGGGTTTGGCTAGGTATTATAGGCGGTTTGTGAAGGGATTTTATTCTATAGCTGTTTTGTTGACTAAGTTGACTCAAAAAGGTAAAGTTTTCATGGTCCCATGCATATGAAGGTAGTTTCAAGAATCTTAAAGATAAGCTTACTTCTTCTTCTATTCTGGTTTTATCGAAAGGCAGTGATGGATTTGGAGTTTATTGTGATACATCTTGGGTAGGTCTTGGGAGTGTTTTGATGTAGCATACAAAGGTGATTAATTATGCTTCCAACCAGTTGAAGGTTTATGAGAGAATCTATCCTACTCATGATTTAGAGTTTTTGGTGATGATTTTTGCATTGAAAATATGGCGGCATTATTTTTATGGTGTTCATGTGGATATCTTTTTTTTTATCATAAGAGTCTACAGTATGTGTTCACTTAGAAGGAGCTAAATCTAAAACAGAGGAGATGGTTGGAGCTTCTCAAGGATTATAATATGAGCCTTCACTGTCACCCAGGTAAAGATAATGTGGTTGTTGATACTCTTAGCAGGTTGTCCATGGGAGTTTGGCCTATGTAGAAAGGAAAAGCTGGAATTGGTGAAGGATATTCATTGTTTGTCTAATCTTGGAGTTCTTCTCTTGGACTCTGACAATGGGGGTATAATGGTTCATTAAGTGGTTCGGTCATCTCTTGGTGTGGAAGCTCAGGAGAAACAAGTGCTAGATCCTATTTTGGTGAAAATCAAGAATGAAGTTGGAGCGAACTTGCTAATGGTGTTTGAGATTAGTGGTGATGGTACTTTATGGTACCAAGGGAGGTTGTGCATCCCCAATGTCGATGGATAGCAGCAAAGGATTTTGGCTGAGGCACATGAGTCATTCTATGTTGTTAATCTTGTTTCTACAAAGATGTGTCATGATCTTAAGGAAGTAAAGGTTGAGCATAGAGACCTGGTGGATTGTTTCAAAAGATTGAGTTGACTTAATGGAAATGAGAGGTGGTCAATATAGATTTTATTACCGATCTTCCTCGATCTCAGAATCAATATGATTTGATTTAGGTCATTATCGATAGAATGACAAAGTCTGCCCATTTCTTGCTGGTACAAACTAATTTTTTGGTGAAGGATTATGCGAGGTTGTAGCTTCTTGAGATTGCGAAGCTACATCGGATACCTATTTTTATTATCTCTTATCGTGGTACACAATTTTCATTTTGCTTCTTGCGGTCTTTTAAGAAGGGTTTGGGTACTAAGGTGAGTTTGTGTACTGGGTTTTACCACAGACAGATGGGCAAGGGGAAAGGACTATTCAGACTCTGGAAGATATGTTTCATGCTTATGTCATTGACTATGGTCACAATTGGGTTGAGCATCTACCTTATATGGATTTTTCTTATAATAATAGTTATCATTCTCGTATTGGTATGGCCTATTTAAAGGTTTTGTATGGTATAAGATGTATATGTCCAATTGGTTGGTTTGAGATTGGTAAGGTGGATTTGTTCGGTCTGAATTTTTTCTATCAGGCAATGGAGAAGGTGAAGGTGATTTGAAAGAGACTTAAGGCTGCCCAGAGTTTCCAAAAGTCCTATATGGATGTTAGGCATAGAGACTTAGAGTTTGAGGTTGGGGATAGGGTGTTCCTCAAGGTATCTCCCATAAAGGGAGTAATGCAGTTTGGCAGAAAGGGGAAGCTAAGTCTCTAGTATGTTGGACTGTATGAGATTTAGTGGAGGGTTGGTAATGTGACTTACGAATTATAGTTACCTTCTAGTTTGAACTCTATTCATCCGATATTTTATGTTTCCATGTTGAGAAAGATCCTTAGTGATCCTTCTTCAATTGTTTCCCTGGATAGTTTGGGTATCATGGACTCTCTGTCTTTTGAAGAGGTTCTGGTGAAAATATTAGATCAGCAGGTTTGTCAGTTATAGACCAAGGATATAGATGTGGTTAAGGTTTTATGGCGGACCCACAAGGTAGATGAAGCTACATAGGAAGCGGAGGAGGACATAAAGTCCACGTATCAGCATTTATTCTCAGCTTTGGATATTCTTGTGGAGGGTACATTTTCTTGATGCATAATTTGATTATACAAATGAGTCTACTTGATTTCATTGCATCATTGTTTAAGGTAAGAGTAGAGAGATCTAAGAGGTCTAAGTAGTGTTTGTGCTACCTTATTCGTTATTCAGCGATGAATGTTCCCAAAGGGGGAGACTAAAACACCCTAGTTTCTGGACCTTAGAAATTTCCTTGATTTCTGGTGTCTAGACGGGATACGGCTGGTGTAAATGAGTTGTAGACTCAGTTATAGTTCATATGGGTCAGTCGTATGATGACCAATATTGGTTAGTGGGATGGACTTTGGTTGCTGGAATGGATATGAATTAGGGGTGGTAGTCATATTGGTGGGTACAGATTGTTTGCTCCCTTAACTTAGTAGAAAACTTGGTTACTTGGGTTAGATCTGAGTAAGAATGGCTTACTTGGAGGTATAAGTCAAGGTACGAGTTATACCATGGACTCATATAGGAAATAATGTTCAAACCTTATGTGATTCTATCTTTCTAGGAATACGGGTGATGGTTACGGATCGTATATTGTCAATACGAATTGGGAAGGATGAATCGTATACTAAAAAGTGTTGGGTCTAAAATTTTAGGTTTGGGATAGGAGTAGTGGGTACCACTCGTATTAAAGGGTATGCCTCATGAGGATCAGTCGTACCCCTATCATTGGATTTTAAAGGGGTTTAAGTAAGGGCAATCTGGATATTTCCCCAATTATTCTAATCAGGTCCTATGACATATAGGGCACTTGGAAGGTTATTTACCCTAATATTTTATTCATTAGCACTTACATACTCTTTCTAAATACTATATAATTCTCTCAAGAGCTTTTGGACAAAGAAAGCTAGGTTTTCATACTAAAGTGTTAATTCATGGATTTTGTTGGTGGTTTGTTTCCGTCTACTTCTTAATTAAGGAATGTATCTCTTCCCTAATTGTTAATTATAAATAAATGCATGGTTTTACATAATGTTTTCAAGGTTTCACGATTGTATGACTTTTGTTTACAATAATGATTTGTGGGTTTTGGTTATAAATGATTGGTAATGGTTTTCCATGGTCTAATTTACACTTTATGTGCATCAATGGTGGTTTTAGATAATTGTTTTGCATGGGAATTGTTTAATGGTATTTGGAATTGGTTTTGGTTATATTATTCCCCAAATGTGTTCGACAAAATGCTTATAAAGATATGTTCATTGCATTGTTTACTTTTAATGGAACTCCTTCTTGTTTTCAAACTTAGTAAAGGAATTATGCATGGTTTAAATAGTTTGGAATGTTAAATGGATAAATATTTATTCTTGAAATATATATGAAGTCCCCCAAGAGGTTTAATATGGTAATTGGAAGGGCACTTGAAAGTCCCCTTTAAACCTATAAATGGTTGACTATGGATGATACTTGCAAGTAAGGGTTAATATGACGATACCAATATCAATGGCCTTGCTTAATAATTGGATAATGGTTTGGTTAATTAGAAAAAGGTTTAAATTCGGCATTAAACGGGGAGGTGTAGCTATGCCATCAAAGGTGGAGGTCCTGGGGGGACCGAAACTAGAAAATCATATTTGTCGATATGAGGTTTGGCCTTAGTGACCGTGTGCCGGATGTCACACTATATTTTGGTAGATGTATTAGTCATCCCATGGTATTTTATGTAGGTGTACAGCTACAAGCACTGGGCCTTTTCAGTTGGAGGAGCTGAAACTATATAGCCTATGGGTGGTTTAGGACAGCAAAAGCTGCACAACCCCTGTAATGGTTTTAAGTGCATGCTAAACACGGTTCCCTTACCCGGTATGGTTATATATATTTATTGTTGTGTGCATTATGGATGATTTAATTGGTCATATAAATAGCATTATTTTATCCTTATCCTAAGATCATGCTAGCATTTACCCGCTAACCCATCTACTGGCAGTTATATACCAACTCTATGTAGGAACCGATTGTTCTTCACCTCCTACATAGTGATTTTCTTGGGATAGTTGTTTCGATTAAAGTGGTAAGTTTTCATCTTTTTTGAAGGCTCTATTTCATGTCATGAACATCTTTTAGCACTTTGATTCTATTTTGGATATTAGTTTTAGCTATGGTTGGGGGCATATCCCAACCAAATTTTGTTATTCTTTTGGTTAGAGGCTTTGTGTTGCTTCTATAGGTTAGAATGGGCAGGATCGGTATTGGTGTTTTCCATGACATTGGTATTGGTGTTGGGGATTACACCCTTGGATGGTATTGTTGGTTGTTCCGACCTATTTTATTTTTTGATTAAATCATGTTATGTTTTGGAACATAATGGATTATAGCCTGGTTTATGGCCCTTGTTTTGGTAATTGGTTTGCCTTGTTATTATACTCATACGATGCCTCTGAATGCGTTTACCTGAAATTATTAATCTTATCCTTCAACTGCAGTATTTTATAAAGCGGGAAGAGTAGGTCAAAGAATTATTTCCACAACTCATTCCAGTTAGTAATGGACACATGAAGTAGTTCCCTAACCATAATGTCACTTCCTTACCAACAATATCCATGATGTGTATGTTTATGTCATCGATCGGCAAGCAAGCAAACACATCGTTCATATTAAGTATCTGAATCATAGCACTCGTAATGTCAAACTTCACCCTTGGGGAAAATTAGGAGGAATGATAGCTCCTATATCGATAGGCTCAACATACCCCCAATCTTTCATTGGAGAATCAAACTCTTGTATGTACTAAAAAGAAGAAAGTTGAACTTTATCCCTTCTAGCTCTATGTCTATTGAGTGATACCCAATGCTCTTCTTCCAATCTCACTCTTTCTTCTTGAGTCGTATGCTGGGCAACTTCCCTTCCTGTATTAGCTTCAGCTAGTAACTGCGTAATGGTTTTTGTGGCTATTTATTGAACATCATGTGGAGGTGGAGGAATCAAATTAGGGTCATCATGAACCCCATGCTCATGCTCTTCCATCTTACAATTCTGTCATAAGGTTCTTTAAAGCTCAGGATCAAGTGGTCTCAAGGGATTTACTTGACTTCAAGTACTAGGAACACACCACTGTATGACTAAATAATAGTAAAAAAATGAAAACCAACAACATTAACATCCTCAATCAACCAATTCGTAACTGTATTCCCCAATAACAACACTGAATTTTGATGTCACCCAAAATTACACCTCCAAGAAAGTATTATGCGGTCTCTACCAAATGAAGAACCCAACAAATGTTGGGGTCAAACCCACAATTAATAGGCAAAAACTCTATCACAAACTTGTTGAAGTAGCCGGATAGTGCAGAAATTATATGGGAGTTTTTTTTAGAACAATAAAAGTAGTGACGAATCTTAATATCAATAGGTAGAAATCAATATGAGATGAATACTAGTACTATGTTCCCCTTGACTTCCTAACTCTATAGGCTTATCCTTCTTTGTCAAATTGTCCCAATGCCTTGCATGCAGAATCTGACAAGTTATGTATCACCAACCATCTTTTGAACAGATTTTGTGAATTTCACTCATCACCTTTTGATTCTCAGAGAGTAGTGTCGCAATACAAATCCTTACCCTGGATCCCAGATTAACTATCTCCTTTTGGGTCTTAATTAACTAATTGAAGGTTCATGGCTTTAAATTACTGTTGCAATCTACGTTAGAAAATCACAATACATGCAAGAACATAAATCAAGAAAGACTTTGCACTTCCTCTGCATCATTATTTCATTAGGGTTACCACAACCCTAGTTAAGAGGTTTAGTCTCTCATGTTTAAAAGAACACCCATAGAATTCATGAAAGAAAGTATATGAATAATCATACAATAAATTAAGAATACGAACTAGAATCTCAATTAAGCTCAAACCGTAAAGACAAAGAACAAGGATTCCAAGATTAAAATTGTATCACAGAATCAACATAATGTTGTAAGTATAAAGAGTGCATAAAATAATAACAAACTATCAACAAGGTATTTATAGGATATATGTGAACTCCAAAAATCCTAACTAAAGAAAAATATGAAAATTTAGGTTGGCTCCTACCTAGAGACCCACTTATGGGTTGGAGGTAATATCTACGGACCCTTAGTGGGTTCGTACATTTCAGATAAATCAATATATTTTAGATCATCCACCTTCGTGGGTACCGACGAGGGTCATAGGTACTATTTATAGACCCTAGGTGGGTCCATAGGTCTCAACAAAATCAATATCTTTTAGATCATCCACCTATATTGGTATCTATGTGGGTTGTAGGTTCCATCTATGCCCTATAAGTGGCCTTCATAATTCACAGACTCAACCTTCAGCCTTTTCAAATCTTCTTCTGTCACCTACAGTGGCTTTTATAAAGGATGTAAATCTCACTTAAAGCAGGTATGTAAGTGGGTTTCTCTGTAACACTTAACTCTGTTTCTTCTAACCATTTTTTCCTGGAAAAAAAACACATAACATCTAACAAAAGTACCAAAGTACTTGAATAATTACTATTTTTAAGCATTGAAAGTTCCATGAAAGCAAGGCACATCATCAAGTCCTAAAGGTTCTCCTTTGGATATCTTCAACCTGGCTCCCTAAATGATAGTAACCCGATCTTAAGTCAGTCTTCGAGAACACTGTTGCACCCTAAAGTTGGTCAAACAAATCATCAATGTGAGGAATATGATATCATTTTTTCACTATCACCTTATTAAGCTGTCTATAATCAATACACATATGCATGGAACCATACGTCTTCTTCAGGAACAACATAGGAGCTCCCCAAAGAGATACACTCGATTTAATAAAACTCTTACCAAGAAGATCTAAAAGTTGAGAATTTATATCCTTAGGCTTAGAAAGAGACATGAAGTAAAGTGAAAAAGAAATAGGTCTAGTGCCTAGCTCAAGATCAATAACAAACTCAATATCACTCTCTGGAGGAATCCAAGTAGATTATGAAAGGAAAACATCAGGAACTCACAAACTATAGGAACTAAATCAAGTTAAAAACTCTCCACACAAATATTACAAATATAAGAGAGATAAGACTTCCAACCTCTCCAAATAAATCTCTTAGCCCAAATATAAGAAGTATTAATCGGCAGCTCATAGCTAATAGCTCTATGCCACACATTTGAAGGTATGATAAGCATGTCTAATGTAACAGTCTTGGAAAACTAATCTAAGACTGCATGATAGTAGGATACTAGTCCATGCCCAAAATCATATCCAAATCTACCATATCAACATAATAAGTTCAACCTGAGTACTAAAATCTTGAATATTCACAACACATGATCTAGAAACTTAATCTATTACTAAAGAATCACCCACGGAAGTAGATATACATAATGGCTCAGATAGTTAATCCTAATAAAACTATAACCATGGACCTAATATAAAAAAACATAAGAATATATGGATCCCAAATCAAATAAAGAAAAATCCAATTGATAGCACACCAAGATCTTTACTATATAATAATAGTGAAAGACTCAACCTCGAGTCTAGCAGGTATGTCAAACAGCTGACCACACCTATTTCCTGGCTGGGCTCCTATCTGATCTCCTGTCGTACCTACCTTAGAACATATATGCGTACCCTGAGTACCATTCCTACAACCATGCATATGACATCTAGATTTATGAAGAACTACACAAATTAGTGAAACACTCTAAGAAGAAGAGACCATCACTCTATGACCGGGGAGCTCTCTCGAGAAATGGCCTAAAGTCCCCCAACCATAACATGCCCTAGGCATTATGTTGAATCCTGAATATATTATTGACCTGGAATAACAATGTCTAGAATAACTAAAAGGTAAACCCCTTAAATTTTGACAACTACCCTAGCCATGATGATCACTAAAACTATACTGACCTCTATAGGTAATCAAAAGTGTTGATTGAATGGTCGTAATAGATTAGCCCTAATACTATACAATCGACGTGATGGATACCTACCTAAGAACCACTGCCTCTAAACCATCAGCGACTATGGTTCTCCTAATATTGTGACCTCTTATAGCTTTCCTTTAATTTTTGTAATGTATCTCATCTATAACCTATGCAGGATCAAAAACCTCAACAAAAGACCTACCCATAGCATCCAAACTCTGTGTAGACATTCACTGAGGAAATTTGATTATAACAACTTAAATTTTGGTTCTTAAAAAAATCCTTGATTTTGAGCTTACTACCCAACCTACAACATACCTTTTTAGTTATAAGGTGTCTTGACAGGCCATAAGGCCCCAATCATAGGGGAACCAGTGAAGGTTTCCCATGTCACTATTTTGGTCATGACTTGAATTTAATGAGTTATCAAGACTCTTTATAAGTTGTAGTGTTCCTTTTGTAGCCAAAATAGTGTAGTGCAAGGTCAGTCATATTCCTATGATGGGATTTTGTGCAATTTAAGTGAGGGTAATCTCGATATTTCCCCACTTACCCTATAATGTCTCATGACTTATGTGGCACTCAAAAGGTTATTTACCCTAATATTATATTTATTAACACTTAGAAACTCTTACTAAATGCTTTATAATTCTCTCAAAATCTTTTGGGAAAGAAAGCTAGGGTTTCAACTAGAGGGGCAATTTAGAGGCCTTGTTGGCAATTTCTCTCCATCTACTTTGTGAATTAAGGAATATTCTCTTCCTTTATTATTAGTTACAACTAAAGGCATGGTTTTACATAATTTTTTCATGCTTTCATCATTTTATGATTTTGGTTTTCAAATATGACTTGGGGATTATGGTTATGAATAATTGGTTATGGTTTTCCATGGTTTTAGTTATACTTTATGTGCATTAATGGTTGTTTTGTATTATTTGATTACATTAGAATGGTTTAAATAGTCATTGGAATTTTTTTGGTTATATTATCCCCAAAGGGTGTTTAACAAATTGCTTATAAGAAAGTTTTCATTGCATTAAGGTGTTTTAATGGAACTCTAGCTTGTTTTAAACTTTGTAATAGAACTCTAAATTGTTAAATGGTTTTGGAATAGTTTAAATGCATTGGAAAGTCCTTGGTGTACATGGTTTTGGTTAATTGGTTATGCTTTTAGGATACATAAAAATCCCTCAAGTGGTTTAATAAGGCAAATAAAAGGGCAGTTGAAAGTCTCCTTAAACCTATATTTGGTTGGCTTTGGATAGTACTTGTAAGTATGGTCGGTATGATAATACCACCACTAAATGGAGTTGGTCAATAAATGGATAATGGTTTGATTATTAGGAGAATGATTTTAATTAAGAATTAATAGCGGGATGTGTAGCAAAGTCATGGAAGGTGGAGATCCTGGGAGGGGAATTGAAAACTCGTATTGCCGATATAAGGTTAGGTCTTGGTGACCTATGCTTGATGTCACACTTTATTTTAGGGGATATTCTAGTTATCCCAGGGTATCTTCTGTGGTCTTACTGCTACACGCACTAGGGGCCTTTCAGCAAGGAAAGCTAAACACATGTAGCCCATGGGTGGTTTAGGATAGCAAAGCTACTTATCCTAGGTAAAGGTTTTAAATGCATGCTAAACCCAGTCTCCTTTCTCAACATAGTTATATATATATATATTGTTGTTTGCATATGGATTCTTTTACTTGGTCTTATAAATGGTATTATTTTATCCTTACCCTGAGATCATGCTAGCATTTAGCCACTAACTCGTCTACTGGCGGTTCTAATGTCTCTCTATGAAGGAATCATATATTCTACTCCTCTTACATAGTGATTAACTTGGTGAGCTTTCATCTTTTTAGAAGGCTCGATTTCATGTTATGGACACTTTTAGATAATTTGATTTATTTCTAGATATTGGTTTTGACTATGGTTTGGGGCATGTCCCTTCTAGATTTTATTACTCTTTTGGTGAGAGGATTTTTAGTACTTTTATGGGTTGGAATAGGTGGGATTGGTATAGGTGCCAACCTTAGCATTGGTTTTGGGATTAAGGTTGGCATCATCTAATATAATTTCTCATTTCTCCATCATATTTAATTTTGGGATTAAATCAGATTATGTTTTGGAATTTATTTGGTTATGGCCTGGTTTATGGCCCTTATTTTGGTATTAGTTTAGTTTGGTATGGTTAGATGGTTGGACTTTTTTGGGTCGATCTCGATCATGATCCTATCCCAGAGTCTTAATATGAACAATAATGCTATCTTATTGTATGTTTGGAATTCAACCAACTTAGGATAGGCGGCTGAAGGGTGGGTTAGGTAATGAGGGTAATCTCCGATCTCGGTCAGACATGGGATACTTATTATAACAAGAACCGGTATTCGATCATGTCTAGTTTGTATTAGAACTTTACATTTATGGTAGTTGGGAGTCCATAAAGCTGGTGCATGGTCAGTTGGGAGTCCACAATGTCGTGTCTGGTAGAGTTTCTTTTAAGGATGTGTAGTGAGCCACACTCATAAAAGGAAGGCTATAAGGAATTTAGGAATGTTTCTCTTTCTTGGTATTCTATTTTTAAGATACAAGGTCTAAGGTCCTTCTCTAATCCTTGGTTGATCACTTTTTACATCATGCCTCATAGATCTGGAACATAGAAAACTCTTTGGTCCTATTTGGGGACAATATTTATGGGTTAAGTCCTATGTCTGGCATTCATCCCCGATTTCATGGTCCTATCCTCGATAGTCCTAGAGTTTCTCTTATTGCTACTAGTCCTCCTTAGGGTGAGGTGACTAATGCAAAATTTTATCGGTCGATTCATGTTATTTCTTCATTGGTTGCTACTCAGGCTGAGAGGTATACTTCTAGTGGGTTATCTACTGAGGCCACAAGGGTTGGTCAATTTATGGAATTGAATTCACCTATTTTTACTAGTGTGAATGTGGAGAAGGATTCTTAAGCGTTACTGGATGAAATGGAGAAGATGTTCAGGGTGATGTAGCCCATTGATGTGGAAGGTGTAAACTTGGTAGCTTATCAGCTTAAAAATATTATGTACCAATGGTATGAAGAGTGGGATGGGGATAGAGGTAATATGGAAGAGTCAAACTTATAGAAGGGTTTTTCTAATGTCTTCTTGGATCATTTCTTTTCTCAAGAGCTAAGGGAAACAATGATAGAGAAGTTTATAAATCTCAAGCAGGGGAGGATGACTGTCAAGGAATATGCCTTGAATTTTCATTAGATGTCAAGGTATTCTCCCTATTTGGTGGTTGATATGAGGGAGAAAATGAGAAAGTTTTCTTCTAGATTGAATTGGGATTTGTTCTTAGATAGAAAGACTACTTTGTTGATTAAAGATATGGATATCAATAGGTTGATTGTTCATACACAATAAGTGGGGGACGAGAAAAGCAGGCAGTCGGAGTTCTAAAATAGGTAGGGTAAGAGAAGCAGGTTTTTTGATCAGGGAGGTTCTCAATTGCAATACGGTCGGGATAAAGGCAAATTCCTCAAAATAAGTGGGGTAGTATAGTTCCTTCTTTATTTCTAGCTCTTTTTACCCAAAGTAATCAGGTGATAGGCGTTAGAGTGGTGAAAATCTCTAGGAATAGGGTGCCCAATCTTAGTAAAGTGGAGGCCAGTTAGTATCTCCATGCCCTTTTTATTATTTTTATGGTCGTTCTTATTAGGGTTATTATGATGAAAGAAAGGACAAATGCTTTAAGTGTAACCATCCAGACCATCAACTCAGGGATTGTTCGATTAATAACGTTGCTATGGGGACGAATAAGATTTTTGTGGCTTCATCTTCTACTCCTACACCTGGTGGTGTCGCTTCTACTTCTGTTACTACTCTTGGTTCTAGTATTTATTGGAATAGGTTGTATGCTTTGGCATACCGACTAGAATATGAGATGCCGCCTGATGTCGCTACTAGTACGTTAGAGGTCTTTTCTCGTGATGTGTAATGTTTATTTTATCTGGGGTCTACTCTATCCTATGTGACCCCATATATTTCTATGTGTATTGATTTTGATCGTGAGGTTATTTTGGATTATTTTTTTGTTTCTACCCCGGTAGCTGACTCAGATTTTAATAAGAGAGTCTATAGGGGGTGTGTGGTAGATGTTGGTAGTAAGCGGACCTTGATAGATTTTTTTTTTAACTTGATATGATGGATTTTGATGTTATTCTAGGGATGGATTTTCTACATTCTTATTATGCAAACTTGGATTGTCGAACTAGTAATATTGGCTTTAGGTTTCTTTGTGAGCTGATTATAGAATGGGTGGGTGGTTCACTTGCTCCTAGAGGAGGTTTATTTCTTTTCTTAGACTCGGAGATTGACCTCTAAAGTTTGTCTCTATCATTAGGTCCAGGTTAAAGATTCTAACTTGAAGGGTCCCTCTTTTCAGTCAGTTTTGGTGGTTAGTGAGTTTCCCATGATCTTTTTGGATGATCTTTCTCGTGTTCCTCTGGATAGGGAAATAGAGTTTTGCATTGATTTGATTTGAGATACTCGTCTAATATCTATTCCTCCAAATATAATCGCTCCGACTGAGTTGAGAGAACTCAAGGAGAAACTTAAAGATTTTCTAGATAAGGGGTTTATTTATATTAGTGTATTTTTGCGGGGTGCATTGGCATTGTTCACGCATAAGAAAGATGCTTCCCTTCGAATATGCATTGACTATCGGCAGTTGAATAAGGTGATGATTATGAACAAGTACCCTCTTCCAAGTATTGATGATTTATTTGATCAGTTGCAAGGAGCCAAGTTCTTTTCTAAGATAGATCTTCGATACATGAATCATCATTAGGGAGGAAGATATCCCTAAGATGGCTTTATATACTCAGTATGGGTACTTTGCATATTTGGTAATGTCATTTTGTTTGACTAATGCTCTGATGAGATTTATGTATCTAATGAATAGGGTTTTGCATCAGTATTTCAATCTCTTTATTATTGTATTTATTAATGATAGACTGGTTTATTTGAGGAGTAAGATTGATCATACTAATCATCTCGCTGTGGTGTTGTAGACCTTAAAGGAACAACAGTTGTATGCCAAGTTCTCTAAGTATGAGTTTTGGATGAATTCTGTGACTTATCTTCGTAATATTATAGCTAGTGAGGGAATTATGGTGGATCCTTAGAAGGTAGCGATGGTGAAAAGGTGGCCTAGACCCACTATTCCATCCGACATTCGGAGCTTTTTGGGTTTGGCTAGTTTTTATAGGCAGTTCATTAAGGAATTTTCTTCTATAGCTGCTTCGTTGACTAAGTTCTCAGTAGAAGGTAAGGTTTTATTGGTCGGATGCTTGTGAAGGGAGTTTCAAGAATTTGAAGGATACGTTAACTTCAGCTCTAATTCTGACTTTGCCAAAAGACAATGATGTATTCATGGTTTATTGTGATATATCTCGGGTAGGTCTTGGTTTTGTGTTGATGTATTATGGGAAGGTAATTTCCTATGCTTCTAGGCAGTTGGAAGAGCTCAGGAGGAATTATCCTACTCATGATTTGGAGCTGTTAATGGTTATGGTTGCCATAAAAATATGGCGGCATTATCTATATGGTGTACAAGTGGATATATTTTCTGATCATAAGAGGCTACAGTATGTGTTCACTTAGAAGAAGCTAAATAATAGGCAGATAATATGGTTAGAGCTTCTCAACAATTATTATATGAGTCTTTACTATTACTCCGGTAAGGCTAATATGGTTGTTGATGCTCTTAGCAGGTTGTCCATGGGGAGTTTGGCTCATCTAGAAAAGGAAAAGTAGGAATCTGTGAAGGATATTCATTTCTTGGATACTCTCGGAGTTTATCTCTTGGACTCTAAATATAATGGTGTGATGGCTTAGGAAGTTATTCGGGTGTCTCTTGGTGCAGAGGTTAAGGAGAAGCAAGTGCTAGATCCTATCTTCATGAAAATCAAGAGTGTAGTCGGAAAGCAAAAGGTAGTTAGATTAGTGGTAATGGTTCTTTACTGTACCAAGGGAGGTTGTGTGCTCCCAATATCGATAGGTTGCGACAAAGGATTTTGGCTAAGGCATATGAGTCATGCCATGTTGTACATCTCGGCTCAAAAATGATGTATCATGATCTCAAGGAGATTTATTGGCAGAATGGAATTAAAAGGGATGTAGCTAATTTTGTAGATAAGTGCTTGTTATGCCAATAGGTTAAGCATGAGCACATGAGGCTTGGTGGGTTTTATCAAGAGATTGAGTTGCCAGAATGGAATTCGGAGGAGATTAATATGGATTTCGTTACCGATCTTTCTCGATCTCGAAATCAATATAATTCAATTTAGGTCATCATGGATAAGATGACAAAGTCCGTTCATTTCTTGCCAAAACAGACTAACTTTTCGATAGAGGATTATGCAAAGTTATATCTTTAGGAGATTATAAAGCTACATGGGAGGAGAAAGTGGACATGAAGTACAAATATTCGTATTTGTTCTTGATTTTGGATATTCATACGGAAGGTACATTTTCTTGATGTATAATGTGATAATACAAATAAATATGCTTAATTTCATTGCATCTTTGTTATTGGTAAGAGTAGAGACATCTTAGGGGTGTAAGTTGAGTTGGTGCTACCTACTTCGTCATTCAGGGACTTGTTCCTAAATGGAGAGACTGAAAAACCCTAGTTTCTGGGCCATAGAAAATATCATTGATTTATGGTCTCTAGACGGAATATGACTGAGGAAATAATTTGTATACTGGGGTACGATTCGTATGGGTCAGTCATATGCTGACTAGTATTGGTTGGTAAGATGCATTTTAGTCACATGAATGGGTACAACTTGGTTGTATGAGTCATATGGTTGGATACAAATCATTTTGTTTCTTTACATAATCATAGATTTGGAAACTTGGATTAGATCTGAGTATGAGTGGCTCACCTAGAGCCATAATTCAGGGTACGAGTCATACCCAGGACTCGTATGGTGGTCAATGTTCAATCTTCTGAGGATTCAATTCTACCAGAGGTATGGATAAAGGGTATAGATCATATATTTGGATATGATTTGGTTTAGATGAGTCATATACTGGACAACGTTGGGTCCAAGGGTCAAGCCTTAGGGTAGGAGTGGTGCGTACCGGTCATATTGGAAGGATACGACGAGTCAGGGTTAGTCATATCCTTATGATGGGATTTTGAGCAATTTATGTGAGGGCAATCTGGATATTTCCTCACTTACCCTGATAAGGTCCCATGACTTATATGGAACTAGGAAGGATATTTACCCTAATATTCTATTCATTAACCCTTAAAAACTCTTCCTAAACACTATAATTCTCTCAAAATCTTTTGGGGAAAGAAATCTAGTGTTTCAACTAGAGAGAATTTAGAGGTCTTGTTGGCAATTTCACTCCATCTACATTGTCAATTAATGTGTGTTCTCTTCCCTCATTGTTAGTTCAAACTAAAGGCATGGTTTTACATAATTTTTTCGTGGTTACATTATTGTATGATTTTTGTTTTCAACTATGACTTGGGGTTTTTGGTTAAATTGATTGGTTATAGTTTTCCATTATTTTAATTATGCTTTATGTGCATTAATGGTTGTTTAGGATAATTAGATTTCATGGGAATGGTTTAAATGGTAATTGGAATTGGTTTTGGTTAGATTATGCCCCCAAGGTGTTTGACAAATTTCTTATAAGAATGTTTTCATTGCATTAATGTATTTTAATGGAACTCTTGCTAGTTTTAAACTTTGTAATGGAACTCTAAATGGTTAAATGGTTTTGGAAGAATTTAAATGCATTGGAAAGGCCTTGGTAGCCATGCTATGGACACTTTAAGATATTTTAATTTATTTTTAGATATAACTTTTGGCTATGGTTAGGGCCATGTCCCAACTGCATTTTATTACTCTTTTGGTTAGAGGATTTGTGGTACTATTATGAATTGAAGTGGGTAGGATCGATATAGGTGTTAGCTTTAACATTGGTATAGGTATTGAGGCTGGCATCATCGGACATAATTTATCACTATTCTATCATATTTTATTTTGGGATTAAATCATATTATGTTTTGGATCTTATTTGGTTATGGCCTGGTTTATGGACATTATTTCGGTATTGGTATTGTTTAGTATAGTTGTTTAGTTGGTATGGGTTGGTTGGACTCTTTTGGGTTGGTCACGGTCGTGATCCTATCCAGAGTCCTGATATGAACAGTAATGCTATCTTGTTATATATTAAAAATTCAGCCAACTCAGGGTAGGCGGCTGAAGGTTGGGTTGGGTAACAGGGGTGGTTTTCGATCCTGATCGAACTTGGGATGCCCATTACAACAAGGCCCAGGGTTGGGTCGTGTCAAACTTCAGTCAAACAACCTCATATACTAATTCTAGTTTTTTCAAGAACTCTGAAGTATCAATTTTAGGTTAGGATGACTCTTTGTTTGGGTCTTGAGGCTCCCAGACTTATTTTGGGATATTGGCGGAAAGGTAAGAGAATTGGTAAGTGGGTGTGGGACCTAATTTTCATCAAAATGACCTTGAATGGAAATTTTGTCTAAAGGCTGAATTCAGAAGAGAAAATTTGATAGGGTAGCATAGTTTATTTGGATATCGAGATTCCTAATGAAACCCAAGGGTTTGGCAGAGATATAGAAGAAAGCGACCAGTCGGTCACTTAAGCGACCTAACTTGGACCACTAGTATCCCATAAGCAAAACACGTATCACATAAGTGACACTAGAGTTTCTTATGTGGCATGTTTTAAGGTTGTTAGTGTTACAAATACGACATCTAGTAGCATAGGAGATGTTTGCTCAAGCGACCGATGTTCGCTCAAGCATATCTGTGGGCCTAGGAGGCTATTAATATCCAACTTAGCCTAATTTTTCCCTACTTTACATCCATTGTCTAGAATTATGAACACTAAAAGGTAAAAAGACTTGTGAGAGTCAATTATGGGTGATTGTGGAGCTTTTGTATCATTAATTTATGCAATTCTTTATCGAATTTATGGGAACATTCCATTAATTTCATGGTCAATTCCTCTATTTTTCTAAAATTCATAAAATCTCGGTGGCTTGATTGTAGCATCGTTAGAGTTCAAAATTCACCCATTTTTTAGGATAAATGTTTCCTCAGCATAGAGTGACGTTTTGTTGGTTTTTAAAGTGTGATTCCGCAATGGGTTCCATACGAGATAATTAAGTAATTTTGGACCCAAGCAAAATAGTGTAATATGGGTGTAATTGTTCTCATTTTGATGAATAGATTGTGATTTTGATAGTGTGGCATCCTATGAAAGCTTCTCAAAAGGTAAAATTGGTGGTTTAGCAAATTCTTTAGGCTTTTCTTCAGTGTCCAGGTAGGCTAGGTTTACCCTCTCCATACATTGAGCTATTTCTTAATATGCCTATAATATTATGCTAGATATGGGGTAGGATTTAGGTGTTGGAGGTATGATTGAAAATATTTGGGTTAGTTAAACCATTTAGCATAATTACCTGCTCGGGTTTTAGTATAAACTTCTATCTTTTTATGTCTTAATTGACATCTTTAAACGATTTTAAATACCTTATCCTAGTATGAGGTAGAATTTACCTAAAATGGATTTTGGGGATTATAAGTGGGCCCCTCTAGCCCACCTCAGTCCAAGATTTTTGTTAGGTTTTATTGACTTAATTACATATGCTTTACTCTTATTGATGCTATTTTGGGACTTTGAAGAGATTAGATGCTTATTAATTACACAAGCTCAGTAGTTGAGAATTGTTGCTAATTCTAGGAAAGTTCTAGTGGATAATTATTATGATTTAGTGATATGGATTATGATTGTGGTTTATTTATAAGGTGCACTGATATGGTCTAATAATACTGAGTTTTGGTCCAAGTCTGACAATTAATGATAATAATGGTGTATAAGAGTTCAAGTTTGAGTTTGGCAACTAATGATGATGATGTATATATAGTTCTAGTTCAAGTCCGTCATTTGTTTATGATGTTAGTAATATGAGTATGGATTCAATTACAGCAAATGATAGTAATGATTATGACACTATTAAGTTTCGATTCAAGTTCCATATTTAGGGAGTTATTTATAATATGATATGGTTCTGATAAATTATTAATTGTGGAATAGTAATTGGTAATTTATTTTCATTAGGTTATTTACTTTCATGGATTGTACCCTCCAGGCTTATGGAGGCGTACGTTGGGCTATTTACTTTTCTGCACTTGTTGGCTAATGGGGTTAATTTTCTGGTTATAATGATGTGATCTTTATATTACTTTCTGTATTTACTTATCCATGTACAGTAACGTTGGAGCTTATTTCAAGGTTTGTCATTTTGACTTGACTTAGTTTAGTTTATCTTGAATCTTATCATATTTATATTATGACTTAGCTCAGTCAGCTCATGATGCATGTTGAGTACCCATGGTATTGGTACTCATACTATAATTCTCTACCTTTTTGGTGCATATCTGACTACTAGTTGTCACTGCTAATTTGACACTTGCGCAAGATTAATTGCAAAGAATAGGTGAGCTCTTGGAGTCATAGTTACCTTTTTTCTTCAATTTATCTATGTCTATTCTTTCCATTTCGAGATAGATTGTATTCGACTATCCAGTACTTGTTGATCAATTAGGAGTAGAACTAAACACCGAGTGAATTTAGGGATGAAAGCTTTACTTCTAGTCGAGGGTGAGACAGTTACTATTAGTCCTTGATTTCAAGATCTACATAGCCAATTTAGGTATGAGAGGTCTTCCTACCCTAGAGGGTTGACATTCTCTTAGGTGCACCTGCCAGTAGAGGGTGACAACCTAGTCCTTTGGGACACCATTTTAGTGGATCTACATAGCCAGTGTCAGTACCCGTGGCAAGGTATTGACACCCTTCTAACTGTGGTTATAGGTTAGAACCCGATTAGCTCAGATTGGGGTATGTCTATTAAATGTTAGTTCCCATAGCCTTAATTCAGTAGTAAGAGTACATCAGCTCAGGTTTGCTTGACCAACTATTCAATTTACCAGTTATTTAGTTAATCAGTATTACAGATTATTTTAGCGCATACTTTACTTGATCTTGCATTTGTTTCTCCTATTCATGCTTTCATGCTCAATACATATATGTATTTTAGTCAGTCCCATATCACATACCAATACATTCAAAGTACTAACTTCATACTACCTTTTGCTCTTTATTGATTTCGCAATGTAGGTTTGGATGCTCGGATATGAGATCGCATGTAGTTCATACCTTCATCACTTAGTTATTGATTTGGAGAGTTCTTATCCATAAAGGACTATTCATATTATTTATAATGATTTATAGTACCCTATTTTATGTATTTTAGTAGTCAGATTTAGTTGGAGATCTATCCCAAAAACTCATCATGTTTAGAGTCTTTCAGACAGTTAGTATGCTTTTAGTAATGACTATTCAGCACCATTGTTATTGTTTTGATGTTCAGATATTTTCATGACTTCCAAATTGTATTTTGTTATTTTTTTCAGTCTTTACAGCACGTGACAAATAATGGATTATCTTGGGGTCACTTAGGGCCTTAAGCAATGTTTCACGACTAGGGGGTAGTCTCAGGTCAAGACAAACTTGGTATCCGAGCACAAAGTATAAAGTATCCTAGGGTATCTGAAAGTTGTGTTAAGTAGTGTCTTATGCATGGGTGTAAACCGCACCACACTTATGGACGAGAGGCTAAGAGATGATTTAAAAATATTTCCCTTCTTTCAATATTCATGTCATGTGATAGAGCGTGAGCTCTTTTTAATTTCCTTTATAACTCCTCTTTCATCCATGTACAAAAAATACCTCCCTTAAAGAATAACGGAAGGAGAAATGGAGACCAGCCCGCCTGAAAACCCTTTGAACGATCATGTCATCCATGCTAAATTCAGGACCACTTTCACAATTTTGGCTGAGTATATGGCTATTTATAATAATCAACAGGATACTACCCAGTCAATCTAGTAGTGGACATGACAACATCTAGGATCCAAGACTTTACTTGAGTGAATCCCTCAGCGTCTTCTAGATCTAATTCTGAGGAGGATCCCCATGAGTTTCTTGATTATGTATAGAAAGTTACAGATATTATGGGTTTTACTCTGAGTGAGAGTTTTGACTTTACTTCTTACCAGTTGAAAAGAGTGGCTTATACTTAGGTTAAGAAATGGAAAGAGGACAAAGGTGTCAATGGAAAGCCTGTAGAGTGGGGTAAATTTGCTACTGCTTTCCTGGATAGGTTCTTCCCAGTCGAGTTAAGGGAGGTTAAAGTGTAAGAGTTTATTAACATGAATTATGGTAACATGAGTACAAAAGAGTACTCACTCAAGTTTACCTAGTTGGCGAGGTATATTTCGAATATGGTGGCTGATTCTAGGGCCAGAATGAGTAAGTTTGTGTTCAGAGTTTTGAAGAATATTTTCAAGGAGTACAAAACTGCTATGTTGATTAAGAAGATGGACCTTTATAGACTGATGGTTCATGCTCAATAGATTATGAAAGAGAAGCTCAAATAAAAGGAAAGAGAGAATAAGAGGGTAAGAAATGGTGGTGTCAACTTTTCTCTCTAGAGGTTTAAAGGTGATAATAGTTCCCAATTCTGCCAAAAATATTTATGTCTAGCCCCATCTTCAGCCAATGCTTTAGTGCCTAAGTTTAGGACAATAGAGATAAAGCACCAGGCTTTAATTCCCACGGTAGTAGGAATAGTAGTCACATAAATCAAATTTGCAGAATGTATGATAAGAACCATCTGGGTGAGTGCAGGACAAGTAGTGATACATGCTTTGGATGTGGCAATCCAGGCCACAAGATCAGGGATTGTCCTATAATTTACTAGAAAGGTAAAGATTTTTGTCAACTTGGTCATTCTAATTTCTCCTCGGCTCGAGTAGGTCGCCCGACTCAGCAGGACACCACCTCCAGTGCCACCAGTGGAAAGTGCCAAAGTCAAATCTATGCTCTTTATACTCAGCAGGATTAGGAGAGGTCTCTTAATATGGTTAATGGTACGTTACAAGCCTTCCACCCCTATGTTTATGCATTACTAGAACCCAGAGCTTAACTTTCATTTGTGACTTCTTATATAGCTGTAGACTTTGGCATCACTCTTAACATATTAGCAGAACCCCTTTCATTGGCTACCCTAATAGGTAATTCCATCATTTTCAGATAGGTATACAAAAATTTCCTAGTCACAGTGTCTCAGAAAGTTACCTCAGTAAATCTTGTAAAATTAGAAATGACCCACTTTGATATAATTCTCGGAATACATTGGATCCACTCATGATATGCCTAAGTTGATTGTAGAAATTGAATGGTCCAGTTTCAGTTCCCTAATGAGCTCGTGATAGAAGGGAGGGGTAGTAACTCACTGCCTATAAGGCAATTTATCTCCCATCTTAAGGTAAGAAAAATTATATCCAAGGGTTGTATCTACCATCTTGTCTGAGTCAAGGACTCATGTTCCGGAACCCTGAGTCTTAAGTCCGTTCCAGTAGTCCTTGATTTTCTAGAAGTGTTCCCTAAAGATCTTCCCATAGTCCCTCCTGAGAGGTAAATCGACTTTGGAATAGATCTCCTCCTAAATACCCAACCTATCTTAATTTTGCCTTATAAAATGACTTCACCTGAGTTCAAGTAATTGAAAGAATAGTTAAAAAACCTTCTGTATAATGGCTTCATAAGTCCTAGCATTCACTATGGGGAACTTCAGTTTTCTTCTTGCGCAAGAAAGATGATTCTCTCAAATTATGCATCGACTACCTTCAGTTGAAGTAAGTCACAGTCAAGAATAAGTATTCTCTCCCAAAGATTGATGACTTGTTCAACCAACTTTAAGGTGAAAATTATTTCTCTTAGATAGACCTTAGATCAGGCTATCATCACCTTAGAGTCAGAGAATGTGACATTCCGAAGACAGCCTTCAAAACTCGATATGGTCACTTTGAATTGGTAGTTATGTCTTTTCTACTAAAGAATTCTCCCAAACATTTATGGACTTAATGAATAGGGTGTTCAAGCAATACTTGGACATGTTTGTCATAGTCTTCAAAGATAACATCCTCCGTTGTTCTCGTAGTGAAAGAGATCATGCAGACTATTTGTGTATTATTTTGCAAACTATTAAGGAACACCAGTTATTTGCTAAGTTCAACTTGTGTGAATTTTGGTTGAGAGTAGTATCTTTCTTTGGTCACATCATCTTCGATGATGGAATTCGAGTAGATCCTTACATGATCAAAGCAGTAAGAAACTAGCCTAGACCCATCTGTCCATTATATATCAGGAGTTTCTTGGGTTTGGCGTGTTAATACTGATGGTTTATTGAAGGATTTTCTTTTATTGCCTCTCCTATGTCTAGTTTAACACAGAAGAGTGTAAAATTTTAGTTCTAAGATTCTTGCAAGAAGAGTTTTAAAGGGTTAAAGACTCAACTCACTTATGCTCTAAAATTGACTCTACCAGAGGATTAAGATGGGTTCGTACTTTATAGTGATGCTTCAAGAGTTGGTCTTGATTGTATGGAGATGTAGAGAGTTAAGGTCATACCCTATTTATCTAGACAAATTAAACCCCATGAGAAGAATTACCCGATTCACGATCTTGAGTTGCCTTAAATATTTGAAGGCATCTCCTTTATGGGGTTCAGGAAGATGTGTTCACTAATCACAAGAGTTTGCAGTATGTGTTCATGTAGAAAGACCTAAATCTTTATTAGAGAAGGTGACTACAATTATTAAAAAACTATGATATAAGTGTGTTGTATCACTTGGGTAAGGCGAATATTCTGGTCAATGGCACTAGTATACTATCTATGGGAAGTGTTGATCATTTTAATGATAGTAAGAAGGAGTTATACATCAGTTTGCTAGATTGGGTGTTAGGTTGGTTGATTCGATCGAGCGTAGTATATGGGTTTATAAGGGTTTAGAGTTTTTTTTGTTTTCTAGGTAAAGGAAAAGCAAGACATAGATCCTATCTTGGTTAAGTTGAATGAGGTAGTTTCAGATCAAAAAGTTGAGATTTTATCACAAGGGGGAGATGGTGTACTTCATTGTAAGTGAAGGTTATGTGTTCCATTCATGGATTATTTAAGGAAATAAATATTATCAAAATCACATGGTTCGCAATATTTTATTCACCCAGGAACTACTAAGATACACCATGATTTGCGGGAAATCTATTGGTGGAGTGCTACAAAGAAGTATATTCCGAAATTCATGGCAATTGTTTGAATTGTCAGAAGGTTAAGGCTGAGAACCAAATACCTAGTGTTATGCTTCAAGAATACAACATACCCACTTGGAAGTGGGAGGAGTGTACATGGATTTTGTTACAAGGTTACCTCATACCAATCGTCAGCATGTTTCGATTTGGGTTATCGTAGATAGAAGGTCCAAGTCAGCCTATTTCTTTCTAGCCCATACTTTATATTCAATTGATAATTATGCTAGACTTTATCTTAGGGATTTGATGATATTACATGGGGTCCCATTGACTATCATTTCAGATAGAGGTACTCAGTTTACTTCTAATTTTTGGAAGGCATTTTAGAATGGTCTTGGTACTCAAGTCCATGTTAGTATGGATTTTATCCCCAAGTAGATGGTCAACCGGAGAGGACCATTCAGACCTTATTAGATATGGTAAAAGCTTGTGTTATTTAATTCAAGGGTAGTTTGGATAAGCACTTACATTAGATTTACTTTGCCTTCTACAATAGCTCCCACTCCAGCATTCATATGTCTCCATTTAAGGCGCTCTATAGAAGGAGATATAGATCCCCTATTGGTTGGTTTGAGGTTGGAGTGATTGCTTTGATAGGGCCAAATTTTGTTTATATGGCAATGGAGAAAGTTCAGTTGATTTGTGAAGGTTGAAGACAGGCCAAAGTTATTTGAAATCCTATACGGATATAAGGAGAAGAGAGCTCGAATTTGATGTTGACGATGTTATTTATTTGAAAATTTTACCCATGAAAGGGGTGAAGAGATTTGGTTAGGAAGGGAATCCCAGATGATGGTATGTTGGCCTATATAGGATTTTGAGTTATTTTGGGAAGGCAGCGTATGAGTTAGAATTGCCTTCAGCATTACCATCAGTACATTAGTGTTTCATGTCTCTTTACTAAAGAAATACAATGGTGATCTAGCTTCTGTAGTTCCTTTGGGAAGTATGGATGTGGAAGATAGTATTTCTTATGAAGAATTTCTATTTGAAATCCTTGATCATCAAATTCATAGGTTGAGAAACAAAGAAGTTTCCCTAGTGAAGGTTTTGTGAAAGAATTAGTCCTTTAAGGGAGCTACTATGGAAGCAGAAGCCGATATGCAAGCTAAGTATCCCCATCTTTTCTCTACGAATTCAGATTCATCTTGAGGTAATAGTTTCCCTTACATTTATCTTCTTGTTTTATATCTCAGCTATCTGACCCAACCCGATCGGGGGCTTTGTCGTAATGGGTATCTCAAGTTCGACTGGGATCGGATACGACCCCTGTTACCCAACCCCACCTTCAACCGCATATCCTGAGTTGACTGAATTCCGAACATATAATAAGATAAGCATTATTGTTCATATCAAGATTCTGGGATAGGATCACAATCACGACTGACCCAAATGAGTCCATCCATCCTACCATACCGACCAAACCAATTCATACCAAAATCAAAAGGGCTATACACCAATACATAACCAAATAAGTTCCAAAACATAATATAATTTAATCACAAAATGAAATACGATGGAACAACCAACAATACCGTCCAAGGGTGTAAGCCTCAACACCATTACCAATACCAAGGAAAACACCAATACAAATCCCGCCCATTCCATCCTATAGCAGTACCACAAATCCTCTAAACAAAAGAGTAATAAAATCTGGCTGGGACATGGCCCCAACCATAGTCAAAACCAATATCTAAAATAAAATCAAAGTCTCAAAAATGTCCATTGCATGAATTGGAGCCTTCAAGAAAGATGGAATCTCACCACTTCAATCAAGACAAATATCCCAAGTCAATCACTATGTAAGAGGAGAAGAACGGTGGGTTCCTGCATAACGTGTGTATATAGTCGCACGAAGATGGGTTATTGAGTGATTGCTATGTTGATCTCAGGATAAGGATAAAGTAATGACATTTATAAAACCAATTAAAATCATCCATAATGCACACAACCATACATAAATACATTTTTATATATATATAACCATGCCGGGAAAGGAAACTGTATTTAGAATTCATTTAAAACCATTCCCTGGTTGATATAGCTTTGCCATCCTAAACCACCCATGGGATATATGGGCTCAGCTCCCCCTGCTGAAAGGGCCCCAGTACATGTAGCCACACAACCAGAGAAGATATCCTGGGATGAATAGTACACCCTCTAAAATATAGTGTGACATCATTCATATGATTACTAAAACCAAACCTCATATCGGCAACTATGAGTTTCCAGTTTCTGTCCCCTCAGAACCTCCACCTTCCATGGCTTATCTACACCTCTCTCTTTATTACCTAATTACAACTATTTTTCAAATAAACAAACCATTATCCAATTATTAACCAAGGCCATTAGTATTTGTATCGTCATACCAACCCTTACTTGCGAGTATCATCCATAGCCAACCATTTATAGGTTTAAGGAGACTTTTAAGTGTCCTTCCAATTACCAAATTAAACTTTTTTGGGAACTCCATGTATCCCGTAAGCATAACCATTTATCCATTTACCATTCCAAGCCAATTAAACCATGCATAATTCTTTTACCAAGTTTGAAAACAAGCATGAGTTCCATTAAAGTACTCAATGCAATGGAAACATCTTTATAGGCATTTCTTAAAACACAATAGGAGAATAATATAACCAAAGCCAAATCCAATTACCATTAAACCATTACCATGTAATCTAGTTATCCAAAACCACTATTAATGCATATAAGGCCTAAATTAAACCATGGAAAACCATAACCAACCTTTTAATATCAAAAACCCCAATTCATATTAGAAAACCAAAATCATACAATCATAAAACTATGAAAACATTATGTAAAACCATACCTTTAATTAGAATTAACAATGAGAGAAGAGATACATGCCTTAATTAAGAAGTAGACGTAAAGAAACCACCAACACAAGCCACGAATTAAACCTTTAGGATGAAACCATAGCTTTCTTTGCCGAAAAACTTTTAAGAGAAATATAGAGTGTTTAGAAAATGAGTTTCTAAGTGCTAATGAATAAAATAATTGGGTAAATAACATTCCAAGTTCCCTATAAGTCATGGGACCTGATTAGGATAAGTGAGAAAATATCCAAATTGCCCTCACTTAAACTCTTTAAAATCCCATCACAGGGGTACAACTGACCCTCATGAGTTGTACCCTTCGATATGAGTAGTACCCAGTACTTGTATCCCAAACTAAACCCTTGGACCCAACATTTTCCAATACACGACTCATCCTTCCCAATTCATATTGACAGCATACATTCCGTAACCTTTACCTGTATCCTTGGTAAGATAGAATCACACAAGGTTTGAACACTATATCCTATCCGAGTCCATGGTACGACTTATACCCTGACTTATGGCTCCAGGTGCGCCACTTAAACTCAAATCCAACCCAAGTAACCTAGTTTTAGGTTAAGTTATGGGACCAAACTATCTGTACCCACCAGTATGACTCTTACACCTAAGTCGTCATATCCATTCCAGTAACCAAAGTCCATCCCACCAACCAACACTGGTAAGCATAGGAATGACACATACAAAACGTACCCCAGTGTGCGAATCATTTCCCCTAGTTGTATCCCATCTAGAGACCAGAAATCAAGGAAATTTTCTAAGGACCAAGAACTATGGTGTTTCAGTCTCCGCTACTAGGAAAATTCGTCCCCTAATGACGGACATGGTAGCACAAAAACTACTTACACCCCTTAGATTTCTTTATTCTTACCTTAAACAAAGGTGTAAGGAAGTCAAGTAAATTCATTTGCATTATCAAATTATATATCAATAAAATGTACCTTTCACACGAATATCCAAAGTCGAGAACGAATGCAGATATTTGGACTTCATGTCTGCTTCCATTTCCCATATAGCTTCTTCCACCTTGTGGTTCCGCCACAGAACCTTAACTGAAGCCACATCCTTGGTCTCTAATCGACGAACCTGCTGATCCAATATCTTCAGCGAAACCTCTTTATAAGACAAATAGTCTGCGATACCCAAACCATCCAAAGAAACAACTAAAGAAAGATCACCAAGTCACTTTGTCAACGTGGAAAAATGAAATACAGGATAAATGGAGTTCAAACAAACAGGCAGCTCCAATGCGTAAGCAACATTACCAACCCTCCACAAAATCTCATACGGTCTAACATATCAAGGACTAAGCTTCCTGTTTTTATAAAACATTATTACTCCCTTCATAGGAGATACCTTGAGGAACACCTTATCCCTAATCTCAAACTCTAAGTTTCTACGCCTAATATCCGTATAGGACTTTTTACGACTATAGGCAGCCTTAAGACTATCCTAAATTACCTTTACCTTCTCCATAGCCTAATAGACAAAATCTGGACCGAACATATCCACTTCACCAATCTCAAACCAACCAATTGGAGATCTATACCTCCTACCATACAATGCCTCAAAAGGAACCATACCGATACTAGAATGATAGCTATTATTGTAAGAAAATTGTACAAAGGGTAGATGCTCAACACAATTGCCACCATATTCAATCACAGATGCATGAAGAATATCTTCTATATTCTGGATAGTCCTTTCCTCTTGCCCATCCATCTGCGGGTGGAAAGCAGTACTCAGACTCACTTTAGTACCTAAAACCTTCTGAAAATACTGCCAAATGTGAGATGAAAATTTTGTACCATGATCATAGATGATCAAAATAGGTACCCCATACAGTTTCACAATATAGTGCATATACAACCTCTCATAATCCTCCACCGAAAAGTTAGTTTGTACTGGGAAGATATGCGTGGACTTTTTCATCCTATCCACAGTGATCCAAATCGAATCATACTGATTTCGAAATTGAGGAGGACCGGTAACAAAATCCATATTAGCCACTTCCCATTTCCATTTGAGCAACTTAATCTCCTTATACAATCCACTAGGTATTATGCGCTCAACCTTAACTTGTTGACACACCATGCGTTTGTCCACAAAATCAGCCATATCCCTTTTCATACTATTCCACCAATATACTTTCTAAAGATCATGATACATCTTTATAGAACCAGGATAAACAATATAGCACTATTTATGCACCTCAGCCAAAATCCTTTGTCGCAATCCATGGACATTGGGAACGCACAACCTCCCTTGGTATTTAAAGTACCATCACCACTGATCTCTAACACCATTACCTTTTGTTCTTCGAATGCACTCTTGATTTTCATCAAAATAGGATATAACACTTATTTCTCCTTTACTTCTATACCAAGAGATGATGGAACCACTTCTTGAACCATTACACCACCATCCATAGAGTATAAGAGACGAACTACAAGATTAGCCAAGCAATGATTATCTTTACTAATTCCCGTTTTTCCTTTCCCTCATAGGCCAAACTCCCTATTGATAACCTACTAAGATCATTAACAATCACATTAGAATAACCTGGGTGATATTGAAAACTCATATCATATACTTTAGAATCTCCAACCATCTTCTCTTGCTAAGATTTAGCTCCTTCTGAGTGAACACATACTATAGATTCTTATGGTCAGAAAAAATATCCACGTTCATACCATACAAATAATGATGCCATATTTTAAATGCAAAAACCACTGCCAACAACTCTAAGTCATGAGTAGGATAGTTCCTCTTAAACACCTTCTACTGCCTAGAAGCATAAGAAATCACATTTCCATGCTATATTAAAACATACCCAAGACCTACCTAAGATGCATCACAGTAAATGACAAATCCATCATTGCCTTTCGGCAAAGCCAAAGTAGGAGTAGAAGTAAGATTATCCTTAAGCTTTATCCTTAAGCTTCTCGAAACAACCTTCATAAGCATCTAACCAAGAAAACTTTACCTCTTTTCTGAGTCAACTTATTCAATAGAGCAGCTATAGAAGAAATTCCCTCCACGAACCGCCTATAATACCCTGACAAGCCCAAGAGTCACTAAATGTCGAATGGAGTCATGGATCTATGCCACCTATTCACCACCACCAACTTTTGAGGATCCACCATAATCCACTCTCTAGAAATAATATGACCGAGATAAGTCAAGGCATTCAACCAAAACTCACACTAGGATAACTTGGCATACAATACCAGAATCTACACTCAGTTAGACTTCTATGTTGTTAGTGGTTACGAGCCTTATTACTACTCTTTACTTGTGCATATAAGTCGTAAGAGGCCTCATATCTAGTGCAACATAGAAGTTCAACTTCAGAGTTAACTCCAATTCACATTTCCCAAATTATCCTTTAATTTATGTAGCACTATCACCCAATTTTAGTTAAAACAACACACAATATCAATACCTAAACTAAAATTTACCCCTAATTTTTATATTCCACTCAAAACTTATGAACTAGGGTGCCAAAATGCAACGCATACGTAATTTCAACTTGAAGCAAGTTTACAACATCACACATTATCACTTTCAACTAGAAAAATAGAGCTATTAGGTTTAAATAGTTACTTGAATGAGTGAGAGCTTAAGGCGCTTGAGTTTTTCAAAGTTCTTCCCAAATTTGTGCTTCAATTCGTGCAATGTGAAGAATTTAAGGAATTTGATATCTAATTTGAAGTGTTTTTTTTCTTAGAGAGCTTAAAATTGTGTTGTTAATGGGGGTATTCTTGTGTTTTATATATTGGGTATGCAAATCGGGTACCTCTTTGTATTGTAAATCAAGTTCTAGGATGGCTTGACCCACGATCCCGACTAGGTAAGCTTGGGTATAAGTCATGTGTATGACTCATACCCAGGCTTAAGGGTCTTTTCCTCCTCTCATAAAGAACTGGAACCTTACCTAGTTTCTAGAGTGGATACAACTTAAAATGATGAGTCATACCTTGATGGTATGACTCATTCAGAGAGTTGTAAAGACTCCAAAAACTTTAACCTAATTTTGAATTTCTCCCAGTTCCTTACGACTCTTACTCATAAATCGTACCTTAAAGATACAACTCGTGAAGAGTGCATAAAACCTAACTTTTTAAACTATTATGGATCTTTTTTGCAATCATTAGTCTTCCATACTAAACAAATATATTTTTTTATAAAATAAATACAAAACATGGGTTTCCTCCCACACAGCGCTTGATTTAACATCGCGGCACAATGTGGCTAAGTTGGCTTCTAAATTTCACCAACCGTCCTCATGGGTTGCCTACCATACAGCGCTTGATTTAATATCGCGGCACGACGTAATCACCTTGGTTACTCAGAATTCACCTAGGTCAATTTTGAAAATCACACTCACTTCTTAATTGTTACCCATATAATTCTTTACTCTTACCTTTATCAGGGTTTCACCATCCTTCTTCAATTCCAAAACACTATATGGATAGACCTTTGTAATCGTGAATAGACCATATCACCTAGATTTTAACTTACCCAGAAATAAGTGGAATCTAGAGTTATAAAGCAACACTCTATCACCATTTTTAAATATCCTCTTTTGAATCTTGTGATCATGATAAAGCATCATCTTTTCTTTGTGAAGTGCAAAACTTCCATTCGCCTGATGTAAAAATTCATCCAACTCATTAATCTGATTTAACCTTGCTTTAGCCACATTCTGCTACTCAAAATTTAGTTTTTTCAATGCCCATATTTCTTTATGTTCAAGCTCAATAGGCAAGTGACAAGCCTTTCTATACACTAGCTGATAAGGTGAAGTACCAATGGGGGTTTTAAAAATGGTACGGTAAGCCCATAATGCATCGTGTAACCTCCTCGACTAATTGATCCTATTGGCTTTTACTATCTTTGCCAAAATAGTCTTGATTTGTTTATTGGACACCTCAACTTGTCCACTGGTCTGAGGATGGTAAGGTGTTTTCACCATGTGTTTTACTCCATACTTCTTAAGCACACCTTTGAAAAGACGATTGTAAAATTTTGACCCACTATCACTAGTGATAGAATAAGGCATGCCAAATCAACAAAAGATTATTTTTTTCAAGAATGCACTGACACTACATGTTTCATTGTTGAGGAGTGAAACTACTAACCATTTTGAAACATAATCTACAACCACAAGAATATACTTTATGCCAAACAAACTCATAAAAGGTCCCATGAAATCTATACCCCAATATAAAACAATTTCAATTCTAAGATATGATTCATAGGAAGTTGATATTGTCTAGAAATATTACCATGGCTTTGACATTGATCACAAGCGAAATAAAAATCATGTGCATCATTGTAGATTGTTGGCCAATAATACCCATATTGAAAGATTTTTTTGGTTATGCGGGTTCCTCCATGATGACTCCCAACTGGCAAAGAATGACAATCCTCAAGTATACTCATCATATCCACCTAAGGTGTGCATCTACGAATAATCCAATCCATATAAATTTTGAAAAAATAAGGCTTATCCCAGAAAAATTTCCTTATCTCATGCATAAACTTCTTTTTTTGTTGGAAGGAAAGATATTCTGGGATTAGATCACCGGCTAGATAATTTGCTTAATTTGCAAAATATGTAATTAGATCTTGGGAAGTTACCAATAACTGCTCGTCTAGAAAACTATTATCAATCTCAAGCCCATTTTCAATGTTTTGCATAGCTCCCTCCTTTATTCTAGACAAGTAATTCACAACTTAATTCTCAGTGCCTTTTCTGTCTTTGACCTCAAAATTAAGTTCATGCAGCAATAGCACCCACTTAATCAACCTAGACTTTGCATATTTTATTGCCATTAAGTATTGAAATGCTATATGATCAGTGTGCACAATCACCTTTGTCACAATCAAATAAGACCTACAATTTTCAAAGGAAAAAATCACTGCCAACAGCTCTTGTTCTGTCACGGTGTAGTTCTTTTGGGTAAGATTTAGTTCCTTTCTAGCGTAGTAGATAGGATGAAGGATCTTTTATTTTTCTTGATCTAGTACATCCCCTAAGTAAAATCCACTTGCATCATATATAGTTTCAAAAGGCAAGGAGAAATTTTGAGACACAATAATAGGAGAACTCATCAACTTCTCTTTCAGACATTCAAAAGCCTTCAAGCATGCTTCAGTAAACTCAAATTTCACCTTTTTATCAATAAGACTACAAAGAGAGTTGGAAATCCTGGTGAAATCCTTGATGAATCACCTGTAAAACCCTACATGTCCCAAAAAGCTACAACACCATTCAAAGAAATTGGCAGAGGTAATTTTTCTATCACTTCAATCTTTACTCTATCTACCTCAATACCCCTTTTTGCAATTTTTTGTCCGAGCACTAGATCTTCTTTGACAATAAAATGGTACTTTTCCAAATTAAGTACCAAGTTGCATTTTTCTCACATTCGTAAAGCATTGGCCAAGTCAACCAAGTAGTCATCAGAATAATCACCAACGACTAAAAAATCATCCATAAATACTTCGATGGTTTTTTCTACCATGTCAGAGAAGATTGACATCATGCATTTCTGAAATATGGTTGGAGCATTGCATAACCCAAATGGCATACGTTTGAATGAGAAAGTCCCATGAGGACAGGTAAAGGTCATTTTTTCTTGGTGTTTAGGCACAATAGTGATCTATTTGTAGCCTGAGTACCTATATAGAAAATAGTACCATCCTCTGTCTGTAAATCTATCCAGTATCTAGTCCATAAAAGGCATAGAAAAGTGGTCACTCTAAGTCAATTCATTTAAATACCCGTAGTCCATACACACACTCTATCCATTTAATGGCTGCATCGGCACTAGCTCATTCTTTTCTTTAGGCATAATAGTAATACTACCTTTTTTTGGAACAAATTATAATGAACTGACCCACTTACTATCAACAATTGGATACACTACCCTAGATTACAACCACTTAATTATTTCTTTCTTCACCACCTCTTGAATAAGAGAATTTAGTCATTGTTGATACTCTATACTTGGAATACGGTCTGGTTCAAGTTGAATTTTATGAAAACAATAACCAGGTGGGATACCCATAATGTCTAAAATAGATTTCTTAAATCTTTGTAGCTTTGATAATAAATCTTCCACTTCTTTCTCCATCAAATCAGATACAATATTAACTAGCAAAGTATTTTCGACCCTTAAAAATGCAAAGCGCAAATAAGAAAGGAGGGCCTTCAACTCTAAGTTGGGTGGCTCCTCAATAGATAGGCAAGCAGGTAGAGTGGTTCTATTTTTCAAATCCAAATCAAGCTTTTTTGGTGCATACATATAAGAACCACTCCCATAGAGTGCACATACCATCTCATCATAGTCTTTAATACCAAACCTCTCTTAAATAGACAATGCATTAGAAACATCATCCAAAACAGTTAGTGAATCAACATTATAAAATAAATCCATCTCCTCATCATGCACATCAATCACAGATACCACTCTCAACTAATCCGGTTGTTTTATTGATATGCATATATTAAATACTACTTGTTCATAATTGAGTGTCAGCACCAGATGTCCTAGATCCAGATTAATCAACGTTCTACCTATAGCTAATAATGGTCTTCCTAAAATAATTGGAACTTGAAGTCCACTTTGTAGTCTAATGTCATAAAATTAATAGGAAAGATGAAAGTATCCACCTTCACCAAAACATCATACAAAATACCAACTGGATTTTTCACTATTTAATCTTTTATATATAGCCTTATGGTACTTGGTTTAGGATCTCTGAACCCCAACTACTTAAACACTGCTAATGGCATGAGGTTGATACTAGAACCCAAATCACATAATGCCTGAGTGAAGTTAAGAGATCCAATGGTGTAAGGAATGGTGAAAGAACCAGGATCCTCCTTCTTCTCTACCAAAGATCTAGTTTCTACATCACTACAATGATGAATATTGTCGACTAGATCATTATTGATTGACCTCTTCTTGGTGATTAGATCCTTTAAAATTTTTTATATCCTGGTATTTGCTCTAATGCCTCTATAAGTGGGATGTTTAATTATAGCCACTTTAACATAGGCAAAAGCTTCTAATACTTAACTCTTCTTGTTTTTTTAGACATAAAGGAAAAGAAGAATAAGGTTATGGTATGGTCTTCAACACAGACTCTTCAACCTTGTCCTTTTCTTTATCTTGCTTGATACTACTATTTTCCTCAATAGGATCATTATCATTCTTTTGCTCATCTACAGTGGAAATAGGAGGATTTATGGTCGTTTTACCACTCTGAGTGGTAATGGAAAGGCAATGACCATCATTCTTTGGATTTGCAACTTTATTACTAAGGAGAGTGATAAACTGTCTCTGATTTACTATGGTCAACATCTAACCAAATTATTACTTTAACTGTTTGTTTAGTATAGCATGTGATTCAATTTTCTAATTTAGCCCTGATAGATCTGCCTAACTCTTCTTAAGATAGCTTTCTTGAATTTCTTGTATTTTGACTAATTTTGAAAAAAGTGCCTCCATTATAGATTCTGAATCATGACAAATGTGTGGAACATAGTTTTCACTCTTCTACTAGTAGTTCTTCTGCCAATTATAATCTCTCTTTACTTCTATCTCTATATCTGTCATTATAATAGTTATGACCTTGATTCACTTACCATTGGGCTCAAAAATACACCAAACAATGATCAAGATACTTTTCTTATTCTTTAGATTCAATATCAAAAGTCCTAGAAGTAGATGCCTACACCGTAACTACATTTACTTTCTCAGCACTCATTATTGCAAATTATGTTGTAAGCAGCCCAATATTTATTTGAAGTTGTGCAACCTCTTATGCTACCAGGTCATGACAATATCCATACACCACACTCAGCACCTCTAGTATACAAATCTTGGTTAGTCACCGAAATATCATCAAACATATCCTGCACAACATCCCACCAAAGTGTAATACCCCGTATTTTGGGCTAGAACAAAAACCGTTATTTCTATATGTTTATGTTCCAAAAGCCATAAATAATATGCAAATTTGGTATGTTAATCAATTATATAGTGTGGGAACCTATTTGAGCTTGAATTTAGATTATAGAGGTCCCCTAACTCAAAGGCAATTTGAAAGCTTTCCTATCATTTAAGTTTTAGTAAGAATAAAAAATTTGGTCAACTTCAATCGACCATAAATCATTTTATATGACTAACGATGTGGACTACTATATATCAAATGAAATATACTTGAATTATCTTTCCAACAATAATAATTTCGTCCAAATCCAATATTAGAGCAAAACGTTATGCCTATTTTACTCCAGCATATCAGGCTGGCAACTGAGTGATGACAATTCTGAGGGCTTATCACAAATCTGATGACTTATCAGAATATGTCTTCATCCTTAGGCAAAAACTCATAAATTTCAGCTCCTAGGTAATGACCTAGACTGACGAGCTATCATAGATCTCACAACTTATCAGCCTTGGTCGTCAGCTGAAAATTTCAGCAATTGGGAAGTGATTTCGTAGGTGTATTTTGGTCTTTTCCTCACTCCAAAAACCTTTCACATGAATTAAATCACTCTTTAAGTATTATTAATCCATATATTATCAGTTTTACAATATCTCAATCCACTCTACTCTCGAGAACAAGATGGAAACTAGGGTTTCCTCCAAGATCATGAAATAAATAAAATCAATCCTTCAGTTCAAGATTTCCAAGAAAACAATTCTAGATTTAAGTTTCCTTCCCTTCAATGGATCAAGAATTCATCCTCCTAAGAAAAGATGTTCAATAAATGAATCTAGATCCGGGTTCCATCTATCTATATCCGGGTTCCATCTTTCAAACTAAATAATCTTAGGTACGTGGGGTTTATCCTAAACTACATGGGCTTGTTGAAATATTCAAGTATGATTTAAAGATCTATCAATCATGAATTTATAAAGGGGTTTTTATATCCATGATTTTATTATGCATTATAAAAGTTTAAAGATATTGATGATTAGGTCTTTAGGCTTTTCCCCCTTAAATTAATTTACATGTATATTTTTATGTATGAAAAAAATTCAGATTTGAAATTGTTTGAGAGCATAATTTATGAAATTCCTCTCTTGTGATGACTTTAAATTTGTGTTCTTGTTGGGAATGATTTAATATGCATGATTTATGGCTTGAAAATAGTTTACTCAAATACCATAGT
>NC_061116.1:122527770-122532058 GCF_002878395.1 Capsicum annuum
TAATATAAGATTAAGGTTGACCATGTCTATTATGTGACTTTACCCCCCTCCCCCCGACCTTCTTTTCTTTGGTAGTTGTAAACTAGTACTACTTGTGAGAAGGCATGTAGTAGATTTTTAAGGTATATGGATAAAATCTCCCAATTTGATAGGCTAGCATATTATATTGCATTCTTCAGTGGTGGTAGGTGATTGATGCTAGACTATAGGCTTGAATTTAATGTAAAGTGTGGATGTAAGAAAAGTGTCTTAAGATTAATGATAAATGTTTGTCAGAATTATGTGTAAACTTGAGTTGTAAATCATGTTTAGCGCTAGACATTAAGTTTAGACAGTTGATGCCCATGAAGGTGGATGTGATAATTTCTTGATTAATGATACTACTTATATGGAAGTGATTTAACAGGCTTGAACAGTGTATACAAGAGCTTAAGTTTATTTGATTTGTAATAAAGTGTGATGTTGTATGTATGATATAAAAGTATGCCTAAGGTGGTATGGAGTTGCAGCATTTTCTAAGACTATTACATGTTGTGTGTGGTTAGTAGTACCGTTGAGTTGCTAGGTGGAGAAAGACTGCTAAATGGCATGTGGTGTTCTAAATAGCCAAGTTAAGGAGTTTTAATTGATAGTGTTGAGCTTTGATAAATGAGCTTGATTCTCATAATAGAGAGATATAAGTTTGGACTTACGATATTGGTAGGCTATGATGAAAATAGTATGGTTCATCAAAGATTGGTGATATCCATGTTAAGTGTTAGAAGCTAAGATTGAGTTCTTGAAGGTTGAGCTCATAGAAATAAGAGTTGAAGCGTTAGAGGGTGTGCACTCTGACTATGATGATACTTATGAAGATCCAAACTAAGTAAGTGTTCCAGTATTATATGATGACTATTGGGGCTATAGAATGATAGTTTGTGTCTCAGAAGGTGGTATTAGCAGTGGTTTTTTCCACTTTCAGGTGTAGTCATTTAGGTTAAGTTCTATTAATTATGTGTATTGTCGTATTCCAGACTCTAGAGTATAGTAAGTGTAGTGATTGTAGTTCCATTTAGAGTCTAGTAAGGGATCTCTTGAACTTAAGATGATGGCTTAAAGCTAAGGGGTAGATGATACAACAAGTAACCAAGTCAGGCTCGCAGATTCTAGTAGTAATGCCAGTATGATATAGAACATCAGAAAGTCAGGGTGAGACTCAACCCATTCTTGTCTCAGTATTTTTTAGTGGTCCAAATACCTACTCATGCCTTACAATTCAGTTCTATGGTCATAGTTCATGTTCATGTATATGATTGAGATTCATGTAATCTTCCAGTTTGAAAATGAGGATTTCCAGTTCATTCAGTAGTGAGAATCACATTCCATATGTTATGCACTTCAAATTGAGGTCATGCAGCTCATGTTTCATGTACTCACACTTTATAGTGTGCTCAATTCCCATAATTCATGCTATACTCTTTACTATTGACGAGATTCAGCTTATAGTCATGCATGCCCCAATTCAGATCACTTTGATAAATCGATAATGTTTATTTGTTATTCTTCAGGCCTCAGTTAAGTGTCGAGTTTTGTGTAGTATCCTTCCATACTTCAAAATCTTATGTTCTAACCTTTTAGTGACTCCTTCTTATGTAATAATAGTAGAGATGAGTAAATGATTCTTATTGATAAAAGATCATTGTATGCCTGTTTTGGATGAGGCCATAAGTGTGAAGTAAGATTTGTGGTGAAGTCTTTGATACATGTGATGGTTAGTCGAAATTTGTGTGTGTATGTTCTTGGGATAGTGCATGGGAGTTAAATTGACAATGGTTTAGAGACTATGTGAAGTATGTATTTACGGGTGTTTGCCTTGAAGTTCATATGTGGTTATAAAGATAGGCTTGAATGACATATTGGGATTTATGTGAAGGAACGTAATATGCGCTAGTAAATCCATAGTAAGAGTTTAGAGTTAGTCATTGAAGTGGTAAGGCACGTTATGCTTAGGGTGTGATCTTTAAAAAGATATACAAGGTTGAATCATGTGGTTTAGACTAGTATCATGGTGCTGCATGTTGTATTTTGTGGTTTAGAATTAGGCTTGATCACAGTGAAAGGATTTAAGCTACCTTAGACATTAGTAGAAAGATTTGTCAATGCTCATATGAGAATTATAAGTTGAATCAATGAGTATGGTATTTAAGTGGAATGGTATAGTTAAGGGAGTATTCGAGAAGTGTGCTAAGGTTGAAAGTAAGAAGTTGCATCGCCTAAGGCCTAGAAATCCTATCCTAGTTTATGAGTTATATGTCCTTATTCCATGCTATAGAGTGGTGTAATTGTGGTGTTTCCTTAGTTGGATTTCTTGTGTAACTCATGCCCAAGATTCTTTTCTCCCTAATGCTACTTGAACTTCTTTAGAAAGAGTGATGAAGAAATACTCCAGTTAAGTATAAGTGTCCGGTATAATTCAGTCTGTAATTTAGTTTAACAGTCGGGCAGATAAGTGTCTATGGTTTTTCAACCTTTTCACCCAGTCCTACTATCCGAAGTCTCATGCGTATGGCCATCCCCAATAGATAATCTATTCCATCCATATAAATTATGAATTCAGTTCATTCCAAGCATCATGTTTCAGATTCAGCTATCTATTCATAACTCGGTGCATAAGAGTTCAGCATATAATCTCAAAATTTTCCAAGTATTTCAGCTCAGATAGTGTAATACCTTTGTACAATCTAAGTATTGTTGTCTTATGATTCATACTTGCATAAGTTATCAATTCCCAATTTCAATATGTATGATTGGATCATGAACATTTCAAGGGAATCCTAAATTTTCAACACGAATCAGCTTCTTGAAGGAAGAAAAGTCAAGTCAGCTCAGAATTTTGTTTCATGATAGAAGTTTAAATATTTTAGATCAGTTATGTCCTTTCTTAGAAGGCACATCATTTATGTGTTATTTCATACCTTTAAGCTTTAACAAGTTCGTACCTATCATTCGGGGATGAATGATCCCAAGGGGGAGAAAATGTAACACCCTGCATTTTGGGCTAGAACGAAAACTGTTATTTCTATGTGTTGATGTTCCAAAATCCATAAATCATATGAAAATTTAGTATTTTAATCAATTATGTAGTTTGGAAACCTATTTTAGCATGAATTGAGATTATAGAGGTCCCCTAACTCAAGGTCAAGTTGAAAGCTTTCCTATCGTTCGAGCTTTAGTGAGCGACGAAACTTGAGTCAACTTCAATTGACCATAACTTCTTTTATATGATGGACCGGGTGGACTACTATATATCAAAAGAAATATCTTCTAATTATCTTTCCAATGATACCAATTTTGCCCAAATCCGACATTGGAGCAAAAAGTTATGCCTATTTTACTCCAGCATATCAGTCTGGCAACTGAGTGACGACAATTCTGACGACTTATCACAAATATGATGACTTATCAGAATATGTCGTTAGCCTTAGGTAGAAACTCATAAATTTCAGCTCCTAGGTGATGACCTGGGCTGACCAGCTATTACAGATCTGACGGCTTATCAGCCTTGGTTGTCAGCTGAAAATTTCAGCAACAAGAAAGTGATTTCGTAGGGGTATTTTAGTCTTTTCCTCACTCCAAAAACCTTTCGCTCGAATTAAATCACCCCTTAAGTGTTAGTAATCCATATATTATCAGTTTTACATCATCTCAATCCTCTCTACTCTCGAGAACAAGATGGAAACTAGGGTTTCCTCCAAGATCATGAAATCAAGAAAATCAATCCTTCAGTTCAAGATTTCCAAGAAAACAAATCAAGGTTTAAGTTTCCTTCCCTTCAATGGATCAAGAATTCATCCTTCTAAGTAAAGATGTTTAATAAATGAATCTAGATCCGGATTCCATCTATCTATATCCGGGCTCCATCTTTCAAACTAAATAATCTTAGGTACGTGGGGTTTATCCTAAACTACATGGGCTTGTTTAAATATTCAAGTATGATTTAAAGATCTATCAAGCATGAATTTATAAAGGGGTTTTTAGATCCATGATTTTATTATGCATTATGAATGTTTAAAGATATTGATGATTTGGTCTTTAGGCTTTTCCCCCTTAAATTAATTTACATGTATTTGTATATGTATGAAAAATAATTCAGATTTAAAGATTGTTTGAGAGTATAATTTATGAAATTCCTCTCTTGTGATGAATTTAAATTTGTCGTCTTGTTGGGAATGATTTGATATGCATGATTTATGGCTTGAAAATAGTTTACTCAAATACCATAGTATTTTGAGCATGATTTAGAGATTTT
>NC_061116.1:122535058-122564058 GCF_002878395.1 Capsicum annuum
TAGTTTACTCAAATACCATAGTATTTTGAGCATGATTTAGAGATTTTGAGAGGGAGTTTCTTGATATAAATATGTTTTTTGGAAGAGAGAAAGATTTGCATAAGATTACTGCTTTTCACATGACCACCTTGTATCATTTGAAATGTTGTCAAAGAGAATTGCATACATGTGTTTACATGAGTAATTAAAGAAAGGGTTCTTCGAACTGATTTATTAATATGGTGGTCCCAAATCTATGTTTTGGAAACAGAGATTCTAATATGCTAATAATGGCTCAGAGATGTGACTTACAAGTCAATGGTATGATGATACCATAAGTATGTATGCCATAACAGAGTATATTTTTAGAGTATGACTTCAGAGAATGTTTTCAGAATATGCTTTTAGAGAATGCATATATTAAAAAGTTAAAAATGGACATATAGAGTGTTAGGTGGTTACCCGAAGAAGGCTTGAGTTCAAGTAACTCTTAGACTAAAACCGTATTTGCCGATACGGGTAGATTATTATTGTACACTGGCGACGGCCCTGTGGCATAGTAGATTCAGAGACTTCGACCCTTGCGGCACACTTGAGTTGGGGGCTTGATTGCTGAGTTAATGGAAAATTCTATATAGCCTATAAAATTTCTGAGTTGTAGGGTATATCACCTAGCGCAGAAGCAAAACAAAGAGTGTCACATTGGGTGGTAAAGCAGGAGGAATGATGGCTCCTCTCTGAGCAATGTAAAAATAACCCATATCCTCTTCATCATCATAAGGCTGTAAGTGTCGATATGCAGGAATCAATAGAGCTCTTCCTCTCTGAACTCTTTCTCGATGCTCAACTAATTGACGTGGTTTAGCTAGTCCTACCTCTTCTACTAACTGTCCTCTTCATCTGCTCCTCTCTTCCTCAGTAGCATCTATCAATTATTGCATCTATAACTCATTAACATTTTGTGGATCAACTAGAACACATGGGAGTGCTGTATAGGGATCAACAGGTGAAAGGGGGGCTTGAACCACAGTAGGATTACCATAACGAACTTGAGTTGACATCTTTTTTGGTGTTTGAAGAATTCTTTTAGGCTCCGATGTCAAGGGAGTAAGGGATCACCTTTTCTTTGAGTGTTTGACATACACCAGCGTATGCTAAATCAAAAATAGAAAAAAAACACATGAACTTCACCTATTCAATTTGCTACTCAAACTATCTTCCCTGGAAACGGCGCCAAAATTTGATGTCGCCTAAAACTAACCAACAAAGAAGTATGTTGCGGTCAATGCCAAATATAGTAACCTAACTAGGTTGGGGGCGATCCCAGAGAGAAGATGTTGCAAAGTTTCTTAACTTGATGTAATTCATGAGTAGTGTGGAAAAGTACATAGGGGATTTTGGAAGTAATCAGCAAGTAGTAACCAAACTTGAATGCTTTGAGTAGTACACTGACTCAACCCAAACCAGGGCCTTGTCGTAATGGGCATCTCAAGTACAACCAGAACCAGAAACTTCCCCCTATACCAAACCCAACCAACCAACATATACTTCGAGTTGTATGAATTTTAAACATATAACAATATAGAATATTTGCACCAATTCAGACTATAGGATAGGTCTATAACCGTGACCCACCCAGTGCAAGTCCAATCGTCCAACAACCAACCATTTACCAATTACTAAGCCAAAACCATAACCAAAAACAAGACGATAACCAAGTTCCTGTTCATAAAATAACAGAAGAGGATGGAATAATCATAAATTTAGTCCAACGGTATCAGCCTTAATACCAATGCTAATACTAAGGCAGACACCACTACGTACACCTTCCATTCCAACCCATGGAAGTTCCACAAAGCCTCTAACCAAAAGAATTTGGACATGCCCCCACCTATAGCCAAAGCCAATATCCATAAAATAACTAAAGTATGAAAAGATGTCCATGATATGAAATGGATCCTTCCAAAGTATGGAAGCTCACCACTACAATCCAATAGCTGATCCTGAATCCGATCACTAAGAAAAAAAGTAGAATTGTCGGTTCTCGCATCATATAGGGATACAGCCACCCAAACACGGGTTAGCAAGTGAATACTAGCAAGAACTTAAGATAAGGATAAAGTAATGTCAACCATTAAAACAAAGTAGACCAACCATATGCATACACAGCCATACATACATATATATAATCCATGCCGGGAAAAGGAACCAGGTTTAGCATGCATTTAAAACCATTAACCTGGGTATGGGTAGCTTAACTTTACTAGAACCACCAACAGGCTATATGGGTCCAGTATAACCCCCTGAACCTTCCCCAATACGTGTAGCAGCATGAGTTGGATATACCATAGGAGTAGGGGATTTCCAGGTACCCTACGCTCTCCATTATACATATATAAAACTGTATCTTACGGGATTCCCATGTACCCCATATGGTAATCATGACCAATCCTCCTGTCGACAAATATGAGTTTCTAGTGTCCATCCATTGGACTCACAACCTTCACGGTTAGCTATCACACCCCGCTATTATTGGCTATTTAAAATCATTTCCACGTAACCAAGACCACCATTCCATTTATTATTAACCATGGCTATAAGTAGTGGTATCATCACACCCACTATAGCTAGTAAGCAATATCCTTAGCCAACCTTTTTGAGAAGAAGGGATTGCCATGTTCCCATAGATTAAATTATTTAGTTGCTTGGGGGATTCCCATGTAACCCACAAGTATGTTCATTATTATGTTTACTCAAGGGATTCCCTTGTACCCCATAAGGATGTGCAATTAACCATAACCATGACCATCAAGACCTTACCATTTATCCATTCCAAATCATTTATACCATTAGGGTTCCATTACCAAGTTATGTCATGCAATAGTTCCATTAAAAGTTCAATAATATAGTAAAAGCATTCCATTAAAAGTTCAATAATATAGTAAAAGCATTCTCATAGGCATTTTATCAAATATATTGAAGGCATAGTATTTTCCAAAGCTAAGACCAAGTACCAATTAACCATTCCCATGCAACCAAGTATTGTTCAAACCATTATTATAATATGAAATCCATAAGTAAAAAACATGGGAAAACCATAAGTAACCATTAGATTCAAAACCCCCAACATATATTTGAAAACCCAAAATGATACAACAATTATGCCATGAAAACAATTCATAAAATATGCCTTAGCTGGAACTAACAATGGGGGAGGGGTCTCTTGCCTTATATTACGAAGAAGATGAAGAAAACCACCCATATAAGTCCCAATTTAATCCTATTGATGAAACCCTAGATTCCTTGACCCAAGAGCCTTTGATATAATTTAAGAGAGTTTCTAAGTATTTAAGTGATTGAAAATAGGTTAAATAAAGCCCCAAAAGGTGTTTTAAGTTACGAGTCCCAAGGAGTCATAAGAGAAATCTCTAGATTACCCCCAACTTAAATTGTATAAAATCCCACAGAAAGGTATGACTCCACCACATGATCCGCACCCTATGGTAGGAGTGGTACCCGCCACTCATACCCTAGGCAAATCCTCAACCCCCCATACAGACCAACATACGACTCCTGAGTCCCACTCATACCCAATCATATGATTAGTACCCATAAACTGTACCCATTCAAGAAACCAAACCCCAACCATCTAACACTGGATAATATTCGATTTCCAATATACCGCTCATACCCCAAGGTATAATTGGTATGATCCATTTGTACCTTGGACAGTAGCCAACCTAACCAGACTGTCTAAGATACGACCAAGACTAACCAAATCGTATCAAAATATACGACTAGTACCCCAAGTCGCATGATGTCCAGTGACTCAAAAAAACAGGAACTTTCTAAGGATCTAAACCCAGGGTGTTTCAATTCTCCCCCACTAGGATCATTAATCCCCAAATGATGAAAAAGGTAGTACAAGAACGATTTACACTCCATAGATTCCTCTACTCTTACCTTTAATAAAGATGCAAAGAAATCAACCTTTCTTTTAATCAAACCCATAAAATAAAGATGTGATTAAGAACACATACCTTTTGCACAAATATCTGAAGCTGAAAACAAATGTGAATACTTGGACTTCATTTCCTCTTCTACTTCCCTAGTAGCCTATCCACATTGTGGTTCCTCCATAGAATCTTAACCAAGGCAAGATACTTGGTTCGCAATTGATGAACCTGACAATCTAAGATCTAAACCTGGATCTCCTCCAAATACAAAGATTCTAAAATACCCATTCCTTCTAGGGGAACAACCGTTTAAGGATCACCTACACATTTTCTCAACATAGAGACATGGAACATCGAATAAATGAAGCTCAAACTAGAAGGTTACTCCAATTCAGAAGTAACATTACCAACCCTTCTCAAGACCACATAAGGTCTAATATATCGGGGATTGAGCTTTCCTTTCTTCCCAAACTACATTACTCTCTTCATGGGAGACACCGTTAGGGCCACCGTATCCCCAACCTTAAACTCCAAGTCTCTATGCCTTACATCCATATAGGACCTTTTGGCGACTCTGTTATGCCTATCCTAAATCACCATCACCATTTCTATAGCCTGATAAAACAATTCTACACCAAACATATCGACCTCACTAACCTTAAACCACCCAATAAAAGATCTACACCTTATGTTATACAATTCTCAAAAGGGGACATTCCAATACTAGAATGGTAACAATTATTATAAGCAAACTCTATAAGAGGTAGATGCTCAACCCAGCTACCATTACAGTCAATCACACACATATAAAGCATATTCTCCAATGTCTGAATAGTCCTCTCTTTTTGCCTATCTATCTGTGGTTGAATAGTAGTACTCATACTAACCTTAGACCCCAACCTCTTCTGAAACCACTGCCAAAAATGAGATGAAAACTGCATGCCACGATCAGAGATGACATAAATAAGAACCCCATGCTTCTTCACAATCTCATAAAGATACAACCTCGTATAATCCTTAGCTGAAAAATTAGTCCTTACTGGCAAGAAGTGAGTCAACTTTGCCATCCTATCAGTGATGACCCAAATTGAATCTAATTGATTTAGAGAACGAGGAAGACCATTAATAAAATCCATATTGACCACTTCCCATTTCCATTTTGGCAATTCAATTTCCTAATACAACCCTTCGAGCCTTATGTTCTCAACCTTTACTTGTTGGTACGCCATACGCCATATACTTCCTATACACTTTACTTGTTCTTCTATGTCAACCTAGTTAATCAGATAGGTAGAGAAGAAAAACCCTTCACAAACCTCCTATATAACCTACTAAACCCAAGAAGCTCCAAATATTGAGTAGAGTCGTGGGTCTAGTCCACTTCCTAACCACATCAACCTTTTATAAATCCACTATGATCCCCTCACTAAAAATAATATGACCTAAAAAAGTGACAGTGTTCAACCAAAATTGATATTTTGAGAATGTGGCATACACCTACTTCCCCCTCAAGGTCTATAACACAACACGGAGGTGATTGGCATTATCCACATCACTCTTAGAGTACACCAAGATGTCATCTATGAACACAATGACAAACAAATCCAAAAATTATCATAAAATCCTATTCATCAAATCAATAAACATTGTCGGAGCATTGGTCAACCCAAACGGCATCACCAACGGCTTAAAGTACCTATACCGTGTACGGAAATCCATCTTAAGAATATCCACCTCTATAATTTTAAGCTGATGATACTAGACCGAAGGTCTATTTTAAAGAGAATTTGGCACCTTGAAATTGACCAAACAAGTCATCTATCCTTGGAAGAGGATACTTTTTCTTAACCGTCACCTTATTCAACTCCTTGTAGTCAATGCATATCCAGGGGAACCATCCTTCTTATGCACGAGTAGCACTGGTGCACCCCATGGGGATACACTATGACGGATAAAACCCTTATCCAAGAGATCTTTAAGTTGCTTCTAAAGTTTCTTCAAATTATCTAGAGCTATTCTATAAGGAGAAATAGATATTGGATGAGTGTTCGGAACCAAATCAATACCAAACTTGATCTCTCTATCTGGAGGAACACCGAGAAGGTTATCCAGGAAGACCCCAAGAAACTCATTCACCACCAAAACTAAATGAAAAAAAAGACCTTTCGAGTAAGAATCTTTAACTTGGACTAGATGATAGACACAGCCTTTGGACATTAATCTCTGAGACCTAAGATATGATATATATTTCCCCTTAGGAGCTAAGAAACCACCCTAGTATTTAATAACCGGCTTAAAGACCACTCTATGGGTTCAACAATCAAAGGACATGAAGCACAAATATAACGAATCCATACCCAAAATGACATCAGTATCCACCATGTCTAATTCATATAAATCCACCAAAGTTTCCCTACTACCAACAGATACCACACACACCCTATAAACTCTATTAGCAATAATAGATTCACCTACTAAGGTAGAAATAGAAAAAGGATCTAAAATAATCTTGGGATAAAACCAAAATACATAGCCACATATGGGTAACATAATAAAAAGTAGACCCCAGATCAAATAAGCAATACATGTCTTGAGAATAGAGTTGTAACATACCAGTCACGACATCAGGTAATGCCTCAAACTCCTGTCGGGTAGTAAGAGCATATAACCTATTCCAGCCTGTGCTGGTAGCAGAAGCAAAAATAGATGCAGAACCAGCACCCTTCGATGTAGGAGTAGATAAAGAAGCCACTGGAACCTTATTTTCTCCCGAAGAAACCTTACCAACCCAGAAGTTTTTGAGTATATAGCTTGGCTGATAATATTTAAAGAACCTATCCCTTCTCTCATCATAAAAACCCTTATGCAACCGACCATAGAACTTATAAAGTGGACATAATGAAGTCGATTGTGTCCCACGCGCCTGAGATTGGACACCCTTTTCCCTAAAGTTATTGCCATCCTACTGACGTATGTCGCCCGAAAGATCCGAGTAAGGATTACTAGCTATAAAGTAATAACTAAAACTCCTTCACTTCTTCTTTGACCACTTACTACCATCCCTACCACATTGCTGGTGACCACATCTTGGTTAGAGAACATAAATTTCTTACCCTATAATTCCCTTTCTCAGCCTACTTTCTTTTCATCCTCTACCTATTGCATGTTAACAATCAACCTCGAGATATCCATGTCCTTAATCAGCAATGCAACCTTACTTTCAAGGATTAACTTACGAGATAGTCCTAAGGAAAACTTCATTATCTTGGCCCTCATATCGCCACTATTTTTGGATCATACCTTGAAAATTAGTGAAACTTCAAGGCATATTCCTTGACCGACATCTTCCCCTGCTTCAGATTAACAAATACCTCCACTTTTTCTTCCCTAAACTCCTGAGGAAAGAAGCAATCCAAAAAAATATTAGAGAAAGACTCCCACAAAGATAACTCCTTAATATCACCCTTGCCCTATCCCATTCCTTGTACCATTGGTATGCCACATCCTTGAACTGATAAGCTACAAACTCCACCAAATCCATATTCATGGCATGCATAATCCTAAATATCTTTTCTATCTCATCCAAAAAACCCTGAGGATCTTTCTCCAGCTTAACACCAATAAAGGTTGGAGGACTCATCTTTATAAACTGGCCAACCTTTATGGCCTCAGAGAATGGAATACCAGATGCATCCTGCTTAGCCTGAGAAGACACCAACTGAGTAATCATATGAATTGACTGACAAAACTCAACATTCATCATATCGGCCTGAGGAAGACTAGAAGAAATTGGTGGAACTCAAGGATTTTTGGGGACTGGACCCCTAGAACCTAGTATGGATACACTAAGTACAACAAGTCCCATTAATATTATCCCAGTTAGGAAAAAAGAGTTTCTTTGAGCTTCAGATCATTGAGGAATTATGTGAAAAGAGAACAAATCGGAATTAGAAAGGACCTTAGACCTTAAATCTTAAAACAAAACACAAGAAAGACAAACATTCCTAAATTCCTTATAGCCTCTCCCTTATGAGTGTGGTGAGCTACACGACCCAAAAAGAGACTCTACTTAACACAGTTGTGGATGCTCAATTGACCATGAACCTAAATCATTGATACTAACTTGATATGACCTAAAATAGGGCCTTGTCGTAATGGGCATCTCAAGTCCAACCTAGACCGGAGACCACCCCAATACTCAACATACCAACATATACGCTGAGTTTTATAAATTGTAAACATAAAATAAGATAGCGTATTTGCACCAATTCAAACACTGGGATAGGTCCATAATCGTGACCCACCTAACGCAAGTCTAAATGTTCAACACCCAACTATTTACCAATTACCAAGCCCAAAGAATAACGAAAACCAAGACAATAACCAAGTTCATATCCTTAACATAAGACAAGAGGATGGAACAATCATAAATTTAGTCCAACGGTATTAGCCATAATACCAATGCTAATACTAAGGTTGACACCACTTTCGTCACCACCCATTCTAACCTATAGTAATTCCACAAAGCCTCTAACCAAAAGAAAAATGTATGTAGTTGGGACGTGCCCCCAACCATAGCCAAAACTAATATCTATAAAATAACCAAAGTATGAAAAGATATCCATGATATGAGATGGAGCCTTCCAAGGTATAGAAGCTCACCACTTTAATCCAATAGCTGGATTCAAATTCGATCACTAAGAAAGAGGAGAAGAATGGTCGATTCCTATATCGTGTGGGGATACAGATGCCCAAAAAAGGGTTAACGGATAAATACTAGCAAGTACTTAGGATAAGGATAAAGTAATGTCAACCTTTAAAACCAAGTAAACCAACCATATACATACACCCATACATACATATATATAATCCATGTTAGGAAAGAGAATCGGGTTTAGCATGCATTTAAAACTATTAACATGGGTAAGTGTAGCTTAACTGCCCTAGAACCACCCACGAGTAGGGGTGTGAAAAAATGAACTGACAGAAAAACCAAACTGATAAAAATGTTATTGGGTTATTAGGTTAATGATTTTTTAATTGTTTTATAAAAAAAATTATCGGGTTATTGGTTCGTTTTGATTTTTTCTTATTGGGTTATTGGGGAAACCAATAACCCAATAAGAATATGAATATATATATATATATATGGCTTGTTATATATTTCTCTTAATTGTACTTTAATTTCTATAAATTAACAAGCCTATTATTTCAATTTTACAAACTCTTAATTTTTCCTAACAATGTTTAGTTCAAACTTGAATGTTCTTGTAAATTAAAACACATCATGTTGGATTTTTGGTTGCAACTAAGATTTGGTGTTTTTCATGTTAGTTACGACTATTTCTATTTTATGTGTATTTTCTTATCGATTAAACCAAAAATCAAATTGTTAAGAACTAAAAACCAATAAACCAAAAACTAATAAAAAAATATCTTATTTGTTTAGTATATTTAAAAACCAAAAATTGATAAACTGAACTGATAATATATAAAAACGAACCAAACCGACCTATGCACACCCCTACCTATGGGCTATATGGGTCCTGTGTAACCCCTTAATTGGTGTCGGTGCGTGTAGTCGCATAATCTAGGGATAACATAGGAGTAGAGGATTCCCAAGTACCCTTCTCACTCCATGATACATACATATATATATATATATATATATATATATATATATATATCTTAGAAGATTGCCATATACCTCATGTGGTAATCATGACCAATCCTTATATCGGCAAACATGAGTTTCTAATATCCGTTAATTGGACTCATACCTTCACGGTCAGACATCACACCTCGCCATTATTTCCTAATTAAAATCATTTCCACATGACCAAGACCACTATTCCATTTATTATTAACCAATCCTATAAGTAGTGGTATCATTATACCAACTATAGCTTGCAAACAATGTCCTTAGCTAACCTTTTTGAGAAGAAAGGATTCCTATGTACCCATAGATTAAATTATTTAATTCCTTGGGGAATTCCCATGTAATCCACAAGTATGTTCATTATTATGTTTGCTCGGGGCATTCCCTTATACACCACAAGGATGTATAATTAACCATAACCATGACTACCAAGACCTTACCATTTAACCATTCCAAATAATTTATACCATTGCCAAGTTATTTCATGCAATAGTTTCATTAAAAGTTGAATAATATAGTAAAAGCATTCTCATAGGCATTTTATCAAATATGTTGAGGGCATGGTATTTGCCAAAGCCAAGACCAAGTACTAATTAACCATTCTCATGAAACCAAGTATTCAAACCATCATTATAATATGAAAACCATAAGTAAAAGACATAGAAAAACTATAACCAACCATTAAAATCAAAACCCCCAATATATATTTGAAAACCCAAAACCATATAACAATTATGCCATGAAAACAATTCATAAAACATGTCTTTAGTTGGAACTAACAATGAGAGAGGAGTATATTTCCTTAGATTGAGAAGAAGATGAAGAAAACAACCCTTATAAGTCCCAAATTTATCCTATTGATAAAACCCTAGCCTTCCTTGACCCAAGAGCCTTTGAGAGAATTTGAGAGAGTTTCTAAGTATTTAAGTTATTGCAAATAGGTTAAATGAAGTCCCAAAAGGTATTTTAAGTCATGGGGTCCCAAGGAGTCATAAGGGAAATGTTCAGATTACCCCCAACTTAAACTGTATGAAATCCCGTAGGAGGGTACGAATCTAACACACGATTTGTGCCCTTTGGTACGAGTGGTACCCACCACTCGTACCCTATGAAAAACCTCAACCCCCCATACTAACCAATATACGACTCCTAAGTCCCACTCATACCCAATCGTATGATTGGTATCCATAAACCATATACATATTCCAGAAACCAAACCCTAACCATCCAATACTAGACAACCTACAATTTCCAACATGCCACTCATATGCAAAGGTATAACTGGTATGATCCATTTGTACCTTGGACTGTAGCCACCCAACCACACTATCTAATACATGACCAAGATTAACCAAATCATATCACAACATATGACTAGTATCCTAAGTCATATAGTGTCCAGTGAGTGAAAAACCCATGAAATTTCTAAGGATCTAAACCCACGGTGTTGCATAAATAATAAAAGACAAGCACTAGGACAGTGTTCCCCCTTGCTTTTTTTGTCTGTAAGTTTCTTGTATTCAACCCACATATTCTTTTACTCTGCATGTAAAGTCGACAAAGTATGTATTATCAACAGTCTTGTGAACATATTGATAAATCTTACCCTTTACCTTGTGAGTTTCAGGGCATCACCTTATTTTTCCTTTCCTATGACTTTAGTTTAACTCTTGCCTTTTGAGTCTCAAGTTGATTAGATGAGATGGTGGAATAATAATAATGGAAGTGAATCTCAAATTACTATCTTAATCCTCATTTACTAATCTAAAACTCACTTGTGAGGATGTTTGCAATAGGCTTTCCCCAAGCTTCTGTAGTAGCTCTGAGGTCAATTTATGTGAAGAAGATTAAGATACATGCAACTTACTTTAGAATAGATGAATCTCCCACTTCCCTTACTTAGTTAATCTACCAGCATTCCCACAACCCTAGGCAGGGATATTAGCCTCTCATGTTTATGCAAGAACCCATGACAATCAATGAAGAATTCATGTAATTAATTTCACAAAATAACATGAATAAATTCTAAAGTTTTTAATTGAATAATAACTCAAAGATCTTAAGAACAAAGAAAAAGTATGAAATAGAGTGTCAAAATAATGTAAGAGAATGTCAAACAATGAAACCGAAAAAAAGATAAACCCTAGGGTATTTATAGTATCTCAAAATACTTAGAAATCCTAATAAAACTGAAAAAGGAAAATTTATGTCGGAACATGGTATAACTCTCTCATCAACTCGTATGCTATCCTTACGAGTCGTACACTGCCTCTCGTATCCACTCTAGTGTCTGATCTCCCAAGGATTCAACTTTATAATCTTCATCTGACTTCTACTCATGAGTCATACCTTGACCATATGACTCGTTCCCTTCACTCGTATCCACCTGGGACTCTGTACTTTAATGCCTTGAACACTGATTATCTTATGGGTTGTCTATAGAAGTCATACTTAGACTTTCGACTCATATTCTCCTGATACTTCAACTCTGATTTGCTTTCTTAGTTTTGGATCATTGTATGATTTTTTGACACGACATGAATCTTTCTCTTATGACTCGTATACTTGAGTCATATCCTCTCTGCACTTAATATTTCTTCTTGGCTTGATTACTATTCTTCTTATGAGTTACCCTCTGAGTCATATTAGATGTTTACAACTCTTAAGGAGACTCGTACCTTCTACAACTTGGTCTTTTTCAGGTCTTTCTATTACAGTTTCATCCCAATACTATCATAGACCTATTTCACCTACAACAAGAAATAAACCACATTATATCAACCAAAATAACACAAGTACAACCATAATCTCATGGTTTTAAGCTTCAAAAGTGTTGTACATCCATGACACATTAGCGACACCTTCAAGAATACCCAATCATCTACTTTAAACTGGAGATGTCTTATCCTTACATCAACATATGATTTTGTATGACTGTGAGAAGTTTTCAATCTCTCACGAATTAACTATACCTTTTTCATAGCTTCAACAATATAGTTCATCCCAATCAAATCCGTTTCACCAACCTTAAACCATCCTATAAGTGATGTACACCTATGCCCATACAATGCTTCAAATAGAGCCATCTGAATCTAGCATGATAACTGTTGTTAAAAGAGAACTCAATCAAAGGTAGATAATCATCTTAACTTCCTTTAAAGTCTAAAACACATTCCCTCGGCATGTCTTCTAATGTATGAATTGTTTATTTAGCCATACCATCAGTTTATGGATGAAAAGCAATACTAAGATTAACCTTTATACCAAGGCCCTTCTGAAAAGACTGCCAAAATAGCAAAGTGAACTGCGTGTCTCTATCTGAAATGATGGGCAAGGGTATCCCATGAAGTCTTACTAACTCACAGATATACATTCTGGCATAATCTTCCAGGGTATTTGAAGTCTTGACAAGTAGAAAATGAGTTGACTTAGTCAATCTATGTACTATGACCCAAATTGAATCATGGTAACATTCTGTACGAGTCAATCCTATGATAAAATCTATATTTACTACTTCCCACTTCTAAGTTGGAAACTAATATATATCAACATACCACCCAGTCTTTGGTGTAAAACCTTAACTTGCTGACAATTAGGAAACTTGGCTACGAACTCGGCTATGACCTTGTTAATACTATTTCACCAATAAATTTCTCACAAGTTGCAATACATCTTAGTAGAACACAAATGAATGTAATACCTCAAACCATGAACATCAGCTAGTATAATTTCCCTCAATCTGTCTACATTTGAAACACAAATCCTACCTTATTAACAAAGTAAACCATCTCCCCCTTGGGAGAAACCTTCAACTTTCAATTTCTAGACTTCTTCTAATACTTTGCTAAGTATGGGATTATTCTGCTATTTCTCCTTCTCTTTCACTACCAAAGATGATTCTAAACCATTCTAAACTACTACTTCCCCATCATCAGTGTCGAATAAATATACTCCTAAATGGGATAACTTATGCACTTCTTTAGCCCACTCTCGCTCTTCCATTTTCACATAAGACACACTACCTATATATAGCCTACTTAGTGTATTTTCCACCATGTTCACCTTACTCAGATGATAGAGTACATTTATTTTATAGTCTTTAAACAATTCCAACTACTTTATTTGAAGAAGAATTAGCACTCTTTGAAAAAATACATACGGAAGACTTTTATAGTTAGTGAAAACATCAACATGCATACCATAAAGGGAGTGCCTCCAAATTTTCTAGGCAAGAACCATAGCAGCTAAATTTAAATCATAAGTTGGATAATTATTTTTGTGATCCTTAAGTTGCCTAGAACATATCCTTAAGTTGCCTAGAACATAATCTATCACTTTCCCATTTTGCATTAACACGCAACCTAACCCAACTCTGGAAGCACCGTAATACACTACGAATCTATCTAATCCTTTTTGAAAAGCTAACATTGGTGCTGAAGTCAATCTATCCTTTAGCTCTTAGAAACTCTTCTCACACTTTACTAACCATATAAACTTTACTTTCTTTTGATTCAGCTTAGTCAATGGTATGGATATTAAGGTGAATCCTTCAATAAATATTCTATAATATCAAGCCAAACCTAAAAAGCTTCAGATATTGGATGGAGTGATGGATCTAGGCCAGTGCATCACTGCATTATTCTTCTATGGATCTACATGAATACCAACCCCTGAAATGACATGCCTCAAGAAGGGCACAGATTCTAACCAAGATTCATATTTACCAAACTTTCCCTATAATTGATGATCCTTTAGGATATGTAGTACTATTCTCAAATAGTCTGCATGCTCTTCCTCATTCCTGGAATACACCAGTATGTCATCTATAAATACAATGACAAAGATGTCTAAGTATTACTGAAGACCCAGTTCATTGAATACTGAAGACCCAGTTCATTGAATCCATAAAGGCTGCAGGAGAATTTTTTAGTCCAAACGACATAAGCACAAACTCAAAATAGTTGTACTTTGCTTAAAAAGTTATCTTCGTAATGTCTTGCTCCCTAACTTTCAACTGGTGGTATCCTAATTTAAGGCCAATCTTGGAGAACTACCGGGTACCCTGAAATTGGTTGAAAATCATCAATTCTAGAAATAGGATACTTGTTGTTGATGGTAACCATGTTTTGCTGTATGTAGTCTCTACACATTCTGATAGTACCATCTTTCTTGCACACAAAAAGGACTGGAGTACCCCACGAAGAAACACTGGGTCTGATGAAACCTTTACCTAAGAGGTTCTTAAGTTACTCTTTTAACTCTTTAAGTTTGGTCAAAGTCATATGATATAGAGAGATGTAGATGGGTTGAATATAGAAAGAAGATTAATATAGAACTCTATTTCTCTATTTGGAGTACCCCTGGAAGATCTTCGGGGAAAACCTCCGAGAACTCATTGACTACATGAACTGATTGAATTGTTGGAGCTTTATACTAAGTATCTTTGACTCAAACTAAATGATAGTGTAAGACCCCAAAAATCCTTGGCTTAATTCAATCATTTAAGCTTGTCTAGGGGTCCCAGACTTAGAAAATTTTAGCTAAGTATTCAGAATTAGTGTTATTTTAGCCTTCAAAAGTTAGAAATCTTATTCTGCGACCTTTACATCCCTTAAATATTGATATCTAGGTTGATTTATGATCAAGAATGTCTGTAGGTAGTTTCAGACAAGTTTCAGATTTTTAGGACTTTATTTGAAGCTCCTTTGGGATCTTAAAATAGTGGATCAATGCGATCTTGGTGCGCCACATTGACTATCACATTGATTAATATTTTCTCTAGCTACCAGTGTCCAATTATAGTAAGTCAACGCAAATATGGCATGATATGTTGGCTATCGCATTGATGGCGTCGATAAACCAGTTTTCATTCATTAAAAGACTGCATTGTTGTGGGTATTTAGGTCTTTTTCCCTTGAATTTCAGCCCCCAAAATATGAAATGTAACTCCTTATAAAGAAAATATAGTCATTCTTTCTCAAATATTTTCAAGAACAAACCCTAGAAGATTCAATTTCAAATCAAGAACTCAAGATTCAACCATAAGCTGTCAAAAATTCTTCAACAAAGGTATGTGAAGTGTTCATCCAAGGGTTCCCTCCACCCTTGGAACCCAAGAATCTCTTTTGAACTTTATGTAATTGATTTTATGATTTCCATGGTTGGAATTAAAGTGTATCCATGATTGCTATTTGGATTAAGTTCCTAATTCATGATTATATATGTGTATCTCATGTTAAATATATCATTATGTGTGTAGATTCATGGGAATCCATGATAAACCCTTGACTTGTTAAATTAGAGATGAATTATGATGCTCACTTATTGTTCAATACTATGTACATATACTATGCTCACCAAGTGCTTGATAAATTGTCCATGTGAACTATTAAGAGAATGGAATCATGTCAGGATGGCTTATGTGTAAGTTATATCATGCAAGTGTTTGTCAAATGCTCCAATGAATGAATGATGATCAAGTTTATAGTTTACATGTTTCATGTTATGTAATGTCTCTTAATTTATGCTATCGATTCCTAGGGGTACTTGTACTCGACAATTTAGTTGATTACCTAGAGCCATGGTCAGTCATAGAACAATATCAGTCATGAAACTATAGTAGTACTCTCAGTCACTTACAGAGCTCAGGAAAACTCAGTAGAATCCATATTAGTCCAGTCAAATTCAGTATCCAGTTTAGACATCGGTAAACTCAGTCAGCTTTCAGTAGTATTATGCCAATCAATGGAACTCAGTGAACTTAGTTCAATTTAACTAAATAGTAATTTTAGTAACTGTTTAGTCCATCCTAGTACAGTCTAGAATTCAGTCCAGTATTTATTTAGTTAGAAATAGGATTAAGCACCAAGCGAACCTAAGTATGAGGACTCACATGCCAGTAGAGAGTAAAATCCTTAGACGTAATCCTTGCATTCCAGAACTACGTAGCAAGCGTAGGTTAAGATATCTCCCTATGAAACTAGGGTTGATATATCTTATTTCATTTTTCCTACCAACGAGGGTTGACAGAAGAGCTTCATGTCAAAAAGGGCTAACTCACAGCTTATTCTTACCAATGGCATGGTATTGACATACTTGCAACTCGGGTCACAGGTTGGACCCCAAATCAGTTAGAGAGGGGGCATGTCATTTAGATAATTACCTCCTAAAATCTCAATTCCAGTCTCAATCACTGAATAGAACTCAATCCAGTTCTACAGATTTAGGATATCAGACATAGTCACTCAACTTAGTAAAAAACACAGTATGGTTCCACAGTATTCAAAACTATCAAATATAGTCATTCAAATAATTAGTAATATAGTATTTCTAAACTCAGATATTGGTTACCTGTATTCCAATTTAGTACTTAGTATTAGCATGATCTCAGTTACAGTATACATATTTATGCATGTAATCTTACTCAGTCATACTCATGTTATTCAGTTATTATTGTGCATGCATATGAACTCATGCATATCAGCCTACCTCACTAAGCATACCAGTATATTCAAAGTACTGATGCATGTTTTTTTTTGTGCTATGATGTCTTATATCATAGGTTCAGACGTACGGGCTCCAGAGCATCCTTAACAGTTCAGATTATCAGCTTTCAGAGTAGCGGTGAGTCCTTATAGTTTGAGAAAATGCTTATTATTTACAGTATTTTAGATTTATTTCAGTAGATGGAGTTAGTTGGGGTGCCTGTCCCATCAACTCCATAGTTCAGATACTTAGAGGCTTTTTCAGACTACAGTAGTTTCAGATAGTTGCTTAATTTTCAGTGTTGATGTTCATTTTTTGAATTGTGATACCATTTTCAATAGTATTTAAAGTATTGAACCTTATGGAAAGTTTCTACCTATTTCTACATATTTATAATATCTATTACTTAGTTATTGCAGTAGGTACTAGTCATGGGTTATCTTGTGGTCCTTCGGGTTATGAGCACCATGTAGTGTCCAGGGTATAGACTCGGGGTGTTACAAACTTGGTATCAGAGCCTTAGGCTCAATAGTGTCCTAGAAAGTCATAAAGTCACATCTAGTAAAGTCTTGTGCATGGGTATGTTGCGCGCCATATTTATGAACAAGAGGCTTTGAGATGTTTTTGGAAAAGTTTCCCTTCTTTTAGTATTCATGTCATACTGGTGAGCATGAGCTCTAGTTACACACTCTTTCTAATCCTACCTTCTCTTTTGTTTACAAAATATGCCTCTAAAGAGGACGCAGAGAAGAGGAACAGGAGATTAGTCAGCCCCTTAGCCCATCCATCCAGATCCTTTGGGCTAGCATGTCTCCCATGCAGAGTTCAGAGCAGCCTTCACCACCCTAGCTCATTCTATGGCAGCCTTAAATTGATATTCAACTGCGGTTCTGGCCAACCCAGTGGACAATACTACTATAACCAGGATTCAAGACTACACTAGAATAAACCCTCCATCATTTACAGGGTCTAAGTCAGGTGAGGACCCTTAGGAATTTCTTGATCAGGTGTAAAAGGTTACGGATATCATGGGGGTGACTGTAATTGAGAGCACTGAGTTAGCTTCCTATCAGCAACAAGATATAGCCTATATGTGGTTTAAGAAATAGATGGTAGATAGGGTTGTAAATGTAGATCCCATAGAATGGGAAGAGTTTGCTACGACCTTCTTAGATAGATTCTTTCCCTTAGAGCAGAAAGAATCCAAGGTGTTAGAGTTCATCAATCTCAGGCAAGACAGTATGAGTGTGAAAGAGTATTTCCTCAAGTTTAATCAGTTAGCCAGGTATGCTCCCCATGTAGTAGTAGACAATAGATCCAGAATGAGCAAGTTTGTGTTTGGGGTATCGGGTAGAGTCGTTATGGAGTGAAGGAGTGCAATGTTGATTATGAAGATGGACATATCTAGGATTATGGTCCATGCTCAACAAATTAAGGAATAAAAACATAAAAAAAAAAAGAGAGAGAAAATAACAGAGCCAAAATGGGTAGCTTTAGTTTTACCCAGCTAAGGTCAGAGGGTGGTAACCATCCTTAGTTTAGTCAGAATTCTTCACCCCCAGTTTTATTTTTAGCTAGTACACCAGTACCAAGGTTCGGGAATGACAGTCATAATGGGGCACCAAGCTCCAAAACCTAAAGTAGTACAAGCGGTATTTGTACTAATTTGCTTTGCAAAGATTGTAGTAAGAATCATAAAGGTGTATATAGGGTCGGTAGTGATGTATGTTTTGGATGTGGCGAGTCAGGTCATAGAGTTTGATACTATTCTAAGGTTGTTCAATGAAGTCAGCACAGTCGTTCTTCAACTCAGTCCAGTCGCTCGAATTAGCAGGGTACTACTCCTAATGCCGCTAGTAGGCAACGTCCAAATAGTATTTATGCACTTTAGTCCAAGTAAGATCAGGAAAGTTCTCCTGATGCGGTCACTAGTATGTTACAGACCTCCCATTTACATATTTATGTCTCATCAGATCTAGGAGTTTTTCTGTCTTTTGTAAATCCTTGTATAGTAGTTAACTTTAAGGTTAGACTAGATATTAACAAAACCTTTCTCAACCTCCACCCCAGGGGGTAATCCTATCATAGCCTGGCAGGTATACATGAACTATCTGGTTATAATATCTTAGGAATTCTGGCTTCCAGATTTCAGTAGTAATATTAGTATATGTAAAAAAGTAATGGGTGGGAATGATGTTCAACCCGTCTTTACCTCAAAACAAATCTTGTACTTCAGTCATTACGATACCTATGCATGCTTTATGTCTCAGCTCCATGAACACAGCTTATATTCACACACTTTCCATAAAGTTTTATTCATTTCCATTTCCTAGTATGAGGATCTCCAGTTCACTCAAAAGTACGAGTTATATTTCATGAAATCATGAACTCCAAACCTAGGTCATGCAGCTCATGACTTCTGCACTCATGCCTTACAATGTATTTAGTCCTAGTTACCGTATCAATTGTAGTCTTAGTTTCATCCTAGGTTATAGTGTCAGTCTCAGTCCAGTAATTAGATCAATAACTCAGTTCAGTTTCAAGTTTGCTTGACCATAACGTATAATTATCAGTTATTCAGTTATCGGTATTTTAGTACCTCAGTTTACAGGCTAATTCAGAATTAAGTTATATGTTTGGTCTTGCATTCTCTAATAATATAGATTTTCTTTTCCATGAATTCATGCTTAGTTATCTCATGTTACTCAGTCAGTCCTTACCTTATTTACATAATACTCTATAGTTTCTGCCCATTATTCAGACTAAGTACAATTCATTCTTATATGCCTATCATTCAGCTATTAGTCATCCAGTTAATCAGATAATTTATTGTGCCTATGCATTTGTGCGCAGCACCTATGAGAATATTTTTCAGTAATCCCAGGTGAAGTGTCATACTAAGGTAGAGAGAATATTTGAGAATAAGTTTTTAGCATGAGTTAGTCCGTAAAGCCAGTAATTAAGTATTAGTAGTTAGACAGATAAGTTCATGTGGTATGGTTTCCACCTTTCCATCTAGTCGCCCTGGCCGAATGTCTCATGAATATAACTATTCTAATATAGACCAGCCAGGTAGTGGTGTATTCAGCTCAGTTCATATTTCATGTCTCAGTTTCAGATCTCAAATATTCAGTCATGATTCAGTTCCTAGGTGCCTTATGAATCGCCCTATTTTTCCTCAGTATCTTAGCCAAGTAATCATTCTTTGAGGGACATAATGTCCCAAGGGGGAGATGGACTATAACCCCTGAGCTTTCATGTCCTAAACCTCCCAGTTCTTTTCACGTAATGAATTCACTTTGGAGTAGTGGGTACTCATAAGTTGACCCTCAAGTTCCAATCTCAGTCATAGGCCACGTATTCAAGGGGCTCAGTTCAGTTTATGATATTCAGTTTATGTACCACGTTCCAGTCTCAGTCATTTTCTCATGTTCCTATTTATGCGTACGCTGAAAATTATCTTGAGTTCATTAGTATTTTTTTAGTTTAATTAATAGTTTTCCTTGAACTAATTCAGTTTCATGTTCAGATTTCAGTTACAAACTTGGTATCAGTTACCATTGCATAATCATTCATATGTTCATAAGTTAGTTCATTCATGTATTCATGCATCAGATATGCACGTCTAGAATGAGAAACTCATCTTATCAGTAATCCCAGTCATGCATTCTTTAATCATGTTAAGATATGTGCTCATGCATCAGATATGCATGTTCACATGATAATTTAGTGTATCAGTAATCTCAATCATGAAACCATGTTTCAATTGTACATGCCTAGTGTTTAAGTTCAGTCTCTCGATAATCTCAGTCTCGGCAGTATTATTCGAGGATGAATGTTCCTAAGGGGGAGATAATATAAGACCCCGCAAAATCCTTAGTTTAATTCAGTCCTTTAAGCTTGTCTAGGAGTCCAAGACTTAGAAAATTTTAGCTAAGTATTCAGACTTAGTGTTATTTTAGCCTTCAAAAGTTGGAAAACTTATTTTGTGACATTTACATCCCTTATATATTGATATCTAGGTTGATTCATGATCAGGAATGTCTGTAGGTGTTTCCTGACAAGTTTTGGAATTTTCAGATTTTGTTTGAAGCTCCTTTGGAATCTTAAAACAATGGATCAATGCGATCTTGGCGTACCGTATCGACTATCATGTTGATTAATATTTTAACCAGCTACCAGCATCGAATTCCAGTGAATCAACGTGAACATAGTGCTACTCCATCTACGCGCCACATCGACCTACACGTGGGTAACCTAGTTTTAAGTCATTAAAAGATCACGTTCTTAGGGGTATTTAGGTCTTTTCCCCTAGACTCGCATCCTCCAAAATAGGAAATTTTACTCCCTACTAAGCAAATATAGTCATTCTTTCTCAAATTCGCTCAAGAACAAAACCCTAGAAGATGAAATTTCAAATCAAGAACTCAAGATTCAACCATAAGCTTTCAAAAATTCTTCAACAAAGGTATGTGAAGTGTTCATCCAAGTATTCCTTCCACCCTTGGAGTCCAAGAATCTATTTTGAACTTCAAAGTAATTGATTTTATGATTTCCATGGTTAGAATTAAAGTGTATCCATGATTCCTATTTGGATTAAGTTCCTAATTCATGATTATATATAAGTTTCTCATGTGAAATTGATCATGATATGTGTAGATTCATATGAATCCATGATAAACCCTTGACTTGTGAAATTAGAGATGAATTATAATGCTTATAAGTTGTTCAATACTATATGAATATACTATACTTACCAAGTACTTGATAAATTGTTCATGTAAATTATTAAGAGAATGAAATCATGTCAAGATGGCTTATGTGCAAGTTATATCATACAAGTGTTTGTCAAAATACCCCAATGAATGAATGATGATCAAGTTCATAGTTTACATGTTTTATGTTATGCCATGTCTCTTAATTTATGCTATCGAGTCTTGGGGGTACTTGTACCATATAATTTAGCTGATTACATAGAGCCATGGTGAGTTATAGAACAGTATTAGTCATGACACGATCAGTAGTACTCTCAGTCAGTTATTGAGCTCAGCAAAATTTAGGAGAATCCATATTAGTCCAGGCTAATTCAGTATCCAGTTCAGACCTTGGTAAACTCAGTCAGCTAATAGAATTCAGTAGTATTCCTCAAGTCAAAGAAACTCAGTGAACTCAGTTCAGTTCAGCTAAACAGTAATCTCAGTAACTGTTCAGACCGTCCTAGTACAATCTAGAATTTAGTCCAGTGTCTTTTCAGTTAGGAGTAGGATTCAGCACCAAGTGAACCCAAAGATGGGGACTCACCTGCCAGGAGAGGGTGAAATCCTTAGGATCAATTCTTGAATTCCATAACTACGTAGCCAGCGTAGGTTAAGATATCTACCTACGAGACTAGGTTTTATATATATCATTTGAGTTTTCCTATTGGTGAAAGTTGACTAAAGAGCTTCCTGTCAGAGAGGACTAACTCACAGCTTATCCTTACCAGTGGCATGGTATTGATACCCTTCCAACTGGGGTTACAGGTTGGACCCTAAATTAGTTAGATAAGGGGTATGCCAGTTAGATGATTACCTCCTACAGTCTCTTTTCCAGTCTCAGTCTCAGAATAGAACTCAATTCAGTTCTACAAATTTAGGACTATTAGACATAGTCACTTAGCTCAGTGCAAAACACAGTATAGTTCTATAGTATTCAGAACTTTCAAATATAGTCATTCAGATAATTAGTAATATAGTATTCATAAACTCAAATATTGGTTATCAGTATTTTAATTCAGTACTCAGTATTAGCACAATCTTAGTCACATTCTATGTATTCATGCATGTACTCTTACTCAGTCATACTCATGTTATTCAATTATTATTGTGCTTGCATATGAACCCATGCATATCATCCTACTTCACTGAGCACACCACTACATTTAAAGTACTAATGCATTCTTTTCTTTGTGCTAAGATATCTTATATCATATGTTTAGACGCACGGACTTTAGAGCACCCTTAGAAGTTCAAATTATTAGCTTTTATAGTAGTGGTGAGTCCTTACAGTTTGACGACATACTTATTATTTATAGTAATTTAATTTTATTTTAGTAGATAGAGTTAGTTGGGGGCCTGTCTTATCAACTCTACTGTTGAGATAGTTAGAGGATTTTTCAGACTAGAGTATTTTCAGACAGTTGTTCAGTTTTCAGTATTGATGTTTAGTTTTGGTAGTGTGATACCATATTCAGTAATATTTATAGTATTGAATCTTATGGAAAGTTTTTGCCTATTTTCTCATATTTAAAGTATCTATAACATAGTTATTGCAACAAGTACCAGTCATGGGTTAGCTTGTGGTCCTTTGGGATTATGAGCACCATGTAGCATCTAGGGTACAGACACGGGGCATTAGAGATAGATACACCCTTTTGATATTAACTTTATTTCCTTTAGATAAGAGATGAAATAACCTTTGGGAGACACAGGATTACCCTCCCATTCAAAAATAGAATCATCAAGAAACTAAAACTTCACTATGTGGGTGCAACATTCTATAGATGTTTAGCATGAATAGATCTAATCCATGCCCAGAAAAGCATCAAAATCTACCATCTCTAACTCTATTAGGTCTCCTAGAATGATTTTATAGAGAAAGGTAATAGGACGCACCCTATAGACTCATCTATCAATAACTTACTCACCCACTGGAGTAGAAACTGAGAAGGGCTTGGAGAGATTTTTAGGACCTACTAAAAAATTTACAATAACTAATGGAGTTACATAAGAAAGATTTGATCTTGGGTCTAACAATACATCAAGGTCATAGGCAAAAAGCATACCAGTCACAACATCTGGTGAACTCTCATGCTCCTAACAAAATGGTAAAGCGTAAAACTAGTTCAGGCACTGACCACCACGGGTACTGGATGACGCACCCTGTGGTGGAATTGGGTGGTCTGGCTTAGTTGTTGGATTAGTAGCTTGGTTCTGAGGACGAATATACCTACTTCCCTATATAGCATACAAACACTCCTTGATCTTCTGGACCAACTTACCACAACCATAGCAACCCATTTTTCCCATCAAACACTCATCGGGATGAGTCCTACCACACTTTGCACATGTCCAATAACTAGGCCTCTCAACTACACTGTTCTGAGAAAAAGAATTTGTTGTCCTGCCCCATTGATCCTGCCTAGTCCTTGGTGTAAAGGCACTAGCTGAATATGGGGCAAGCATTGATGAATAACCCTAAAATTAAGAATGGATTACCCCTCCAGACCTTGGCTGACTATACTAAAATTGTCCAGTCTGAGCCCTCTTGTTTCTCTTCTCTCTTTCCTTCAACATTTCTACCTCAATCTCTTGAGCATGAGTTATCGATCGAGAAATATCCATGTCTCCAATTAGCATAGCAGTGCTACACTCTTTGGCCACCAAATTAGACACTCCAATAATAAACTTACTCATATGAGTTTAAAAGTCAGATAATAACTTGGGGGCATACTTTGACAACTGATAGAACTTAAGACAGCACTCCTTTACTATCATAGAGCCCTGCCTCAGGTTCATGAACTTCTCTACTTTAGACTCCCTCATCTCATGTGGAAAGAACCTATCCAAAAAAGCATTCTATAGTACCAACCAACCCATAGGAGCTGCATTTTCTCCCCTACCTTTCTTCCACATAAAAGTCCAATCATCAGCAATATTCATAAGCCTATAGGATGCCAAATATACATTGTCCTCTTCAGTAACATGAATAATCTGAGTAATCTTTCTCACCACATCAATAAAGAGTTGAGGATCTTATCCACTTTTGATCTATGAAACTCAGGTAGATTCATCCTCATGAAGTCCTGAATCCTGGCTGCAGCTAAATTACCATTTTTTTGAAGTAGTACCACTGCCTATTGGTTTCCCTGAACATTGGCATTCATATCTTTGGACAAAACTTGAAAATCATCCCAAAATTCAACTTGAGATGCATTCTCATTCATAGGGTGTGCATACGGGGGTGGTTGATCACTATTTTTGAGTGCATCAGCTAGGTAAGGAGGCATAATCTGTCATGTAAAAGCATGAGTTAAGTAAGATAAAGACAATTGCAAGCATGATAGATCATGAAAGAAATGATGATTCCTAAACCATTCTATAGCCCTTTGCTCATAAATGCAGCACGCTTCACATTCATGATCAAGACTCTACGTAACATGGCATGTTCGACTCCCTATGACTTTTTAAAACTAGCTCTGATACCAAGTTTGTAATGCCCCAGAAGTACCACCTAGATGTCACATGATGCTCAAGACTACGAATAGTCCTAAGATATCCCATAATATGTATTTAACTTGAAACTCACATAAAAAGTGGACTAACTTACATATAACTGAAAGTAAGCGTTGTCATATCTTAATGAAAGTCTTTAACTTGGAAACTTTCAATAAACTTTTTGATCTTAAAATATACAAAATCTGACAAGAATCTACTACTGACTAGAGAGTCATTGGGACAGACCCCAATTGACCCAAACATAAACAAAAATCAAATAACTAAAATACTTGCATAACTGAATGAAAGTATCATAATATGTTGGGTCCTTAGACTATGAGGACTCACCAAAAGTTGGGATATAGGTGTTGATGCCCGTAGTCAATCGTGCTACTGGATACGAGCACCTAAACATACATTACAAGACAATGTATCACATAGACATAAAGGTAGTTCAGTACCTCTAGAATTACTGTATATGTGGGGGGTGAATGCATAAGTATAAGAATAACTGATTATATAAGTAAACTTTCAAATGATGCATGCTAAGCATAAATCACTCACCTTGTTCTTCAATAAAATAAAGGACTGCAAGATCATAAAACGTGAATAATAATGCATGTGAGTGAACTTAGTGAGCCATAACACTTAGTTTCCAAAGTCTTTACTTTTTATTCATCCTATGGGAGATTCCTCTAGCCTGCATAGACCACGTGAGTTATCAAGGAGTCCAAAGTCTTACCTATATTGGGGAGAGTTGCTCTACCCTTACCATTGAAATAGAACCTTAGCTTATGGGATCATTGAACTTCATCCATACTGGAAAAAAGCTTAACCTATGTTGGCCAATAGTTTCTAGGAATTTAGGATACACTCACTCATATTTCTTTCTCGGTGCTAAATACTACTCCTAGAATACTTATATGCTCATACTTTAAGAAATCAACCTTAAAATACCTTAAGGGTATATAGAATGAAAATTGGTTATGCTTCTCAACTTTAAATCATAATCAAGATGAATAGTTGTGGACTTCATGTCTTTTCTTTAGATCAAAGATCGATCTTTTCTTTAAATTGCATCATGGAACATGTCAATGGATCTTAAGAGCATAAACTTTTTATAAACTCAGTACTTGTACTTAGGACATGGAATTCATGCTTTAGTCATAGAAATTCATAACAAAACATCATGCTAAATAATCATCTTGAAACCTTTCAATAATATCCCAATCAAGATAATGAAATTCAAATCACAATATGAATCTTATGAGTCAAAACATGGATATATACATAAACCTTGATGCACTTAAAATTTTCAATCACATGGTGGTATCATATTTCAAGAATATGGTTATTTAGGTATGAACCGTAATTCAAAATAAGTAAATTAAATCTTATAATCATATTTTTGGGGCACAAGGATGAAAGAATAACCTTGTTCATAAACCCTACATACCTGAAATTTCGTGACTTGTGAAGAAAGTTTGACCCTTAGGACTTAAAAGATGAATTTACATGAGGAACCTTATTTTTAATGTTCTTGAAGATGAGAGGAGAGATAATGTTGTTAATTGATTTAGGAATAGAGGAAAATAATGCCTTTTAGGGGGTTATAGGTCTTGAGTTGGTGTTATAAAAGGGAAAAAAACAAAAAGCCCTTTAACTAAACTTCTTAGAAATTGGTCAAAATTTTAATAAAATGAACTTAGACCTAATCTATTGTCCATATAATAAATATCCTAAACCTAAATCTATCAATTCCCTTGAAAAATTTTTAGCCGCCCAACCCAATAGCACATAACCTAACTGACCATATACCTGATAACCCCTGTCACCTTTCTCCTTAATCCAATTCTAGTAGTAACCAAATAACAATACATAAAAAAACATCAAAAACCAACAATATAATGACACCAATCATCGGTATAATGACGCCTCTAATTCCTCACCTCTCCGTAAAACTCCATGTTTAAGGTATTGTTGTACTATCGAAGGTTTTAGGTGTTTTTCTTCAATTATTGATCTCAAATTTCCTCAAATTTCATCTAAGATTTCCTCAAATCCATAGTAAATCTCATGATTCCAGATTGAGCTTATTCTTTCTTCAAATTTGAATTCCCCCATTAAACCCTAAACTCTATAGATCGTTTGAGAATTTAAACATCTGGCAAACTCCCATCCATCAATGGTAAGAGAAAAGGTGACACACAACTTTTGGTTATCCATTTCTTGAGATTAACTAACAAATTCGATTCAATAATTCTTCTCAGAAAAATCCCCAAAATGTCATAGATTTTCTTTTTTTCCACATCGAAGGAAATTACAAATTTGACTCCATTCCATTTCTATAAATGCCCTCACTATTCTTTAGCTAAGGGGGGAGGAGGAAAGAAGATAAAAAAACTCCAAAGTATGGAAGTTTTACTAAAATATTTCTAGGCCAAATCATTGTAAGATCGTTAGCAGCATAGGATTTCGACTAAGGAATTTATTTTGAGTTTTCTAGTAGCGGTGAAAGATCTCAAAGATCGTAGTTTCCTTTTTCTACTCGAATAAAGCTATACACATCTTTCTCTTTTTAATTATTTAGTTAGTTCTTCTTATTATAATTATTCTTATTAGTAGTAATGTTTTCGTAAGTGTGGTCATGATGGGATTATTTGTTGTAGAGGCCTTGAAATTCATATATTTACTTAGATGAAAGTGAAAGTTGTTAAATTATTGTGTTGTGATAGATAATAGTCAGTTTAGATCACTGTTTTGAGGCCTTATCTTTGGTTTTTTTTTAATTTTCTGTAAAATTTACAGCTTCATGTTGGGTTGTCATGATTAATTTAACCTCATGGTTAAAATTTAAGTTTGAATGTAGTAGTTTGATTAATGTTTTTTATTTCTTTTTTATCACGCATTTTTCTTACTATAGTTCTTCTTTCACTATACTATTCTAGTCAAATATCCTCTTGATTTAGCCTTATTTTGGTTTATTATTTTCAGCCTAATGCTTTCATTTTCAAACTTTCATTTTTCCTCAATTTGCTGTAAATCTCCGTCTTTAGGTTACTATTTTGGTTCAAGCATATTATTTACCGTGGTTCCATTGTGAATAGGGATTTCCTCTCAAGCTTCTTTACTCTTATTTCCAAAATGACTAAGGAAAATGTGCTCATAGTAAGATTATTGATCCTATGAAACCTCAAGGACCATCTAGACCTTCCAAAGTTTATTTTGGGCTTCTCAAAGAGAAAATGATGATAAGAATGTGGTGTTGTTGTTGTATATTAAGGCTTTTGTTCTATGAATCATGGTATTACGGTGCTTGAAATTATTTTATGGTAGTTTAAATGATTTGTTATTGTAAAAATATAGGAGCTTAAATTGTTTTAAGTATGACGCTTGAATACTAATTCAGGAGTTTAAATGACTTAAAGTTTCTTTCATTTCCTTCAAAATTTGTTGTCTAGAATCTGTTCATATCACCTTGTGCCAATTTGTGTTTTTAGTTTGCTCCTGAATACCAGTTCTATTCATGTCTATCTTATCACCGTGATCACTGAATTTTATTTTCTCTTTCTTAATTTTGAAGTATTCATTTTTAGCATGTTATTAGTTAATATCACTGCTGCATATGTTTAATTGATAAGAAAAGTTTTATGTCTGTCTTGGTTC